>NC_141990.1:298254577-298574193 GCF_049901715.1 Pseudonaja textilis | reverse complement strand
GGGAATTCCTGTTGTGTGAGCAAAAGTTCACTTGAAGAAAGTTTTGTGTAACTTAGGATGGAATTGTCTTGTCAAAGAAAGAACTTGTACTGTATAGTACTGGTATATAGAAGGTACCTCATAAAGCAAGTATATCGCAGCACTTTAGGTTCATTCAAGATAAGATCACATTACAAGTATTTAATATGAAAAAATAAAGAAATCCAGATTTTATTAATAATTTAGAAATCAGGCAATTACTATAATTCATTATCAAATGTTTGCTTTTTACTTTGGCATATTGTAGAAATTAATGCCTACAAACGACACAAAATACCTCCAAACGACACAAAATATCTCCACTAGATCTTATTTCTCTTTTTCTCATGGTTTGGAAGGATCCCATGATTATCAGCCCATTATATAAAAGCTTTTTAATCCTAATAATGGTATCTGTGTATTTTAAATACATTATGTCAGCAAAGTAAAGAGATTCAAAAAGCATAATTCTGTACATGAAATTGTAAGTGACAAATCTCTAAGCATGTACACATCAAGCCTTTCCAAAAATTGTTAATTATAAAATAGGATATAACACCATTAGATCCTATGCTGTTTCTAGTCAAGTATTATATTCTGTTTATTTGCTGCTAGTCCTATGTTTAAAAATCTGGCCACTTCATGAAAGAGCATTTTACAACCAACATCATTCAATGTTTCAATTTTTATGTCTGCCCCTTATGCCAAAGTGATGCTTGGTTATGAACAAGTAAAAAACATTAGTGAAGTAATAAGAATAAACATATAAACATAACACAATTAAGAAAAAAAAAGACAACTAAGGAAAAAGTTATCCACAATGAATTAGTATCTCACAGGCTTGACTTTGGGATCCCCACTTGTATTTTGATTTATGTGAAAAAAAATGCAAATACCTTTTAAAGCTGGCAGTTTTTGGAGTTCTCTATTACTTGTAATACTAAATTTTGAAGAACTCTGCCGTTTTTCTTTCTTTGCTGCAGCTTGTGTAGAGGTTACTTTGATTTTAGATAACTGTGTTGCAGATGATACAGTATTCGATTTTTTGCATGAGACCTGTTTTTAAAAAGCAAAACATCATGAGACTTCTTAAAAAGGATGTTAATTAGGCAGCAACAGATTTTATTGATGCAAAGTTCACTTAATGTTGTTAACAATGTTTTTCAGAAGTGGTTTGCCATTGCCATCTTCCTAGAAGTGAGAGAGAGACTGGCCCAAGATCACCCAGCTGGTTTTTGTGCCTAAACCTAAAAGGAAATGGTACACAGTGATAGGAAGCAGAGTGAGGAAGCTTTAATGTAAATGAACAAATGCCATATTATTATCAAACTCCATGAGATAAAGGTTCTTATGAAAGGTGGTGATGTTCATTGTTCATTTTTCTTTAGAAAAGAAGTACTTTTTATAATGATCCTATGTTTGGTTTTCTTTAAGTTTTCTCTATTTGCAATTCAGGATTACAAAATAAACCATCACACTACTTTGGAGATTAAACGTCTGCAAACTGCTTTTAATATATTTTGATTTCTTTTTCTCTTTTATTCGATTTTTAAAAAACAGACAAAGTTACTAAAGTTATTGGAAGTGTTTAATATGTGTAGTATCTGGTTCAATGAGTTTCAAAAAAAGCTATAATTTTAGAGGAAGGCAAAAGTTATGGCTGCACGAAAGCTACAAGAACTTGATTTACTGCTCATGCAAGATTCCAACAAGATTCCACTTTCCGAAGCTTTTTGTTTAGAAGTAAACCTTATGGCTGTGGTGTTCTTGGTATTCTGAGCTTGATGGTTTTCTTGCAGATGTTTCATTACCAAACTAGGTAACTTCATCGGTAGCAATATTACCTAGTTGGTAACAAAACATCTGCAAGAAAGCCACCAAGGACAAAGAACACCAAGGACCCCAGAGTTTAAGCCTGAGCTACAGATCTTTTAGCATTAAGTCAATAACACACATGTTTCCATTTCCAGAGAGAATAATATTCTTTTTGGCTATCTTGAAATTCATGATAATAGTCATGTTCAAGCCTTTATTTCTAATATGGGAATGGTTACAGTTACCTATGTACTGTATATACAACTGAAAGTACATATATGTGCCTTTCTTTTTTGAATGAAATATGTATTCGTATAATAGTCAAAGAGTTGAACTATACTGGGAGAAATCATTGCCATTGATTTGCGATACTTCCCTGGGACAACCTTACAGATGTTGTAAAATATCACAAGATATGATTCATAGACTACCACCAAAGGAGAAAATTGGATGAAATTACAAGACATTCCTTCCCTACCCCTTACAAAAATGAAGGCTCTTGTCTTCAAGGGTTCCTTTGAAAAATGTATTTTAAAAGTGTAAACCTTTGGAGAAGCTTTTCAATGTGCTATTTAAATTGTGCATTTTTTCTTCCTATGGATATTACTTTCTCATTAATAAGTGCTGAAATTTATGCTGATAGATCCCTCTCTTGCTGCTAACCATCTCTAGAATCATCTTTATTCCTAATACTATCTTTAAGCCTTGAACAAAATGCATTTGGCTATAACATTATGCAGATCCCAAGGCAAAAGTTTCTGTTTTATTATTCAGATTTCATCTCTGCCTTTTAATTTTTTTAAAAAAAGTATTTTCTTTAAATCACATTGCCCTATTTTGTGACTGGCCATGTCTTCCAAGATGAAATTTTGGGGACAGTGCCGAGAATACATTCTCAAAAGTACCAGTGATTTAAAGAGGATTGGAATCCCTGCATTAGTGTACACCTTTCAAAACTATGACTTTATTTTCACAGTAAACCTAGATAGCCCTCTGAATATAAAAACTTCATAACCTCCAGTGGAAGAAACTAGATTTACAATATGTTAAATTTTGGCATATATAATTACCTACATAGACAATTATTTATAATTGTTGTGTAAACAAGGAATTTGATACTCAAAAATGGGAATTTTTCTGTTATAAGCAATATTATTGCAAACTATAGAACAAAGAGAGGACTGAAATAATATTACTACTTCAAAGTTGATTTTTTAATATGTGCTCAAGAAAGGAATACCTTGAGGAAATTGCTGAGAAAAATTACTTATTCCCCAAACTACAGTATTTCCTCTTTCCTAATCTTCAGCCATTTGAGGAAAGGTGTTTGGCATAGGTTTATAACTTAAATTTAAGTAGTGATAAAATACTTAAGAGATACTTAAGTTTCTCACTACTTAAATTCTAATTTAAAGACTGAAGGTGTGTGCGTTTATTTATAAGAAATAAGCTACAGGTACTGACATTAATTTCTATAACTGTGGAACTAAACTCACAACTATGGATATAAAAATGTAAATATACCAAAGCAAATATGATAATGATAAATTTGAAGTCATCCTAGTCAAATATTCTTGATAATTTGTTTTCATCATTCATACTCCTATAAATGTACCATCAAATACTCAAAAAGCTAAAAAAGCAGCTTTTCACCTTTTTCCTTGTGTTCCTTGTGTTTTCCTTGCCTCCTATAGTATCACAAAGGTTTCCAAAATAGCACGTACAAGACCCGGTTGCTTTTTAAAAATCTCATATGCAATCATGACACACATAAACACTTAATGCTCACAAAAACTCTACCATTATTTAGCATCCTTTAACATAGTACTGTATATATTTCAAATATGCTTCATGGTTAGCTGCCAATATGTAATGTAACTGAAAAGAAGGGTATCATGAGAATCTTGGGAAAACCTCTACACTGGACAGTAAACAATACTAAGATTGATACAAGAAATTATACATAGCCATAGTGTTTTAGAATAACCAGTAAATAAAATCTCCTATCAAGTCAAGTTTGAATTCCAGGAACAACAATATAGACTTTTTGTTTTAACAATTCCCTTATTTCAGATTTTCTTTTCACACATCCCACTTTAATCTATAGCTTATTCTGGAAAGCTCTGGTAGTCTTTCACCCAGGTAGGTGCTGACCAGACCTGACCCCTTTTCATATTCTTGATATCAGCCAAGGATGGCTAGATATTGCTACTGCTGTGAAATGTTAAAGTATAGTAAGTTGTAATAACATGGATGGTTTTGCAATTTTCTTCCTGCATTCTGGGATGAAGAAAATATAATCCCTCTATTTCTGAAGACACAAGAGCATAATTTCAGATCTGGATTTGAATTGGGTAAAACTTATAAAAACTTGGTAGCAAGAATAAGGAAAAAAAGTCAGTTCCATTTTAGCACAAATGATTCCAAAATGGCCCTGATCTCGTTGTCTTTTAAGTTGTGCTAGTTACTAAGTTTAAGGAACTAATGGAGAAGATTCCAAATATTGAATAATTTGGAGGATAAAATGAGAAATTATTTATAAAAAATAATATTAAATTCTGCATCTAGCAAGGGCAAAACTGATTTATGCTGCATAGCAAATAATGCAAATTAAAGATTACAACATTGGTTTCAGAAAATTCAATCCCTCCCCACCAGTTCTTTCATAATGGAAAACATTACATAGTTTTAATAGAATGGATTTAAAATATAAAATTCCAGCCTGGACATGAGGTAACACTTTTTTCCCCTTCTGGATAATCAATATTTAAAAAGACCTGATTACTAATTAAGTTTGAGTAGGACGAAATAAATAATAATGTTAGGATTTTATATTATACTAAAATTAACTCTGACCAATTTGTTGTGCAATAATACGCTTATTTTAGACTAAATAATTGGATAAAGCAATGCTATAATCATGGATAAAAGAGCTGATGATTCAGAGGCATATAAAATATGATAAAAATATTCACAATTCCAAATATTTACTAGCTAACTGAAGCTATCCAGAAAAAAAGGAGTGTTTGTCATATCAGCCTAGACCAGTGGTTTTTGACCCTCGTAATGCCATGACCCTTTAATACAGTTCCTCATGTTGTGGTGACCCCGAACCATAAAATTATGGCTCGGTTCCTAAGACCATAGAAAATATGTGTTTTCCGATGGTCTTAGGCGATCCCTGTGAAAGGGTTGTTCGACCCCCAAAGGGGTCGCAACCCACAGATTGAGAACCACTGGCCTAGACAAACACCAAAAATAACACCATCCTTTATGAAACATACACTATATTATTTCAAAATGAACTGGATATGGTGTGAATAAAAGTTCTTCAAAAATAAACATCTATCAGCTCTTGAACAGTAAGAGATTGCAGGAGCTAAAAAGTAATTTAATAATTACTCTCATATTAATTACTCTCTTTTTGATAATAAGGTCAAAGGTTTTGTTCCACAGAGGAACAAAAAAAGTGACCAGAATATAAATGTAAGAGTCTTTTCTTTCTCTACTTTAGGATTGCTGAATTATTTTGAATACAGTGCAGAGAAAGGACAGAATCTTTATACATATAAAACAATATTATGGAAATAGAAGAAAAAACAGAGTTTTTTGTTCTGTTCCCAGATTGCTATTCAGTTTGGGGGTAGAATTTCAGGGAGTGTGATAATTTGTTGAAATGTGAGGAAACCCTTTTTGATAATAAGGTCTGTACCACAGAGGAACAATCTCTCTACGGAAGTTGTGGGTTCTCTACCACTGGAGACTTTTAAGAATAGGTTAGATAACCATAAGTCATGAACAGTTAAAATATTCAGATCTGTAATTTGCAATCCCTGCTAGATGCTGCAGGAGGCAATCTGAAATTCTAGAGGAAAACTATTTCACTATCATAATATATCCCTGACATAATGACATGCTAATATCCATATTAATAGAAATTCCAGTTCTAATATTGAAGTCTTAGTACATGACCACACATTTCTCTCTCCTTTGCTTATCTAGAAAAGGAAATAAAAATAGTGATTTAATATTGAATTTAATATTAGATTTTTAGGATTTACATGGGGTATTATCTAATGTATATATAATATGGCAATTATAAGCCAGAGGTTTATGGTTTAATGCTTGCAAATGCCATAATACAGATAATATCTCCAGATGTAACCCATAGAACCCAACTTTAAATGCTTTATTGTAAATGCTAAATATCTCACAAATATCAAGTCTCTCAATATTTTTCATTCTGCACAAGATCTCAGTAGCATCTTTGGCAGTTTGAATGTGAAAGTATTCTGCAAAGGCATATTTTGAAGTAATCTAGCATAAGTAATTAGGAATTCACATATTATGTATGAATTAATCTCCTGCTTATTACTAGCTTCTTCTTAATAAATCTACCGCAAGAGAAGCAAGATTGCAGAGAAAAAGACCTAAGCAATTTCTCAGCTATGCAGAAAACAATAAAACTTTTTATATTTTGTGTAAGCTAATATTGGGCATCTGAAAGTAGCTGGAATTTCCAGATAGCTGCCTAGCTGAAAAAAATGTCCATCTGCTGATATATCCATAGCCAAAAGAAAAGATAGATCTGCCATATTAGTTTGTGGAATATCAGGGTATGAACCTAAGCAAGCCTGATGCTGTCACAGCAAAAATGTCATGACTGAATATTGGCATTCTGGGAATCAATGAAGTAAAAGGCCTGGAATGAGTCAATTCATATCAGAGGAACACCAGATTTTCTTTGGATAAGACAAAGAAGAAATGGAGCAGTTGAAGTCAATGCCTGTGGACAAATGCCAAAATGATAGAATGATTCCAATTTGAGTCCAAAGCAAGGCAATATATGGTACTATATGGAGATCCAAGTTTATGACCCAGTAATAGTTGCAAAGAAAAAGAAAGATAACTATTCTATATTTCTAACAGTTTGTCAAATCTCCCCCAAAATAGTATACTAGTTTTAAGAGACTACCATGCTAAATAAAACAGTATGCATTATAACAGGAAGATTTGGATTTAGAGTACAAAGTAAATAAGAAGATTACCACAACTCTGTGGGAGGGAAATCAATATTTAAAGCCTACACATTTTTCCAACAATAATATCCTCACATATGGACATGATTAGGTAGACAAGTTCGAAACCAAACTTATTACATCTTTTGCAAGCAGTTAAAATAATTATATCCATACAATAAAATACCTGGTCAAAGAAGAAATATTATTCTTTGGATGGAATTATAGATATCTGGGTATGCAAAAAACAATGTGAGGGCAATCCTCATTTCATGAAGCATGCAGAAATTTTCCTGAAATCAGGAAAAGAGGAAGCCGCTTAACTGCTACCAAAACTTGCAGTCCTGTATCTCGTCTGACAAAATATATAGTGTATTGTGTGCGTTTTCCCCAATTCAGCTTTACTTAATTAGTGCTGACTAGGTATTAGAAACAATCAGATATGATGCCTTATATTTTGTTTTATTAGATACTGTTGAGAAAGTGAAGATTACTGCTATTAGGATTACATCCACATCATATGTAGTTCTAAACCCTGCCTTGTCACCCAAACTGAGTTACAAGTTCGGCTATTAAATCTAATTTTGTTTTGGTCTTAGGAACCCCACATTTTAATATTTATATAACTGTGCATGATGTCTGAAATAAGTTTCTTTCACTATTGCACAAATATTTTTAGAAAGTATTATGAAAATTGAAATAGAGTGATCATTTATATAGGTACTTAAAAATAAAATTCTTGTAAGTTACTATTATTTGTTCTTTCTGTCCTTTGAATTGAGGACAATCTTTAGACTTTACAATCTGGCATTTTCCACTAACATTTTAAAAAATAACATATACTAGTACATTTTCAGATAGAAAGATTTCAAATTGCATTTACAAAAATTAGACAAAATTAAAGAGGCAAAATTACAGCATATCATATCACCTAGTTACTTTTAGATTGATTCTGAAGAAACTAAGCAGGGTCAGCCCTGGTCAGTAACTGAATGGAACATCCCGAGGAGATCCCAGAGATCTAAACTTGGATGGGGAAATCAGAAAAAGTTGTATCCATGTAATCACACAGAATCAAGGGAAACTTTTTATATAAAATAGAGACTGGGGAGAGATGTTGATGGCAGCACTGGAGGCAAGGTAAAATTGATCAGAGTATCATAGAATAACAAGAGTTGGAAGGGACCTTGGAGTCATCTCGTCCAACCCCCTGCTTGAACAGGAGAGTCTACTCCAAATATTAGCCTCTATCTAGGATCGAACTCACAGCCTCCTGATTGTGAGGCATGGAACAACTTAACTCCTATTGGACACAAAGGCTTATGTGGTGTCTTAGAAAGACAATATATGTTTACATTTTCAGACATTATAATTTACCAGCATATGCTGTAAGAATTTATAATCCCCTGGATTGATAGGTTAATAAATAATAAAGCTGCTATGACTGGGGAGTTCGTTTTTAGAGATGGATAGACAAGATACATATTTATTTATTTATTTATTGAATTTATAGTGCCTCCTATTCACCCATGGCGACTCAAGGCGGCTTACAGAATATAAAACCACATTTAAAACAATAAAAACTAACAAAAAGAATCAAATAAATTAATACTCTACATATAACAAAATCACCCCCCAACTCTCCCCACCCCCGCCGGCGACAGCAGATTATATAATATATAGAAAGTTGCTCCAGTTTTTGCTCCTTGCTTTGCCTGTGCAAGTCCACTGCAGGTCTGGCCAGGCACAGCAGAAATGAATTTTACTAAGATCCAACTTTGTCTGCACCAGCCTTGCACAGGCAAACTTGACTGCTATGAAAACTTGCCCAAGACTCTGCTCTCTACCAGTGACATCTGTGAAGAGTGTTCAAAAAGACCACATTGTGCTTAAGAGTAAATGAGCAAAGCCCCACCTTTTTGTAACTGAAGCTATCATTTTTACTTTTTTGCTCTCCCTCTGCATATGCCCGTTCTCCACTGCACTTATGTAAGCATGCTACAGGGTTGCCCACTGAAAGCGATAGCTTGTATGAGATTGATGAGTTAAAAAAAGCAAATTCTAAATTGCTTGTTACTCCTCCCTAGAATTTTTGAGGAGCCCTGGATTACAAGCTTAAAAAAAGGCTGAACAAATTCATGATACTGATGGTAATAACAATTCTTATATACTACATCCTACCATATCTATAATTATAGCTTCTAGTGAACAACTGAACAACTATAAAATATTGTTTCCAGTTAGAAATGTGTGGCATTTAGGTATGAAGCAGGCAAGAGATTCAGTGCAGGTGCCTTTGCTACACCTGTTGACAACTTCAGGTGCTGTGCCTTTTCTTGAGCTCAGGAATCAGGTATCTGAATTTTGCACACCACTGCTTCCCAAATGCTTCTGACCATACAAGGTTTGCACAGTAATACAGTAAATGGCCCCTTTGTTAGATCCAGCAGAAGCTCTTCTATCATTACCCCATTCAGTTCTACTGTCAGAAGCACATCTATGCATATATTCAATTAATCCTATTATTCTTTACAGCACTCACTGGTCAAACTTTTGCACTCTATATCCTAGAAATCTGTTACTTAGAAAAAGATTCTTAAGGTCTCTCTATATATATCTCCAGAGATAAGCTGCATCTGAATATACAAGTTCTCTATTTTCGTAGAATGTTAATTTCAAACTGGGCAACAAGCTTCCCGATTAGTATTCCCATGTACATTGCATGTAACAGCTAAGGAAGCTAATCCAAATATACATGCAACCAGATCCCTGTGAATGCTCCTGTCTCCTTAGTTCTACTCGCCCCAGCAACAGAGAAGATTTTTCTATATGACTTGTAGAACAACAGGGAAAATATTATCAAACCCACAGGGATGCTTAATGCAAGAAAGCTTCACAAAGGAAAACACTGAGAAGAAACTTACATAGTGTTCATCCTTACTAGGTATGCATAGCACTTGAATCTGCAGCAGAATAACTGCTTTGGAATAGGGGTGGCCCCCAAATGCACAACTAAGGTTAGTCTATCCAAGGCATGACTGGTAGTATGAAGAATTACGTACTCCTGACACAACATTTGTCATTCCCTGCTGAATGAACTCTTTATCTAATAGTCGCTAAGTGCTTGCAATTTTTATTGAAAATTAGACAGAACCCTTTGTGCAGTGGTGTTATAAGCAGAATGTGGGAGGTTCATCTCTAGTCAAGAAGGTGCTAGATCTAATTGAGGGAACTTTTAGAATTACTGACCATTTCTTGACATTGGGTAACTTTCAAAATGATAATAGTTTGCTTTTTAGTAACAGGACCCCTGGCTTAATGAAATATGACAAGCTATTAAATGTTTCATCTGCCTGATCCTTTTCATAACATCATTACCCTAATATTAACAAGCACATTTGTGTATTTCTGCAAAAATAAAAATTCCAAACTAAAATCTATACTCAAGTTATAGGTAATCTATACTTTACATATATTTATATTTATATTGAGCAGAAATATTACTGAGAAAAATATTAAAAACATATGCCTTGAACATTTGAGAGAGCTTTTAAAAGACATATTACTGAAGATTTAAAATTTTATTCTCAAGATTATACAATTTAGAGATGCATGACTGAATAGAAAAGTCCTAGGGTCATAGGAATAGTTTCTACATTATATAAGAAGCACAAAACAGGTAAGACAATTACTGACTAGTTAAAACAGGATATTAGTGTTTATATCAATCAGATTATTAAAAGATTTGTTCGGTACAATTTTAATTTAATTAAGAAATATTTGTCACTGCAATTTGCAAGCTTATAAGCAACTTAGAATATGAACAGGTGGATTAATTTATACTCTAGCAGTTCTACTGAAATATGGTAAGACTCCAGATCCTCAATAATAAAAGTAGCTTTTATACAGTAATTTTTCTGAAACTTACAAAACACTTATAGTATATTATTGTAAAAATTCTTTCAATTAAGTAAGCCAATATAATCATTCCTAGAATCCATATATTAGATTAGGGAAATGCGAGAAGGGTTTAAAGTTACTCAGAGAATTCAGACTGAGATGTCACAAAAAAGGGACTTCCAAATCCTTCAAATCTTATAGAACATAGCATAGTTTTCCAGTATTTAAAAACTCACCTCAATATCCAGATTATCTTGTACATCTTTGCTGCTTTTGCCACTTTTGCCTACTTTTGGAGGTTCCTAAAATTGACAGAGATAAGAAAATGTCAAGCACACACGTAATTTTGGTTAGAAAGTCATTATTCAATAAACTTTTAAAATGTGCATTACATCAAACAGAATATGTGGCCTGCATTTACTGTCAAACAAGCAGTAGAGTTTTGAAACCACTGTTCATTGACAGAAAACATGAAATAGTTTAAAAAAAGCAAAGGCAGTAGATTAGTTTTCTTTAAGGCCTAATTAAATTTGTAATAGGGAGAGGTCACATGAGTTCAAGTATCCTACCAAGGAGCTTCCATTTATAGGACTTAAAAAGTTTTGCCAAATGATGAGCTGTACTCATATACCGTATGTTTAAAACACTTCAGAATGCAAGTGCCAACAAGAACCTAGGCCCTCAGCCAATAGACAAATTTCCCTAGATATTTATTCTTAAGATTTATAAGGGCAAGTAGAATTGTAGCAAACCATAATGTACTCTAATAAAAGTAATAAAATACATGTGATAAACATTTGCATTTATGATCATATATGGAGATGCTACCATAGAATTTAACACTGTAGGATTAATTAACAAGAAGAGAACCTTCCTGTTTCACTCAATAATAAACAATAAGATACCAGATCTCTATTTGCCAGTTAGAAGACAAAGTGTACAGCTTTAATACATACACAGCCTGTTGGTATGCAGACTTGAATTAATGAGACTCACTGAACAATAAAGTTTATTCCAAAGTACACAAGCATAAGATTGCGCCACTGCCTAGATAGAATGATGCCTGTACACTGTTCAAGTAGGAAAACAGTACCTTAAATCTTAACACTTGTTCAATGACACTTTCATAAACACGTCAAAATGAAACAGAAAAATACCAAGTGAACCTTGAAATGAGTTTATTATAGCCAGACTGATTCCCCCACATCAACCTCTGTTAGTACTCTCTACACCAGTTTGCCAGACTGTGGCAAGAAACCTCCTCCACCGCCCCCATCTAAGCATGCACAGTCTAAGTCACTTTCCAAATTAAGCTCATCCTCTTTCACCAGTGAACACTTAGGACATCCAGAAACCATCCCAAAACAACACTTGCAAAAACGGGGCAGCTGTGTTAAGTTTGTTGCAGCAAAGAGTCTTGCTGCCAGATTTAGAGCTCATGCGGCGCTAAGTCTTTTCCCTCCAAAAGGCAAGAGACTCTCGTTCTCCCGCAGAGTACAAACTCGGGCTTTCTTGCTTCCCTCCCCCCCTCATTTCATCCAAGTTTGAAATGGGGGAGATTGGGCGGGGAGGGGGGGAGAGTTTACACGAGAAATACGCGTGTGTATGCATACATGAATAGTGCCATATAAAGTACTACAGGTGGGAAGGACTCATTCCCAAGTGACACCTTCCAGGGGAGTGTCATCTTTTCAAATCTCGCCAATTCCCAATAAAATCGGGACACACACCCAGCATTGTAGCCTTCCCTTCGGGCGCCCCCTCCCCAAAGTCTCCAGGCCCCACCAGACTGCTCCACCCAACCAGTTAGATAGAATATCTCCCCCCACCACTACCAAAGGGCCTGCTCCTGCCTGGGACTACTCCGCGGCCGACGCTGCCTCTCTCGGGCCTGACCTGACTCTTCTCCTTCTTGTTTTTATTCGGCATGGCCGACCGATTGGATGTCTGGGGGCCCGCCAGGCCGAGGAGTCGCAGCCTCCCGGAAAGGACGGTAGCGGAGGAGGAGGTGTGATGGTGGCAGCGGTGCCGGCCCCGTCGCCTCTGCCTTCTTTCCCTCCCTTCTCCTTCTCGCTCTTCAGCTCTTTCTCCTCTTCCGGCTGGCCGGCCAGCCAGCCAGCCGGCTCGCCTTCCCCGCCCGCCTCCCGCACTTGCTTGCTAGCTAGCTAGCTGGCTGGCTCCCTCCTTCAGACCCCGCGCGGAACTCGTCTCTCTCTTCCCCCGCCCCCTGCTCCGACTACCGGGAGCGCTGGCAGAAAAAGGAGGAGGAGAATGTAGCCGCCGCCAAGAGTCCTCTTAGCCTGCCTGCTTCACGGCGGGGCTAGCTGGCCGCCTCTCCATTGGCCTGATCGCGTCACGTGGCTCTAACGTTCTTTTTCCTCCTCCCACTCACACCTTTCCCCCCCCTCCACCACCACACCCCGCCACTTCTGGAGGGCGTGGTTTAAAGACTGACGTTGACGTTTGCTTTCCAGCGTGAGGCGGGTGGAAGCCGGCCGGCTGGATTCCCGCTCTCCATCAGAATAGTGCTTGAAGGGATCTTTGGAGGTCTTCTAGTCCAACCCCTGCTCAAGCAGGAGGTTACCAGTTCAGGAGCTATACTAGTTCAGCTAGGCGGATGTCCGGTCTTTTCTTAAAAACCTCCAGTAATGAAGCATCTCCAACTTCTGAAGGCAAAGCTGTTCCATTGGTTAATTGTCCTCACTATAAATTGTCCTCTCGTTTCTGAGAGGTTCCTGCATTGTCCTTCCAGATTCTCTTCTTTCTCAGAGCAAAATAAAAAGGCTTTCTTAGTTTCCAGAAACAGTTTTTACCAAGCTGGAGTGTGGATGTAATGCTTCCCTTTCACTGCCTGGCCGCCGAATCTGCCTGTGGAGTCTGGGAACGTTATCGGGAAATAAATTCGTTAAGGTTTTTAAAATGTCTTGATTTTGTTGCTGAGACCTGATCTGGCTATAGTAGACCTTGGAAACAGACGCTTATACTTTACAGGAGGATGCTGCAGCAGGAAATACAGTGGAAAATACAATTTACGGTATATTTGATTGTTACCCAAGAGGCCTTCCTCTGCCTTGCAATCTGCATTTAATAATCTAATCTGATGACAGGTAGTCCTTGATTTACAACAGTTCCTTTAGTGAAGATACAATGGGATTGGAAAAATGGATTTATGACTGATTTTCATTTATGACCATTGCAAAATCCCCATGGTCACGTGATCAAAATTCAGACTGGCAGTTGACTCATATTTATGATGGTTGTAATGTCCCAGCATCATGTGATCATCTTTTGGGACCTTCTGACCAGCAAAGTCAATGGGGAAGCTAGATTCCCTTAACAACCATGTTACTTAACAGCTTCGGCGATTCATTTAACTGGCAGGAAAAGTCATAAAATGGGGCAAAACTCACTTTGCAAATGTTTCACTTAACAACAGAAATGTTGGACTTATGTGGACATAAGTCGAGGACTACCTACATATCTGCAGTAAATGTTTTAAGGTCCCAGAGTTCTTGCAATTTTCCAAGTAAGCAGGTTGTCGCTAGTGGAATTCAGTGAAAATTACATATCTTCTGCTTACCAATTTCAACAGAAGAGAATAATGGTTTTCCCGGTTCTGGATTCCTTTAAGATCATTCAGGCAGAAATAGATGCCTACATATTTTTCTTGCTTACATCTTTAGGTAGTCCTAATGTTACAACCACAATGAAACCCCCAATTTTTGTTCCTAAGTAAAACATTTGTTAAAGTGAATTTTGCCCCATTTTACCATATTTCTTGCCACAGTTGTTTAGTGAATCACTGCAGTTGTTAAATTAGTAACATGGTTGTTAAATGAATCTGGCTTCCCCATTGACTTTGCTTGTGAGGAAATTGCAAAATTTGATCACATGACCCCAGAACACTGCAGCAGTCATGAATGTGAATCAGTTGCGAAGCGTCTGAATTTTGATCACACAACCATGGGGATGCTGCAAGATCATAAGTCCCTTTTTTTCAGTGCTTTTATAACTTTGAACAGTCAATAAATGTACTGTTGTAAGTTGGGAACTATCTGTTTTGCATTCCCTTCCTGCCTGGAATGTGTGTTTTTCAAAGAAGGCATTGAATATCTTAACTGAGAATTCATGCTATTTCAAATCTATTTCTATGGAACAAAAACAGCCTATTAAGAATATAGCAAATAACATCAGATCAAAGCAGCTTGTACAGTGAGAACCAGTGTGTGAGGAAGAGATTGTTATTTTTAAAATAAAGTAAATCTGGAAAGATTTCTGGCCAGGATAATATACCCATCAATCTTCCTAACCAAAACTTAGATTGGTGGGTCTCTGTATTATCAGCTTTGTTTGCTAAAATAGATAATCATGGTTTAATCTCCTTGGAGTGGAGTCTTATAATACTTTCCCTATATATGAAGGGGGGTATAGAAAACCCTATAGACCAGTCTGCTTTCTATCAGTTTTGGGAAATTCTATGCTATGTATCTACCTGAAACTTAACTTCTTTCTCTTCTGGGTTTTAAAAAATACCTCGCAAACAAGTCCAGAATTCAAAGTCTTCTGTTTGTTAAGTAGTTTGGTTCAGAGACATTTGTTCATGCTTGGAGATTAAATTCTTCTTGAGAGAATTTGGGATATAATTGCTACAACAGCAATTCTTTTACAGTGGTGGGACAAATTATATACCACTGTCATCATGAAATACAGTGCTATTCCCTGAACAATCTAGTGGGTAATATTATGTAATTTCCCCAGGAAAAATAAAATAGCAAAACAGGCAATCTTCTCCAGTTGGATATCCTTTATTTATGGGGACTGCAGTGGCTGGAAAATCTTACTATAATCGCCACACGTATAGAAGATGCCAGGTTTGAAAAACTGGTGCAAGGAATTTCTTCCCATTGAGTTAAATGGAGAAAAACAATGCAAAGTTATCCCGCTCTTCCATGACAACTGAATTCCCACTCATAATGACCTGACAGGGTATAGCATATGGCCCAAAACATTGCTGAATCGTTGTCTTTTTAAATACTGTAGCCTGTTGTTAAAAGGTATGCTTTGGCAGAGAAAATAAAGATCATGGTACACATGAATCTAAATGCATCTTGTGACATATTTTGCCCTCAGGGTGGATCTCAAGATTCTAACATGATTTATCCCAATGTGAATTCAAAAGTCTTCAGGGAGAGAAATCACTTGACCCCCTGCATGTTAAAATATACAAAAATCCATTTGCACATTTATCTAAACAAACCTTAATCTATGGGCATAATCTGTCCTCCTGCTTCTGCATAAGACCATTCTAGATTCAGCTCTTACTCACACTACATAGTGGCAGAAGATTAAAAAAACGTTTATAAGCTCCCTCTTCACCTATTACCTATAATGGTTGAGGTTTGAAGGGATGTTATGCGTCTCTTTATTATCTCTTTAAGTATACCATTTTAGTATGAAAATCAACAGTAATACCATGTAACCAAGAGGAATAATATTTTCTAGTTTAATAATAATAATTATAATTATACATTTATATGCCACCTGAGTTCCAGAAGCTCTGGGCAGTTTACAGGTGTTAAAAATGTTTTAAAAATGGAGAACAAAACAAAAACAGCACGAGACAAAATAATAATGATGGTAAAGAATCTGCTATTCCCAGAGAGAAGAAAGGAGTCACTGAGAGATCAAGAAGAACATAGACCACAATCCTGGCCCTGCCATAGGTCATTGACAAGCAGCATGGTCATTTCCCTGGCCATTTTCATAACCCAGGGGGACCCTGATCCAGTAAAAAATAACCAAGCTAACAGCAGAGAGAGCTCTGTCCACTTTCTCAAGAATCACCAACTCAAACTCATTCTAGATCACACCACCAGACCATCCCTAGGCCTGATTCTCTAGGTTGTCACCACAGATCTGAGATGTGTCATTGCAAGTTTTAGATTAACCTCAACAGAGAGCGAGCTGAAGGAAGAATGTGTGAAATGTGATCACTATGCTGCTACTTTTCATGACTGTGACTTAGTTCTGAATAATGGACTTTAGGTTATCAACTTCCAACTGATGTCTGGTTTATACTTCACACTACCAGAACCATTTCATGGCTTCTTTGGCTTAGCATGCTATGTCAATCCAGACAATTGTGGTCGATTCTACAAACAAGAATTAAGATCTGTTCTGATAGCCTTATTTCTGAATTCAGATCTTCTGAGGATCTAAGCACTCCCACTCTATAACACCACCTCAGTGGTGATAAGGAGGCAAGATTATTCAGGTTCTCCATTCCTCTACTCATTGCAGAATACCTTATGCCACCAGACTTGAAATTCTAGACCTAGAAAACCCAGAACTAAGCCGCCTCCGGTCCTATCTAAGTATGGTATATAAAATCATACATTGCAATGTCCTATCTGTCAATGAATACTTCAGCTTCAACCATAACAATACAAGAGTAAACAATAGATACAAACTCAAGGTTAATCACACCAAACTTGATTGCAGGAAATATGACTTCAGCAACAGAGTGGACAATGTCTGGAGTACTCTACCTGACTCTGTGGTTTCTTCCCCAAACCCCAAAAACTTTAACCTTAGACTGTCTACTATTGACCTCACCTCTTTCCTAAGAGGTCTGTAGGGGGCATGCATAAGCACACCAATCTGCCTACCATCCCTGTCCTATTGTTTTTTTTATTTTTCTTATATGTATCCATGTATTCATAACTATGTTTTTACTTATACCTATTATCTTGTAAGCAATTGACAAACCAAATTAAAAAAAAAAATCCTGTTATGATATTTTGGCCAGGTCAACAGTAAATGATAGAAAGAACATACTGTATATTAGTGGAGCCACCATTTATTAACATGATAGAATATTAAATTGAATAAAATATAATTTATTCAGTTCAACTAATGAATGTTGAAGGAGTGTTCTCCACTCTTCTTTTCTGCAGAAGTTATAAGATGATAATGCATGTTTATTTCTATTCCTTGATCATACATTCACAGCATGAAATGCAAAAAAAAATTGATATTTCACCTGTTGCTAGGACATTCTACAAAGCATTTATTTTTATTTTCAGGCAATGGCTAATAATATTATTATTTTAAAGATGTTTGAAATATTAAACACCCATAACAATATATAGATGAGATAAATGAGAAGCAGCTGTGTAGAACCAAAATGATTTGTGTAAAAAATGAGATTGGTCTGCAAACTGCAAATGAATTATTGATGTCATTTTATTCTTGGATCTGCAATCAGACCTCAAGGGAACTCTAGATAATGGATAAAGAGATTTCTGTCTCTAAGTAACTAGCTTTATGACAGCAGGCCATGTAAAATTAACTATCTGACAGCTTCATTCACAAATCAGTCCAACTGTGGTGAGAGTTCATACTGACCTAAAGAAAGTATAGAGCTGTTAAGACACATTAGATAAAGATACATGTGGAATTCTATTTTAACATTATACTTTGTTTCATTAAATTACTTTTATGTTTTTTCTTGAAAATGAATTTAGTAGCATAATAATTTTCTTTACTCTGTTCTCTTTTTCTGTTACAGGTAATCCTTCTGTTACAGGTAATCCTCAACTTACGACCACAATTGAGCCCAAAATTTCTTGTCATGCCCCTGTTGGAATCTGATTTGGGGAGGGGGAGACTGAACAGCTGACAGGAATGGACAGTGTGGCTCCGTTGGCTGTGGAAGAAACTGGGGAAGGGCAAAGTCCAGCTGGACAGAGCAGAGGAGAGATAGAGCAAGGGAGAGGGAATTCGGAGGAAGACCCAGGCCCACCCCCTCTTCATTCTAGGGCACACAAGGGAGCAACGTGATTCCCTTCATTAGCTGCAGCTGGGAACACAGTGTTTAAAAAGGAAAGCAGGGGTGGGATTCTACCAATTCTCACCTATTCGCTAGAACCAGTTGTTAACATTCTAAGCAGTTCGGAGAACCGGTTGTTAGAAGAAATTACTGGCCTAATCCTGTAAGGAAGGCAAGAAGGAAACATTCTGGTGTTGCTTACAGAAACTGCTTCTCCGTTAACCCTTATTACATTCTTGGCAGGACTAGACTTCCTGTCTCAGGAACTTCTCTGGAGTTTGTTTTCCTCCTTTGCTGGTACTTTGCTTTTGTAGAGTGACCATTCAAAGTTACAATGGCACTGAAAAAAGTGACTTATGACCATTTTTCACACTTAGGACTGTTGCAGCATCCCCACAGTCATGAGAGGCCAGGCAAGGAGATGCCTGCCTCGATGTGAGTGATGTTGAGTTGGCCATGCCCAGCCAGTCACATGACCACCAAGCCATGCCTACCAACTAAGCCACGCCCACAGAACCAGTTGTTAAAAAAATTGAATCCCACCCCTGAAGGGAAGTTGGGCACAACAAACTGTTGGGAGCAAATCATGAATTATCTGGTATTGTTGAGGCTTATCTGGGTTCCTGGGGTCTTCCCAACTGTGTGTGTTTTGCTGGCCTTTCAAGTCTGCAATTCCTTCTCCTGTCCTGTCAAGTTAATTACTGCAGCATGGTTTGTGTGGATTTTTATTTACAGTTTGTATGTACTTTGTTTTCGGACTGAATTTCCTCCACTTAAAGACTGTCCTTGGGAGAGTTTTTTTCTCCAGCCAAAGGTAACCTGGACATTGGGGGCAAAGTTGGAAGTACTAAAGGGACTCTTCTTACTTTATGTGACTGTGTTGCCTTTGTGCCACGCCCCGGGTCATCACATTTCTGTTGCTAAGTGAGACATTTGTTAAGTGAGCTTTGCCCCATTTTATGAGTCTTATTGCCACAGTTAAGTGAATCACTGCAGTTCTTAAATTAGTGGTAGAGTTGTTAAGTGAATCTGGTTTCCTCATTGACATTGCTGGTCAGAAGGCCACAAAAGATGATCACACGATCCCAGGACACTGCAACCATCATAAAGATGAATCCATTGCCAAGGGTCTGGATTTTGATCACATGATCATGAGGATGCTGCATTGGTTGTAAGTGTGAAAGGGTTCATAAGTCATTTTTTTCCAATGCTGTTGTAACTTCAAATGGTCACTAAATGAACTGTTGTAAGTCGAGGACTACTTGCACTATTTAATTTAAAATAGAATAAAATAATAATAATAATAATGACATTGAATGGTCTGAAGTCAAGGGAACACAGGAACAAGGTGAGCTGAAGAATATGCATATTCTGAGAAGCGGGTAGACATCTGGGAAAAAAATTCCTAGGGTAAATGCTGTTTAAAAATAGAACTTGCTGCCTATAGTAGAGGATAAACTTTCTTTGGTTGGATGTGTTTAAATAAAATTTAGATTATCATCTTTTCAGGGATGTAGTAGTGGATCCCAGCACTGAGCAGCTGGTTGGATCAGGTGAGATCAAGATGCTGTCAACTCTCACATTTTATGGTTCTATACTATAGAAAACTGATTTGGAATCTTGGTAAACAACATGGTTTAACAAATAAAATAGCTATGTTGCATGTTTACAAAATAAAAAAGGGAAAAGATATAATAATGCTCTAACTATGAGGATAGGAGTCAACCGTATATCAAAAAGTACTGATCTGTGTCATCTAAGTTATTATGAGCACATATACTCTAAAAGTATGACTCCATAGATTGGTAATAGTGTGGCATCTAACACTACAGCAGGAAAGGAGCAAAATCTTCAGAAATGTTCTACATTCTGAGTGGAAAAATTCTGTTGGATGACATGAATGGATGGGTGGGAACATGACGAGAGTACAGGTAGTGCTTGCTTACCAAACGCTCAGTGAGTATTCAAAGTTGCAACAATACTGAAAAAGGAGATGTATGATTGGTCCTTGAAGTTGTTGAACTGTTGCAATGTTCCATAGTCATTGGATTGCAATTCAGGAAATGGCAACGGGCTTGCAATTATGATGGTTGCAACATTCTGCAGTCATGTGATCTCCATTTGTAACTACACAGCTGGCTTCCAACAAGCAAAGTCAATGAGGAAGCCACCAGGAAGCAGTGGACCTGTGGCATTACACTTAAAGACCATGGGCAATTTGCTTAATGACCACAGCCAGAATAGATGCTATAAGTTGGAGTGGTCATGTGACATTTAACTTTACAACCAGGTAGCTTAGTGGATGAAGTTATAGGTTGATAAATGACGTGAAGTGAAGGCTACTGTACTAAAAAAGTAATTAGACAGAACAATATTGTTCAGTCAATATTTTCTTAGAAAAGTATCTCTTTCTATGGAATTTGAAATTTGTGTCCAAATCTATTTATAAGGTGAGAAAGAAATGAATATTAAAGAGCATGATTAATTTGACTAATTATGCTGAAAAAAGGCCATTTTTAGTATTGTCAAAAGTAGATCTTGGAAAAGCATGGACATAGAAGAAAAAAATATAAGTGAAATAAATAAGATTCAACCAGACAGCTGATTAAAATTCCAGACTTCAGTAGGAAGGGAGTAGAATCCATATTGAATGCAAAATCCAAGTTGGGATTGGTGTGGGAGTGGTGGAGAAACTTCCCCAGGTTTGACCAATAGGATGTCCTAAGACCTATCATTACAAGCAAAATATTGTCTTAAAACATAGTATATAGGAGCAAAATTGAATTTTACTGAGACTAGAAGTGAGGAAAAGTGGGATTCAGATCTAACAAAATCTTCAAGGAAAAGAGAATAAAGCCTATTTCCATGGAGAGGAGGCAAAGACTCTAGATCACAGGTGTGAAACTTGCGGTGTCACATTGACATGTGATGTTTTGCGACTGTGATGGAAGCAAGAATGGTATGCAGGACAGGAAAATATTGACAAATATATTGAGCACTTGTTGTAAATTGGATTAGATGTTATCAGATTATAATAGGTTAGACAAGATATTTCATGCTCAGGCTTGTGATTTCTCTAGATTACTATTTCTGACTTTCTTTTAGCAATTTGCATAACTTTGCTCAACTCCAAAGAAAGGCAAGAGAGGCATGTATGGAAATGGGTGCGGAAATGGGTGTGTTGAACTTAGCAATTACTTAGAAGAAGCATTCTTTCAGGTGATGTTTCCCTTTCCAAGAAAAGTAAATATACCTGAAGCTAAATCAGAACAACATACATAAATTCTTACTGAGACTGAATATGCATATGTCCAAGGCAAAAACAACACACTACAGTACAGTAATTTCCTTGCCACTAAATGTCAAATATCTCTTTTGATAATAATCTTTTCTAAACAAATACTTTCTGCATATGTTGTACTACAATAACTTACTCCCAATAGACTAGCCTATGTACTCCAACTTATTTCAAGGAAATTTTACTCTTTCTGCTAAAATTAATTCTTAGGACTCCAAAATACTCTCTCACACACACTCTCTCTCTCCCCCCTCTCTCCCTCCCTCTCCCTCCCTTTCTCTCTCTCTCTCTCTCTCCTCTTTCTCCCCTCTTTGTGTAAAATTTGTCTGGATTTCCATCAGACAAAATAATTAGTAGTTTATTAGTATAATATATGTAATATATATGCCATATACTATTATTATTATTATTATTATTATTATTATGCCAAATTGCTTATCCATTTAATCAAAGAGTAGCTAATGTTTCAGTTTTGACTGAGAAACTCAACTTTAACACAATAACATTTAACTTAAATATAGCAGAAGCAGTTTTAAAATAGAGGATGACTCACATACCATTATGTGGCATGTGACATTCATGTTTTTAGATTAAAATATTTTAATTTTTGTTGGACTTGACATTTTTTCCATTAAAGAACAAGTTTCAGTGTCATTGTGTTAAATGATGTTACCAATTCCTTTGATTTATGGAATTTATGGAATTTATGGAATGTGTTGTGGAGTCCTTGGTTCTCTCTGAGCTTGGTAACTAAATGTTTGCAAGCAAACAACCAAGCTCAGAGAGCAGAAACTTCAACACAGCGCTTCATATATTTTATTCTTCTATTGCTACAACACTCATATTTCATTACACTGACCTCTAGTGACAAGAGCTTGTTCTTACTCAATTCAAACTTTGTTTTTTGTTGTGCATAAAACACACATTTAATTTCTAGTCCTCACAGCTATATTAAAATCATTTTTCCCAACCCAAAGTCAACAGAAAAGTATGTTGACATAATATCCAATTTGCTACCCAGATAGCCAAACTCTTATCATATGAGGAGATTGGCAAATGATTTTTTTGTTCATTTATCTAATTTATATGTAGTCATCCATCTCACAGAATAAGTGACTCTGGATGGCTTACAACAAGTAAAAACAATCAATAATTACAAAAAAATCATTACAATTATGAACAATTAAAACATCAAACACTATTTAATAACGGAACTAAAGTAACAAGTAGACAAAGGGAAGTTAAAAATAGTGGAGCCAGTTTATTAGCTCTCTGGTCCTCTGGAGTTTCCCAGATCTACTGACAAACCAAGTCTTGAGGGCTCTTCAGAAGAGATGAGGCCAGCAGGGAAAAGATTCACAGAGCACCACAGAGAAGGCCCAATGCCTAGGATGTACTCAATTTTTCCCCATAGGTCAGGGTCTCCAACTTTGGCAACTTTAAGACTTGTGGACTTCAACTCTGGGAATTGAAGTCCACGAGTCTTAAAGTTTCCACGGTTGGAAACCCCTGCCATAGATGATGGAACCTGTAATATGTCCTGTCTATAGGATCTGGAGGGATGGATAATTGAAATTGAGGACAGGCAATCCCTCAAATAACCTGATCCCATGCCATGAAACACTTTAAAGATCAACATTAGCATCTTGAATTGGACTCCGAAACAAACTAGTAACCAATGTACCTTGCGGGGCAGAGGTGTAATGTCTGTTCTGCAAGAAACACTAACTGCATTTTGTACCAGTTGAAGTTTCCAGATATACTTCCAGGGAGATGAACAGGGTATGAGAGACCATGAGTAAGGCCCCTAAATCAAGGAATGGGCACAACTGGCACACAATACAAAATTGTGCAAAGGTCCTTCTAGCCACAACTTCCACCTGCTCATCAAGCAGGAATTGTGAGTCCAGAAGGACCCCCCAGATTGCACACAGAGTAGGCAACTCCATCCAGTACCAAAGATGGTATAGAACTGGAGATCTCAAAACCCAACTCAGTTTTGCCAAGTTTAAGTTGAAAACTGTTGTTCCCCAGTCAAGCTCTCATGGCCTTCAGATTTCAGGATAAGGTGTCCATACCATTGCTTAATTTGCCAGGGATAGAGATGTACAATTGGGTATCATAGAGTATAGCAAATCATCAACATATAGCAGATAAGACTTCACCCCATGGCAACGGATAAGCTTACTCAACAGTCTCATGTAGAAGTAAATAGCAGAAGGGAGATCACCCTACCCCTGCAACATCCCATACAGTAGGGGCTGGAGACAAATGAGATCTCCCTTTTTCAATCACCACTGACTGAAGTTGTCCCTGGAGAAAGGAGGTGAACAAGCTGAACACTATACCGCCTAGTCTCAATCCAGAAGGATACCATGGCTGCAATGAAAGCCATGCAACGAAAGCCATGAGAAATCAAGTAAGGCAAGGCAGGATGCATAACAACCATCCATCCCAAAGATAATTAAAAATATGACCAATGTCATTTCAATTCCATATTCAGGTCCGAATCGTGACTGAAAATGATCTAGGTGGTAATTTGCGTCATCTAAGGTCCTCTGAAACTGTTGTACAATCATATTCTAAATCACCTTATCCAAAAATAGGGTTTGAATACTGGGCAAAAATTGCTCAGGCTCCCAGGGTCCAACAATGGCTTTGACGAGGGAATAGATCAAGGCCTTCTTAAGAGATAAAGGAACAACCCGCTCACTAAAATAATTCAACATCACTAGAACCCAGTCATATGACATGCTCTCTGGCCGGCTTTCACAAGCTCGGTAAGGTATGGATCTCAAGAGCAGGTAGCTCAGCTCACAATCCTAAGGATCTTTCTTCAAGCCCAACAGGTTCAAACCATTCCCAGATAACAGGACAAGACTCCACTTTAGGCATGTCATTATGTCTGCCAGAAATAATGGCTTTAATAATTATGTTTTAACCAGGGATGAGATGCTACCAGTTCTGCCCGGCTCTATAGAACTGGTAGCTCTGAAGAGCAGCAGACACCGAACCGGTTCTGTATTTGTTGCTGTTTGGCCCACCCGCCTGCCTGGGCTCTTACCTGTCCTTTATTTCCTGCTTTTTCAACCTCAGCTGCTCTGTGTGGCACAGCTGAGGTTGAAAAAGCAAGAAAAAAGTGGCTTTTCAAATGCTGCACACCCGTGCGCAGCGCTTTTCAGCTGTCCGGGAAGCACAGCTTAAGGGTTTTTACACATGCAAAACATAGACACCGAGTCAGTAGTAACACCGGTTGAATCCCACCCCTGGTTTTAACTCAATAAAATGGGCTTATAAATTGGCCTAAGAATTAATTAACAGATACTTTCATACCTATCAAAATTAGAAAGAACCATGGTTATTCTTATTTCAGAAATGGCATATTTGTAGATATCCTGCTGTATTGGTTTATTGGAAGGCATGTCGGTCTTCTCTTTGTAAATCTCCTTACCTTGTCTGCCTGCAATGAAGATAACGTTTGATCTTTACTGAGTTAAATAAATAAAGCCTATACCTGAAGGAATGCCAAATTTTCAATGGAAAAGAGTTTTAAAAAGCAGTGAAACTTTTTCACAATACACAGCACTGACAATTTAATTTCTACAGAAAGTAGAATCCATTAACTAGATAAATAAAAACTTACCTTTACCAAAAAAAGTCTGAGAATTGCCATCCTTTGGAAATTCAAACTCAAAATAAGTACCCTACAAGGGCAGGAATTTCAGGAAATCTAAAAAAATCAGCCAAGGTTCTGGCTAATTATATTATGCCAGGGCCTTGTCTGTTTCTGGACTCAAGTCAAACACAAGTTTTAAAAGCTGTGAATGATTCAGAGTATCTCTAAGAATACTTTTCTGTTGCCATCTTTAGAGGTGTTATCAAATAAAATGAGATGGCAGGCTATAAGAGAATGAGCTTCTCAGCTGTAGGAAAAGTCTTTAGTATGGTAGGGTAGGGTAGAATATGAAATAGGATAAGATAGGGTGGGGTGGATAGGGTGTGGTAGGGTATTAATTATAAATAATAGTAACAATATAATTTTAAGCCCCCTAAACCTCCCAGTCATTTTGCAATTGTGGTGATTAGCTTTTTTTAAATAAGCAAACAAATATTATTTTTAAATTGAATTGCTCTTTCACCTTTTGGCCATTTTGGTATGTACACATAACCTTTCCAAAGCTTACGTTAGAAGCTTTATACCCCAGGTAACCCCATGTCTTTACTGTTTCCTTCTTTTGGTAACTGTTCAGTGTATTTTTAAAAAATTGCAATTGTAACTGATGCTCTTCCTATATATGGCTTGTGCTCATAAGATTTACCCCTGTAAGCATTAAATTATTGTGTCTTCATGCTATCTGTTGAATGTATTGTACACTAATATTAAAATTAGTGTAAATATTAAAATTAATATTAATATGTAGTGATATAACAAGAATTAGCAAGACATTAGTTTTTGCTGCCAAATTTACACATGGAGTTGAGACTTCTGTGCTCTTTCTTTCAGCTGTTGTTTAGCTAGTAGCAGATGAGTTTATATCAAACATGTAGGGCATTTTCCCTGGAATGAAACAGAGTAATTCCATAATTTAAAAATTCCTCAGTTGGAAGTCCCTCAAAATCCTACCCTGTCTGTCTTTTCTGTTCTGACCCACCTGGCCACCAAATCTCTTTAAAGTCAGTTATCTTGAATTTGCATGATACCATCTACCTTGTCTCTTCTACTTGATCTTCAAAGTATGCCTTTGAAAATCTCTGTGCCAAAATGTGTGTGTGTGTCATTGTGTATGCTCCCACCCTAAAAATATCATAGTGAACTTCTAAGCTAAATTCCCATAGGATTTAAAAATGTGACTCACTAATCTTGTGTAAAGAGGTATTAACCACACTAGTTGCAGAGCTCTCTACATTTTACTGAATAACTGAATAACAAATCCTCCTATTTTTTTCTTGATTAGCAATGTTAGTCTCAAGACTGATGGTGAAAGTTCATTTGAGGCTAAGAAGTTCTCTCTTTCTCTCTCCCTCTCTCCTTAAATAATTGCAGTTACATTCACAACACTTTTGCTAGATGGATGCTTGGCGAAGTTTAAATTGTAGTGTGATGCCCAGAAATATTAGTTTTTTGAAGAGGCCAGCCATACTTTGTTTTAAGCTAGATTTTTTTTCCTACATTCATTCCAGACTTGATTCCAATGTCAAAATTTACCATAATCTATTCTCAGATGGGACAGCAAAATCCTGGAAATCATATTAGAACTGTAACTTAATTAATGAATGAATGGATACACATAGCAATCATATGCCTATATTTCTTTGCTACTAGCACTTCTTCTCCAAGCTGGCACCTTTTAAATTGAACTGGAAGTCATGCTGGCTAGGAATTCTGGAGATTTCCAGAAATCCTATCAGCATGACTAGACTGAGTTATGATACATACAGCAATTATTAAAAACAATTCGCAGCAAGGCTTGAGGGCACTTCCAAGAAGCATTCATGTTCTGTTAACATAGCACAGCTTCTTTAAAATCCAATTAGACCTTCTAGCAACGGATTGTCCACGTAAGCAAAAGCCAGCGGTTCCAAAAGAATACTTGATTGTTTTTAAATGACTACAACCAGGATTTATCATATACTGCAACTTTTTGTGAATAGAAAAATCTCCATTTTTAAAATCTCTCTCACAATGTTACTGTGAAAATAAAATAGAAAGGGGAGGGAGAGAAGAACTATCACACTTAGATGTAAGCATAATATAAACAGTTCTTTAAAATCTGCTAAAAGTATACAAATGTTAATATTTGTTGATATTCAGTCACCAAGCTGTGTCTGATTCTTTGCGACCCCATGGACCATAGCACGCCAGCCCACTCCTGCCCTCCACTGATTCCCAGAGTTTGCCCAAGGTCATGTTTATTGCATTGTTGACATTATCTAACCTCATTATCTCATCCTCTGCCATTTCCTTCTCCTTTTAGCAACAGCAATAGCACTTAGAAGTATATACCACTTTATAGTGATTTACAGCCCTCTCTAAGCGGTTTTAAAGATTGCTCCCAACAATCTGGGTCCTCATTTTACTCACCTCAGAAGGATGGAAGGCTGAGACAACCTTGAACCTAGTGGGATTTGAACTGCCAAATTGCAAGCAGCCGATAATCAGCAGAAGCAGCCTGCGGTACTGCCCTCTAACCACTGCGCCACCGCGGCTCTTTTTACCTTCAATCTTTCCCAGCATCAGGGTCTTTTCCAATGAGTACTCTCTTCTTATTCGGTGGACAAAGTATTTGTCCTTCAGTATCTGTTCTTGCAAAGAACAATCAGAGTTGAATTTTAATATTAAAGGAGAATAAATGAGTATAATGGTTATGAGTGCTGGATTAAGACTAGGAAATCCAGATTCTGCTTTCCACTCAGTCCAGTAAGTCATGGTTTGTTTAAAAGATGGTTTTCTGGGTGGCTTCCCACAATATTCTGAAACAAGCAATATGTCCATAAACCATGTTTTACAAACTACAGTGGTTGAATTCAGGCAATCTGCTGAAACAAAACCAAATAGACCATATGATGGTTTACTTTATCCAAATCCTGTTTTATTGCTCATCCAAACTTAACCTCACTCACAGTGTTGCTGGGATGATAAAATGTTGCTAGGAAGAAAGAATTACAAACACAGTTTATTATTTAGGTAAATAGAACAAATAAATGGAAGATTCCACGGAAATTGAAATAGTTTTTGTATTTCTACTGCATGAGAAATAGAGCAAATACTAATGTCCTGATCTGGTATCATCAGAAAAGGAATCTGCAAGAATTTCTGGCTAAAAGGATTTTGCTTCTCATATTGTTAAGAGTTAAAATTCTGGATTTGGATGAAGGATTTCAAAGCTGAAATTCTGCCTCTGTCCCCAAACCAGGTAATATCCGATTTCTGCTTCTTTTTTTCTCTTCCCCTTGTATTTTTAGTGAAACAATACTTTGCCCAAGCACGGGCACACACACTCTTCATTAAGCATAGCTATTCCTCTCCTTTTTTTTTTTCTCTTCACATCCAAGTTTGGCTACAGTCCCAATTCCGTCTCTCCATCCCACAGTGAATTTTCAGAAGTCTGAAAGCTCTTTTGCATGCTGGCCTTCCATTGCTAGGACTCTTCTGCAAGAAGTAGAACCTCAAGAGGTGCAACATTCAGGCTGACTGGAGCAGGGACACAGGCTCATCATGACAACCCTTAGCAAGAAACCTAGGAAAAGCAATAGTAACAAGGTCAAAAGTTGCTCCCTGGTTCACTATGAATTACAATTGGATTGCCCATGTTAACTGCTGTTGTGCAAGCTGCACTGGCCCCCAGTTTTGTTTTGTTTTATGTGGTGCTTTTTATTATCTTTAAAGCCCTTCATGGCATGGGGCCAAGTTATTTGTGGGACCTCCACTCCAGTGGTGGGATTCAAATTTTTTTACTACCGGTTCTGTGGGCATGGCTTGGTGGGTGTGGCAGGGGAAGGATCCTGTGAAATCTCCAGTCATTTGCCGGTTCTCTGAACTACTCAAAATTTCTGCTACTGGTTCTCCGGAACTAGTCAGAACCTGCTGAATACCACCTCTGCTCCACTCCCTGAGGGGGCATTCGTCCATTCCATAAAGATGGGCACATCTTTGAAGGCTTGTTTCTTCTGTAACAATTTCTGCCTTTTGGATATCCTTCCCTCTGAGATCCAGCAGACCTCATCCCTCTTAGCCTTCTGGAAGGCAGTAAAGAACTGGCTTCCCACCCAAAGTTTGGGATAGGGTGAGGTTGGAGCCTGGAGCCTAAAAAAATAAAGGCAATCTAATTTAAATTGTCCCTTCCAGAGTAGTAGCAAGTTAATGTTTCACAATTAAATGATTAGAGTCATATGTGTTTTAAATACTGATTAGAGTCCATATTTAAACCATTTGAACAACAGCTCTCTGCTATTCATTACAAAGCCAGTCTTTTTCTGGCTTCCCTCTAGCCCTTAAAACAAGATTCCTTAAATTTCAGGAATCCATTAAAATTCATGCAACTGTTAAAGCAGCAGTGCTCATTTTAAGTTCACAAAGAATCCTAAAAAAAATGGAAAATCTCCTTTAATGAACAGTAGAAAGATGCTGCATTTGCATAAGATTCAAAGCACTTCTTCCAAATCTTTTTCATGATTATCACAAACTTTTATGGAACACAGTTTGGTTCTCAGGAGTATATTCTATGCATCTGTGATCCACATGAGCTTATAAATAAAGCTTTGTTGCCTTTAAAATGGCACAAATCTTTTCTGCTATTTATACTACTGAGTCCTTTGGAGGACTTTATGTGCCAATCTAGATAACTTCACATCCTGTTTTTAAAAAACCTGTGTGAAGTAGCTCTCACATACCTAGGCACACAAAGACAGAGTTCCAACATTTCTTTTTTACCCACTGTGTGAAACTGCAGTTGGAATATATTCCATTATAGCTCTTCTGTGAATTCCAAGTTGTGATTTTTCCAGAAGAAATTAGTCATCCCATTGTCTTTGCAAACCCATTCACTGGTGCATTGTTGCAACAAATTCTTAGAATTCATAGGATTATCTTAATGAAGAAGCATCCCTTCTGTAATACAACACACCAAAAATCAGGATGATTTTAACAAAGCTATGAATGAAAGCAGCACCAACAACTCCTCACAAGAAAATATTTCATAACATGCCACATGGTACATGGAAATGCACATGATAATGCACACATTAAAAAAAAACCCAGAAAAAATTATTTCAAGATTAACATACTCTCACAACTTTTCCGAATCAGAAATCTGACCAATGACAAAAGCTTAATCACTCTGCTGCAGACATGATTTTTAAAAGATTCTTGACTTGTATTTATGAGAATTTAGCAAAATTTCTACAAACCTTCTTCCAACAGTAAAAAAGGTCCTTCTGTTATTAGTTTAATATAAAATTCAAAAGTCTTCTAAGTGGTAAGCAAAGATGCCTTTCTTTGTAGCCTTAAAAATTACATATTTTCTCTAGGGTTTGCTGAATGAATAATCTAATGGAATACCTAGAGAGCTGCAATACTTGGAACCAAAGGACTACAATCCTTCCATCCAGCATCATAAATTATGTGGCCAAGTACTAGAAATTTTTAAAACCAATACTAATATTACTCTTAATGTTTTTTAAAATTCCACATCTCTTGCAAAGAGAAGAAGAACCTAGATAATTTTTACTCAGTCTCTTTACATTTGAAACTTTCCTTTCAGAGGTGTTCTTTCAACTAATAATAAGCTCTAACAGTTTTGAAACATGGCAGCCAATGGAGATTAGAATTCCAATAGAATAGAATAGAATAGAATAGAATAGAATAGAATAGAATAGAATTCTTTATTGGCCAAGCGTGATTGGAATCTGTCTTGATGCAAATGCTCTCAGTGTACATAAAAGAAAAGATACATTCATCAAGAGTCAAAAATCATAAGGTACAACACTTAATAATAGTCATAGGGTACAATAAGCAATCCAATCATCCTAGGAAAAAGTCAATATAAATTGTAAGGATACAAGCAACAAAGTTACAGTCATACAGTCACAAGTGGGAGGGGATGGGTGATAAGGAGTGATGAGAAGATTAATAGTAATAGTAGTGCAGACTTTGTAAATAGTTGAACAGTGTTGAGGGAATTATTTGTTTAGCAGAGTGATGGTATTCGAGAAAAAACTGTCCTTGTGTCTAGTTGTTCTGTTGTGCAGTGCTCTATAGCGTCGTTTTGAGGAAAGGAGTTGAAACAGTTTATACAATCCTCCTGGTGCTACCCAGGAATAAATAGGTAATTTCACTGGGATACTGGAGCATCTTATTTTGTCTAATGAAGTCTATAGCCACATCAAAATGTTTCAGAGGTAAAACTAGGTTGGATTGTAACCACAGGGAGGATGTTTGGGATTGCCCAAGTGGTGCCCCGCAGGTTGGAGAAGATGTATTGGGGGTGATGAATTGGGAAGGTGTAGGTGTATAACAGGTGCCACATGGGTTGGGGAGGGAACATGGGGAGGGTGGTATGGGTGGGGGAGTGTACACAGGAGAATGGAAAAGGGTGCATGGGGTGGGGTGGGTTCCTTCCTCCTATTTCCTCCCAGAAATAGATTTCTGCTTGCGGGATGTGGCTTTCTTGATTCTTCCTTTCTGTGACTCCTCAAGTGCATATTAAGCTACCGCCTAAGAGAATTTCTAGAGTAGCTTGAGACAGAATATTTGAGCCAATGCCAGGACAAGAGAATTAGTTGATTCTTATTGAAGGGGAATTTGAATTTGAAAATTGGGATGCCATCTTAAAAAAAATGGGATGCCATTTAAAATAAGTAAACAAACTTTGGTGATCTCACCAAACACATCCCTCTTGATCCCTTAGCATTCATGTTTTCTGGCTCTAAACTGTTGAAGACTTGTAGAAAATCACCAGTACTTTAAGACAGCCCAGAAACAAATTGAAAATTTGTTCAATAACTATTAATGTGACCTAATGTAATCAGAAAGGAAGCCGGCTGTGATGTTGGCAATACTGTACTTTCCAAATGATTGCTATCTCGTGTTAAATTCTAATTAGAGAGTGAGTAAGGCATCTATCAGATTAGGTGGTAGTGAGATAACTAACCTATCAGCTTCTAGAGTCATCTGAACATCTGGAAGTAATGTCAGATCCCAAAAGCTTGCTAAAGTGACTCCTTCTTGTACAAGGTGTTGTATCTACTACTTATCCAAAGGAAGCATACTTCCGATACCTATTTAATGTACGATTCAGACAAACCTTTGTGTGTATTGAGATAACTTTCTCTAAAAGACTGTGGCTAAGTGCTGTAGTACTCTCTTCCTCCAGCAGATGGCTCTCTTAGCCCAAATCCAATGTTAAATAGTCTGAAAAACAGCTGAATTCCCAATCAAATCCAAAGGGTTTAAAAATACAAATAGTTCAAATAAATTCTCCCAAAAATCATTTTTCAAATTGTTTAGGCTTTTTCTCAGCTTTCTCTGTTTTATTAACTTATCTGAGGTTTCTTTCGCCTCTTTGTTTTCAATGTTCTTTATCTCCATGTATCTATCTGCCACTATTTTAAGCTTAGAAGTTATCTTTTAATATCTTGTTGTTACTTCCAATCTTTAGGGTAAAAGTTGGTAAATTTCTCACCCAGTTTAAATGCTCTGTCCATTCACCACTCCAACACAATTCTTATGATCCCGATTGTCCCTGCTTCATTACAGCCTGAAAATGGCCATTGTCTCTGCTGTCATTCACAGAGAGCTTGCTTTGGACCTAATGAGGAAATTACAATTTTTCTTGCGATCAATGAGTTATCTCTCCTTCCTTACCACTCCTCCAAGACAGCTATGACCACGAAAGGTCTTCCAACAGTGGTTACCAGCTGGATTTTGCAGGACTCAGAGCCCACTATCTTCCAGCTGTTCTCGCAGCGATGTCAACCGGAAGTCTCCCTACTTGTCTCTTTTGAAGGAAAAAAGAAAAATGCCAACAAAAAGAATTTAAAGTGTTTAAGAATTTCAATGTCAGATAGTAAAGGCCAGAGAACTGCATTATCAACTTTTTAAAATACTACAATTTTGGTGGTCTCTTAATCCTTTGACTAATTTAAAAAACAAGCTTTTTCAGGGCAATTGGTGTTATATTCTCAGTTGCTTATTAAAAATGTCAAGTTCTACACAAATCTGTTTTTGGTCTTTCTCCCTCACTACTACAGAAAATTGACAGAAATCCTTAAGAAATATACTTCTTTGCAACATTCTTATTCTGAAACAAGGAGATGGGAGTGACCAATGGTTTTTTTTATTGGCAGCAGTGGTTTTGTAAATAACAAAGAGTTCTTTTAATTGTCATATTATTATGTCATGCATAATGTACTATTTTAATAAAATAGTAACTAGCATTCTATTGTCATCGTATGGGCTATTATTTATGCTGACAAAATGGCACTATCCGAAAAGAAGATACAATTGTTCCTCACTTTTTACAACCTAGAATAATGTTTCTCAACTTTGTGAACTTTATGATGTAAGGACTTTAACTCCCAGAATTCTGGGAGTTGAAGTCCAGTCATCTTAAAGTTTTTAAGATAGAGATATACTAGTCTATGAGATCCTGAATTTGATTTTTTTACAGGTTTTGAAAAGAGAAATCATGGTAATAAAAGGATGATTCAGCTGGACAAATGAACATTCTGTTACAACTTCAGAAGCCAGAAATAACCACATTGCTTTCGAACATCCTACTTAGATGAAATGTAGTCAATGATATCATTTTAAAATGTCATATCCTATAGAATATGTTAGATGCCCCATACCGCACACATTAGGTTCAAAAGAAGAATGAAACTTTCAGCTAGGGGGGCTATTAATCAGCAGGGACAGATGAGACAGTAAAGAGAAGAGTTCCAGCCCACGAATGAAGGATAAACAAGCTTGTTTCAAAACAAAATGTGTTCCAACATTTTTCATAAAAAGATAGTTAGACTTTGAAGAGTCCAGTAAAAATAAAGGTTCTTATTTTTAATGCTAAAAATAGACAGCTCTTTTAAACCAGAAATCTAGGCACTAAGTGTAGAAACATCATGATGGGTGCTTATAGAGTTGCTGAAATTGGTGGATAGTACAGAAAATTTACTACAAAAGCTAGATGACCATCTTTTCAAGGATTCCATATTTTCTGTACTGGCCAAATTGTTGATTCACATGGTCCCTCCCAATCCTTTTATTTTTGATTCTATAAAGGGGCTACTATGTAACTTCAAATTTCCCCAGAAACTTGGGGAGTCTATAAAACAATGTCCAATATGAGGGGCAAAGGTGGAAGAAAGGGAAGGGAAGTCCTGCCAAGAAATTAAAAGTTTGTTTACATATACATCTTTAGATTGTGTAAATAATTTATTTTTTTCTATCCTTTCTCTGAAGAAAGAGTAGATACTCGAATACAGCTCATCAATCTGGAACCCGCATTACATATCTGATATTAACACAGTTGAGAAAGTCCAGAAATATTTCACAAGAAGAGTTCTCCACCCCTTTACTCATTGCAGAATACCTTATGCCACCAGACTTGAAATTCTAGACCTAGAAAACTAGAACTATGCCGCCTTCAGTCCGATCTAAATATAGTTTATAAAATCATACATTGCAATGTCCTATCAGTCAATGAATACTTCAGCTTCAACCATAACAATACAAGAGCACACAATAGATACAAACTCAAAATAAACCACACCAAACTTGATTGCAGGAAATACGGCTTCAGCAACAGAGTGGTCAATGTCTGGAGTACTCTACCTGACTCTGTGGTTTCTTCCCCAAACCCCAAAAACTTTAACCTTAGGCTGTCTATTATTGACCTTACCCCTTTCCTAAGAGGTCTGTAGGGGGTGTGCATAAGCGCACAAACGTGCCTACCATCCCCGTCCTTTTGTTTCTTTTTATTTTTCTTATATATATATCTATTTCATGAATTCATAATTCTGTTTATACTTATACCTATTATCTTGTAAGTGAATGACAAATCAAATAAATAAATAAATAAATAAATAAATAAATAAATAAAATAAAACTTCTCTCTACTGGAATGTGTCACATTCCCTGAGGATGAACTCCAACATGAGTTGGAAAACTAGGAAGCTCTGGTCCCAATGACTGACCCAGATTGGATCCTTCAATTCTGGAACGTGTATATTTGCTTTCATTTGTGAGGCATGAACCACCTCATTTGTTTTAGCATTAAGGAATCAATAATATCAGTCAGAAAATTAAGAAGAATGACATGGAGAATAGAAATGTGTTTGCTAGAAGTGTGTAGGTTGAGAAAACTTGAATAATTGCAACAACAGGGTTTGGGTTTTTTAGCGCTATCTATCTTTCCATGAACTAAATCTGACTTTAGGAGGTGAATTTGTTAACAGATAAATAAGCTACAGCCCTATGTACATTGAGGTGTTTTAACTTAATATATTTCACCCCAATAATCAATAAAACAAAGCAAACCAACGTAACTTGCTATCCAGTTCTGTAAAGGATGGTGAGAGTGAGATGAGGCTACGAAATAAATTAAATATGAAGAAACCAAGCATATTTTAATCGTTTAAAATGTTGTATATGTTTAGAGCATGTCAAATTATTCAACTTTCAATTTCCAAACATTGTGGGTGCTCAAAAGTTATGACATGCCTTGGGGATTGTAAAGATATTTTGGTTACTTTAATATAATTTAAATGTGCTTGGTAAATAACTACATAAATATAATTCCCTCAAAACAATGCTATAGAGCACTGCACACCAGAACAACTAGACACAAGAACAGTTTTTCCCTGAATGCCATCACTCTGCTAAACAAATAATTCTCTCAACATTGTTCAATTATTACAAAGTCTGCACTACTATTACTATTAATCTTCTCATCACTACTTATCACCCATCCCCTCCCACTTGTAACTGTATATCTGTAACATTGCCGCTTGTATCCTTACGCTATCATTAAGTGTTGTATCTTATGATTCTTGATGAATGTATCTTTTCTTTTATGTATACTGAGAGTATTTGCACCAAGATAAAATCCTTGTGTGTCCAACCAACTTGTCCAACAAAGAATTCAATTCAATTCAATTGCTTCGTGTATATTTTTTAAAGTGAATTTACTGCTGTACACCTACCTTTCAATGCCCAGGCAACCTGTCTTGCTATTTTCTCCCAGACAAGTTCATTTATGGTATCAATTGTGGGAGAAGAAAGACCAACAGGGTAAGGAGGCAAGTAAACAGAGGGGTTTAGTATTGCTTAGTCAGTTCCTTTTTGGTGGATGTGTTTAAGTAGAGAACGGGTAATTTTTCTGAAGGATTCTTAAATCTGAATTCTTGCACTGAGCACAATGTTGAATTTGATAGCCAATAGCTTCTTCCAGTTCTGATTCACTTACGTTAATTAGCTAGAGACATCTTTCTATGTATTCAAAGTGGCATATACAAAATATTATATATAAAAGTCTATAAGAGTAATTTTAAAATAGCAATTAGAAAAACAGCAACACAAATAATAAAATAAAACATCTGAAACATGTTGGAGAAGAAAGTCCCAAAGACCAAAAGATGAATCAATCATTAGTTTGTTGATTTATCGAGTAAAACTGAGGGTAGCAGAACATGGAAAATGCATTTCTCCATGTTCTCTGTTGTCAAGAAGTGTGTTGTTCATGTGGAAAGTGGCACTCCAAGAATCTAATGTCTTGGTGTTACATGGACTTCTGCAGGATAAATTCATCTTCATCTCTTGCTTTGTATCTTGGATTTAAAGCAGGGGTAGGATTCAATTCTTTTAACAACCAGTTCTGTGGGCGTGGCTTAGTTGGTGGGCATGGCTTGGTGGTCATATGACTGGCTGTGTGTGGCCAACTCAACATCATGCACATCAAGGCACGCATCTCCTCGCCTGGCCTCTGATGACTGTGGGGATGCTACAACAGTTGTAAGTGTGAAAAACGATCCTAAGTCACTTTTTTTCAGTGCCATTGTAACTTTGAAAGGTCACTCTACAAAAGCAAAGTACCAGCAAAGGAGGAAAAAAAAAACTCCAGAGAAGTTCCAGAGGCAGGAAGTCTAGTCCTGCCAAGAACGTAATAAGAGTTAATGGAGAGGCAGTTTCTGTAAGCAACACCAGAATGTTTCCTTACTGCCTTCCTTACAGGATTAGGCCAGTAATTTCTTCTAACAACTGGTTCTCGGAACTGCTTAGAATGTTAACAACTGGTTCTATGAATAGGTGCAAACCTGTAGAATGCCACCCCTGATTTAAAGTAAAATAATGTCTTGCTGCAATGACTAGTTTACTTTGGACAGGATTTCTAACTGTCTCCTCATGGTGACTTTCCAGAGAAAGGATGATTTAAGGTAGGCACCCTCAGATCCATTTCACTATCTGTTCAAACTAATTGAGAGGATGGATCCTTTGTCTTTTATATGCCTTTGAAGGAAAAGCCACACAATGAGCATAAATAAGAATTTGAAAAGTGAGAACAATTTGAAAACAGAAAATGACTTTACCGAGAATGTCATCTTGCAAATCTTAGAGTCAAAATCTTCGTACAATATCTGGTTGATTTTGGTCGGTTGGCTCCTTCTAGGTATTGGCATGTTTGAGGTTAGAAGAGAAAACTAGCAGGGAGCTTTTTCAGGTGTTATATGCCTCTCATGGAACATGGGTTGGGATAGATTTTTTTTCCCCTCCAAGGTTTTATTTTTAGACAAATGGTGGTTTATCTTGTCTTGGCCACAAGTGGGAGCCCACGGGGCATGATGAATGACTATTTGTGGCTTCTTAATTAGGCTGGAATTGAAGAACCTTGGAGAGCACCAAGTACAACAGTTGTCATAAGATTTTCATCTTAACAAAGGCTTTTTATCCCTCCTGGGTTAGATTAAATATAAATTGCAGGTTCCATGCTTCTCTTTAAAAATGAAGAGTTTGAAATATATAGTTTACATGCTTAAATTACAGCACTATCCTAACTTTTTTTCCAGGGGCTCATCTGAAAAGGGCACCTAGTCTAGCTTACATTGTAGGAGGACATTCAAGTTAGTGTATGGTAGCCTTAAATTAGGTATCTGGAAGCACCTTTTCCAACTAACAGCTCATGAAGGCTTATGTCTTTCTATACCTTTTTTTGGAAAAAGTGTCAGCAGAGTTTAGTTTAAATTTGGTTTTGCAAACTGATTCAATTTAAGATTGTTTTTCCTGTTATAGCTGCTGTCCCCTAGCTGATGTTCAGGATTAGGATTGTACCATATTCGTGTTTAGGGACGCAGTGGCTCAGTGGCTAAGATACTGAGCTTGTTGATCAGAAAGGTTGGCAGTTCAGTGGTACAAATCCCTAGCACTGCATAATGGAATGAGCTCCTGTTACTTGTCCTAGCTTCTGCCAACCTAGCAGTTCAAAAGCATGTAAAATGCAAGTGGAAAAAGGGACCACTTTAGTGGGAAGGTAACAGCGTTCCGTGCACCTTCAGCATTTAGTCATGCTGGCCGCATGACCACGGAGATGTCTTCAGACAGCGATGGCTCTTCGGCTTTGTAACAGAGATGAGCACCACTCCCTAGAGCTGGAAACAACTAGCACATATATGCAAGGGGAACCCTTTACCTTTACCTATATTTGTGCTTAATATTTATTACTGACTTCAACTCCAGCTGTGCCCTCCAGGTATGTTGGAAGTAACACAATTCCAGAGTGGAATAATGACATGGTTTGACAATTTAAGGAAAATATAGCTCCAATTTATTCCAAAGGTATCGGATTGAAAGATTATTGTACATGATCTCAGACTATTGTTAGAATACTAATTCTTTTTTTTAAATGTTATTTGCCAATCTTGAAACAATAAGGCCATTAAAACATCAGATCCTTAATAAAAGATTTTCATTTACCACTTGACCTTTTTTGACCAAATTCTGCAAGACGTCCTAGCTTTTATCGAAGCCAATATCACAATTCACATCAGTAAGTGATGTGGAGTTATTTAGAGAGCTCGTCCTGGTAGGCAAAGGGCAGAAGATTACTGTGAGGGGAAAATAATTTGGGAGTGATTCTGAAACAGACAGAAAAGCAACAAGGAGGCAAAATAGGATGAATGCAAACTGTGTGTCCCAGCTCTTTCACAGATAGAGAGCTTCCATGGCAAACATTCAGATGTTTCTGGGTGGACAAGTCAAGTGCTTAACAGAAAAGTGTTCCTGGAAAGTTTTTTTTCAAAGGAAAAATATAACTGCAGGAAATGTGAAATTTAGGGCAGCAATTTAGTAATTTAAAATTTTAGTAATGGCAACACAAAAAACCAAAGTAATTGCATGTTTTATTTTTAAAAAAATATAGTACATTAATATGTATTACTAGTAGTACAGTATTTCATAGTAAGCTATTTATAATAGTATATACTTAATGTACAATAATAACAAAACAACCATCCACCCTGTTGCACTTTATGGCATGAATGCTGGGCAGCAACAACAGGGACCAAAAGCTATCTCCATGCCATGGAAATCTGAGTGCTCCATTGGATATCGGGCATCTTCCTTCTTGACCACATCACAAATGACACAATTCAACAACAGTTTGGTGTGGCACCAATTATAGAGAAGATGAGAAAAGTTGACTTCACTGATATGGACATGTCCAGAAAGCAGCATCTTCCACCATGGCCAAGACTGCCTATCAACTAGAAGTCAATGGCCAGCAACCTTGCGGGCGTCCAAAACAGAGATGGCAAGACACCATCAACAAAGATATGCAAGCCCCTGGCTTGCACCCTGGAGATGCAGCTGACCATGGCAAAGTGGCATTCAATGATCCAAAAAGCAGGCCCTGGACCTGTGGGAATATGCTGGGAAAAAGAAGAATGTACAATAATATGGTACTTTAAAAGGAAAACATTGGTTTTGGCAAGCAAGAGGATACTCTTTGAACCTGAGTTTGTTTATTGCCTTCACTTCTAAGCCTTGCAGAGTCTGCAATAGAGGCTTGACCTTCGAATACCCATGGCTTGTATGATATTTGCATTTCTATCATGGGCATCAAGTGGGCGGCGAGGGAAAAGACAACATTTGCATGATGAACTCATCATACAAATGCTGCACCTTACTGTATGTCGCAATGCCTGATACAAATACGTAAGTACATAATTGTGACATCTGGGTGATAACATCACATTCTCTTATCACAGTTTGTTATGGATGCCACTGTTCCCTTTCTTTTTCTTTTTCTGCCTTTTTCTTTCCCCTTCCCTTCCCCTTCCACAAACACTTTCTGGCATAAAACAAAAATCTGTGATTTTTAAAAAAAATTCTCACATGTTTATTGCAATAAGAAATAGCTCTTCTAAATTCCCTGAGTTGATGCCACTGAAAAGTTGATCGAATCATTTAAAAGGAGAACTAAGTGGACTTGGAGGAAATGTTCTTTGCCTTGAACAGCTTTGCAGTTTCTCTAGACTTTCCATGAGAGGCTTGCCCATTCCCAATGTTGATGTAGCCAATTTCAGCTCATTGACTGGTTACGTGCTATCAAGTTGTTTTGGACTTCTAGCAATCATATAGATTTTCTCTATGAGATCTGGCCAGTACAAAACACCACTTGATATGAAGGTGAAATGCTTATTCTGTGCTATAATTTAGTCCTCCAAAATATTTGCTACAAAATTCATCTTTTTTCTTGGCAGATAGGCACAAATAATTCATTGAGTGATGGTCAATCAATGCTCTTCCTAGTCTGTGATTCCAGACCAATCCAATCAAGATGACTATGAAAATTCTCTCTTTGCACTGTTGACTAATGTTCAGTTTGCAATCCACAAAGAAATCTGTATTCTTTTGGGATGTACAGTTGCTTGATATGATTTTTCCTATCCTATTCTTGTGTCTTTGATTTTTCCTAACCAAATTGAGGACTTTGCATCTATTTCTGTTGAAATTCATCTTGATAGTTTTTATTCCATATTATCCTGAATATTTTGTACTATCTTCTAAAGTATTTGATACATATCCTTCCTTCCTTCCTTCCTTCCTTCCTTCCTTCCTTCCTTCCTTCCTTCCTTCCTTCCTTCCTTCTTTCTTTCTTCCTTCCTTCCTTCCTTCCTTCCTTCCTTCCTTCCTTCCTTCCTTCCTTCCTTCCTTCCTTCCTATCTTCTTTCTCAATGTATACCAAATGTGAAGACTAAATTTAAAAAAAATTGAGTATCCATTCAAAAGTCAATAAATGACTTTGTTCTGTATGGACTTGCAAAATATTTCTAGTATATAAGGCAGCTAAAAATTTCTGAATATTTCATGGTTTAAAGATTGGTAATGCTTGACTTAAGCACCTTTTATTAAAGGCAATCATTGTAAGCTGGGAGAAAGTAACGCTAATAGCAAATTATTATTTTGGAACTAATGAACACACAACAAGGCCACCAAAGTTTCAAATCCCTCCTGTCTGCTACTTTACTTACTGCCCCCCCACCCCCAAATCTGATAAATTCATCAGCTCTAGATTAGACAACTGAATAAAACTGACAAGTTCTTCGTTCTTCAATGGGGCTTAGTATCTACTACTCTGATGGCATTCAAAGGGATTTGACATATTTTTGTTTTAACTGAAAAACAGTCCAATTATAGCATTATTTAGAAAATTAAATCTGGATTAAGAGGCCTGTTTTTGAGCTATCTCAAACTTCAAAATATTTTCTTTCTTGATAGTTAGAACTAGCTTTTTCATGCCAATGAAACCATAAGATCAGTTGCATTTTCTCCAGCTGATGCCATCTCAGCAAAGTTAAGGCAAGGGTTGCTTTTTTAAAAAAAAAAGCTAGAACAATACTTCATTGTTACACATAAAAAAGAAATTTAAGCCTACAACTCTAACCCCAGAATGCAGCATGTAGCAATTATAATGAAAGACTTGTTAGGCTGGAGCCTAGATGAACCAATAATTTTTTACTGAACAATTCATAAATAGGAAACTAGTCAATTAGAAGCTGAGAATCTACCACAAGAATCAGCAGAGAAAATAAATAAATAAATCAAAGCTCTTCCATATTTTATCCTGCTGTAGAAGTTTCAGAGCTCAAAATGGAACCAAGGGGACCAATCCTACTCCAACTAATGCTTTACTATTCACAGATTCTGTATTTGAAATTGCCTTCTTACATCTCTTTCTGTCTAGCCAAGTATGAACATTTTGTCTTGGAGTACCGGTAGTCTTTACTTCTATTGGATTAAGCCCCCTTAAATGTAAGAGTTTAAGAAACCCAGGGGTAGAATATAAGCTTTCTCCTTCTTCATTTGCAACTTTCCTCCTTCATTTGCATTGGTTGTTGAAATTTACTATATGTAAGTAACTTTCAGACTTGTAAAATTCTGTTAATGTAAGCTAGTAGTCCTGGTTGTGTTTATTATATGGACTACATTGCAAAGCTTACAACAGTCTTGCAAATCTTAAAGTGCTCCACCCTTCTTTCATTTTTACTCTTCTGAAAGCTAGGGAGGATGCCTACTGAGGTGCTTTCAGCATCCTTCCTCCTTCAGGCTCAGATTTTGTTTATCAGACTTATTTAGGCTGCAGCTCTTCCTTCTGCCTCCCGACTCATTCCCATATACATTACAGCCATGAATGTATGGATGCTTGCCATGAACTTTTGTACAATAAACAAACTAATTAGGATGCTCTCCTCTGGGTTCTTTATGGATACGGATGATTTCTGGCATGTAGTTAGAGGCCTTCTCAGTAATCTTGTAGGCAGTTCTGTTAAGTACCTGGTTGCTGGCAGTTGCAAGATTACCCCATAATGTCCTCTTTCTGTTGATTCAAGGATTGGCTGCTTCCCAATTTATTGAGGGTTTCCAGGATAAGAAGTGGCGAATGAAATACCTGGAGTGTCCATGGAGTAAAGTGGGGTGGGGAGGGAATGGGGATTTTGCAGTCTCCTTCCCCTGCCATGCCCACCAAGACGCCCACAGAACCGGTAGTAAAAAAAATTGAAAACCACCAATGGATAACCAGTATCTTGAATTGCATCCAGAAACATATTGGCAATTAGTGCAGTTTCCATAGCAGGGGTACATTTTAAAAAACACCTCCTTCTGAATTATAATAGTTGTTTATCAGTAGAATATCTCGAAATGTTTAAACATTTAAGCAGAAGATATATGTTCATCTCAGGAATGTAGATTCTGCTGTCAATAAAAATTTGGATTAGATCATTTTCAAATTTTCTTCAGTTCTATAGATTGGTGATCTAATGCATGGATAAATCATGTTATAACTAGAGTAATGAAACATACTTTAATTCTTATCATCCTCTAATATACCTTGTTATGACTGTTTGCTTAGGTAGATCTGCTAATCTTTACATTTACTTTTAGAGAAAAAAGATCCATTTTTCAGATTAGCCTTTTTTATTTTTTAAAGAATATTATGCGACTCATATTTAATATTTCAAGGTAAGAGATTTGAATGAAAATTTCATTTATTGCAGGGCGTGAAATGGAAAAGTCAGGCAAAGCTTTGGGAATAGAATTTTAGAAGTGCATGGGTGTTTTGTTAAAGAAGATCTTGGAATGAGAAGGGACTGAAACATAAGATGCTTTCCTTACACTATAAATTTAATGCTTGTTTTGTAAGCTTGATCCCACTGATTATCTAATACTTCTTGATAATCTGATGATAATTGGACTCATACTTATCAACAGAGATCCAATGAAGCAAGAATGTTCTCCAATCAAGTATTGATTGACCAATCTCATCTATACCTTGCCACAATCATACATAGATTCTCAGTTACTCAATATATATATATATATGTATTTTCCCACGTCATTGTAGTTGTGCTTTTAAAGTTGTAGCAACGTTTCAGCAGAATCTCATCTGCCATCATCAGGCTTCTGTATAGTGTTCATCTGTGAGTCAGGCTTTTACAGTGGTTTCAGATTTAAATTTGGGGCAGCCTATTGCTGTGCCAGAATGGTTTTTTCTTCACCCTGATTGGTTGGGAGTCTTGGCCTGTGTTTATTGGTCTTGGAGTTTGCTGTGTTCTGCTTGATTGGTGTTTCTAATATCTTCTGTCTGTTTTTTGGCTCTTTTTGTATCTTGATTGGCTGGCAACATTGTGTTACTTTATTGGAGGCCTTTAGTGCAGCTTGGCTCCAGGTAAATGGACATCTATCATTAGTTAGGAAGCTAGGTTTCATCTGGGTGCCTGGTTGGGGTGTGTTTGAGCTGGAGGTATCAGGGGGGATCTGTCTGTGCACAGGTGTTTGCCTGGCTTGTGGTGTGGAGATTTTTTTGTTTGTGAGTGTAGGCTTCCAAATGATTGACAGTCTGGTGGAATCATCTCTTCTATTCATGCTTTCTGGTCTTTTTTCAATCTCTATGGCTTCTCTGATGATTCTGTGGCTGGGGTTTTCTATAGTGGCTAGGGTTTTGGTGCCATTGAAGTTGATGCTATGACCTGTGGCTTCCATGTGTTGGGCTAGTGAGGAAGTGTGTTCCAGCTTTTTGACTGCATTTTTGTGTTCATCCAGGTGAGTACTTATTCTTCTATTGGTCTGTCCAATGTATGTGGCCGGGCATGACGCACAGGGGACTTCGTATATGCCTTGGTTTTCCAGGTCAATTTTATCTTTGGGGTTTCTAAGGATGGCTGCTATTTTTCTGTCTGTTTTGAAGGCAGTCTTGATGTGATGTCTGTGCAGTATCTTACTAATTTTGTCTGTAGTACCTCTTATGTAGGTCAGGACAGCTGTTCCATAGGTCTGTTCATCTTCTGGGTCTCTACTATGTCTCAGTGTGTTTTTGTGGATCAAGCCAGTGATTTTGCTTTTGTGGAAGCCGTTGGCTGTCAGTACTTTAGTCAGGGTGCATAGTTCAGTCTTAATGTGTGTCTTGTATGCCAGGCGTTTGGTTCTAGTAATTAGTGTTTTAGCCATGGAGTTTATCTGTGCAGGGTGGTGGTGGGATTGGGCGTTGAGGTAGCGGTTAGTGTGTGTTTTCTTCTGGTATACGGTGTGTCCTAGTGTGCCATCTGTTTTTTTGTAGATTAGTACATCTAGGAATGGTAGTTGTTTGTTTGTTTCTGTTTCCATGGTGAACTTGATTTTGGGGTGTGTGCTCTTTAGGTGTGTTAGGAAATCATTTAGGTTTTCATGGAAAAGACTTTGCTACAGCTTCCTATTTCACATTTCACATTTTATTAAAAGACTCTTTTAAAAAGCCTTTTAGAAATGATCAACTAGGGACAATTATCATAAGCATCAAAGGAGGTGTGTGAAGAGTCACTGGTTCTCATGGCAGTAGGTTGCTTGTTTTTGGTTATTACAGAACTCAGACTGAGGTAGTGTTTCAGACTGAATTCAGATAATTCTAGCTCTTATGAACGTCTACAAAATCAACTTTTTACCAGCCTTGGGAAGGTGATATTCTATATATGTTAATAGATTGAACATTTCATAATTTCAACTAGAGTGGCCATTGGCCTACTTAACTGGAAATCAAAAGAGCATCAAGCTGAAGAAAACTAATTTCCAATAATAAAAATTCATTCTTCCATTTAAAAGTTTTAATTCAAAGAAACAAGAGAACAGCAATATAGGCCTAATTCTCCGCAATTTGAAAGCAGTTGTTGTTTTCCCAAATAAATTGTTCCTTTTGTAACAAGCATAACTTCCTCCGCCTTTCCTACTTTTGGATTTATTTTGATTGCTGTTTAGAATTGTATTCATGTGTCTGAGGTACAAGCTGTTCTCTATTGTCCACGTGCTGTGAATCTGGCTGACAACAGCCTTGCACTTCCTTCATAACAAATGCAATCAAATAGCTTGAGATATTGGAAGAACTTCTTTTTCTCCTTCAATCTAACATCATTTCTAGAACAGTTTTGTACATTGCTATGGGCAGAAGGAAAGAAAGTCACCTCAAAATATCCAGTGGTTCAGTTTTGGAGGCAGCAGACAAAGCTCCATGATTCTGGAAAACATTTAGGGTTAGGACCACTAGTAATAGCCAAGTTACATACTGCAGATTTAGGAGAAACTGTAAGTAAGGTTAGGGATATGTCAGGAACTGTTGACCGCTAACACTTGTGGAAAGTAAAGTCACTGAGGATGATCAACCAACTGTTCCATACCAGGCATGCCAGTGTTTATTTTTCTTTAAAAGATTTTTAAACTGTCCCTAATCCCCATGGTTACAATGCAATATTCAATTGTGAGTATGGCTAATAAGTCTTTGCCTCTAATATTTTCCTCTTTTTCCTTTGCTCTTTGTGATCTTCCCCAGGGCTAAAATCCTGTAAGATCCTCAGAGCAAGCATATTCTTTTTTTGGCATATAGAATGGTATTACAATAATTAATAGTTTTTAATGTTTACCCAGAAATAATCCCCATTGTGCTCAACAGAATGAAGGGTAAATAGTCTTATACTGCAGTTGTACACATATTTTGGGCAAAACTTACAGAACTGAATTTTTCTGCCTGCATGGCCTCATAGCAAAATACAGTTATACAGTTGGAAGGAGCCAGTTATTCCTCTTCAGAGTAGAAATTCAAATTAAAACACTCTCAACAAATAACTGTCTAGCTTCCACTTGAACACATCTAGTGAAGACGAACCCATTGTTTTTCTGGGTAACTGGCAATTCAAATGGTTTTATTATTAGGTCATTATTTTCTGACATTCAACTGGAATTGGCTTTCTTACAACAAATTGCATGTTCTTCTTCTTTATGAAACAATGGATTACAGGTGTTGACTTCCTTCTGCATGATACCCTTTCAAGTATTTCAAAAATGCTTTTTCTACATTGTCTCTAACTGCACTTCTCAATGTTAAATATATTCAGCTCCTTCTTCATAGGAATCTTTGAGTCTTAAAATCTTTCTTCACAGATCTTAATTTCTAATCTCCCTAGTAAATTATTTAAGGAGTAAATTTCTTCACTACTTACTCTTCTAATCATCTTTATTGCCCTTTTCTGAAGTTATTCCACTTTGGCTATATCCTTAAACTACAGTGCCATGAACTGCCACAATGCTGAACTTGGGTGGGATATTGCTTCCCATGATTTGGAAACTGCATTGAATCTGTTGAATCAGGCTAAAATTGCATTTCTCCATTCTGCAGTTATCTCACAATGCTGAGCTACATTCGGCCTGCGGTTAGTTACTAATCCAAAATCCTTTTTACAACTACTTCTACCAAATCATACATCCCATCACATACCTCCCCAATGAATTCTCTTTCTTTAGTGAAGAACTTTGCACTTGTCTCTGTTAAGTTGCCATCTGTAACTTTCTGCCTTTTCTCTAAGCCAGGGGTCCCCAAACTTGGCAACTTTAAGACTTGTGGACTTCAACTCCCAGAATTCTCCAGCCAGCCATGCTCTGGGAATTGAAGTTCAGAAGTCTTAAAGTTGCCAAGTTTGGAGACCTCTGCTCTAAGCTGTCAAGATCCATTTGAATGTTATTTTTTATCTTATTATCTTATCTTATTAGTTATTCCCTCTATGTTTGATAAGCATTCCTTCTACCTCATTCTAATAAAAATGGTGACAAATATTAATTAGGGTGCCAGTTGCTGCACCCCACTTAATACCTCACTCCAGTTCGATGAGCAATATTGATGAACATTTTAAATACTTCTAAATATCACCTAATGACCTTGACTATCAGGATACTATGAGTTATCTGACACTTTGATGACATCAGATTTATTTCATGTAGACAACATTCCTCTATAAGTTACCTATTCAAAAATGCTGAAATCAGGCTAGTTTGTCAAGACCTATTCTTGATAAATCCATGCTAATTACTGACAGTTAACAGGCTGCTTATACAGCAATATTTTTATGATCTAACTTTACAATCTTCTCAGGTATTGATATCAGATGAAGAGTATTGTTTTTCTTCAAATTTTCATTTCTCCCCGCTTTTGAAGATACAAAGTTTTCTTCTTCCAATCACCTGGCATTACCAGTTCCCCTGCATTTTTCAAATATAATACACAGAGGGTTGTTGGGATCATGAAAATGCTCCTTCTTTATCTAGCTCTAGAGAAACTTAAATTAACTCAGATAAGACCTGAGCATGATTCTGTTAACCTCCAGCTTCAGAACTGGTTCATCTTGCCTTCATGGTTGTTGTTAGTGTTTGGGGATAAACCCCCAAGCAGAGTATGCAGCAGCAGTCAATCCAGGCAGGCAAATGAGAGAGAGAGTGGGCCCAAGAGTATACACACACTGGAGACAAAAACACTGTTTGTGGTTTTAAAATAGTTATTTAATACACACAGAGATTAAGAAGTGTCATTCAGTCCATATATCATTATCCAGTATATCCATCCAGTTATCAAGTCCATTAACAGTAAATACAATGTCCTTATCTGCTTGTAAATCTTCTCCTTCTGATACCTTTCTCTCAAGATAACGCTGAATCCTCAGCTCACCAAGCAAACAGTCCTTGTGTTCAGGTGAAATGGTATCTGGCACAGTAGCCTCCAAAAGTAAGCAGATAAACGTTCCAGCAGGCAGCAGACCAGGAACAGAACCAGGTGCATCCAGAAGCCAGGGTCTATTACGTTTCCCTTCCTACCTATATTACTGCCTGCAACCGCACCCACAATGACATTGCAGTTTCTTGCTTAAAGCTACATAGACACTTAATCCTAGGTTTACATATTTATTCAACCCAAACCTGGTTGGTGTATCCATATACCCAACATTCTCCCCTTTTGGGTGATATAAATATGTAATGCCTTTACATTCTAAACCCATATTTTTCACAACTCTCTAGATGCTTAATAGCACCTTGGGCTTTAGTAAAATGATCAGCTACATTGTCCTCCGACATGCAGTACTCCAGCTGTATCAATTTACTCTGTACAGATTGTCTTACATTAAGATACCTCAAATCTGTATGTTTACTTCTGTTTTAACTGCAATATTAGTGGCCATTTGAATTGCTGCCTGATTATCTTCATGTACAACTATAGGGTAATTTACAGTTATACCCATATCCTTCAACATTTGTTTGTACATAATTAACTCAGTACACAATAAAGATAAACAGGAGAATTCTGCCTCCATAGTAGACAAACTTATATGCTGTTGCCTTATTGACTTCCAGCCTATTAATGTCTTATATGCTGTTCCTGAAGTTGACTTTCTAGTATCTCTTTCTGCTGCAAAACTAGCATCTGCATAAGCACTCAATATGAGATCACCTTTTGGTTCTAAATACAGTGCATGGTGTAATGTACCTTTAAGATATCTTAGGATTCTTTTCAATGCATTCCAGTGACATTGAAGCGGGTTATTATTGTGTCTTGCCAGCTGATTAATACTAAAAGCAATATCTGGCCTTGACCAATTGCTAATATATGATAAGCTACCAATCAAGGATTGGTATAATGCCTTATCACATTTGGGACTTTGTGTATCCATTTTGCAAATATTCTGACTCATTGGAGTCTTTGCAGGCTTACAAAGTTCCATCTTATAATCTATTAGCAATTTAGATATCTTATCTTCCTGAGATATCCTAAAACCTTTCTGTGTTTTCAATATATTCAATCCTAGATATCTCTTTATCTCCCCTAATTGCTTGATTTTTATTTTCTTGGCTAATGATGCAATTATTTCATTTGCTTCATCATTAGTCTTAGTTATCAGAGCAATATCATCAGTAAACAACAATAATAATGATATTTTCCCATTCTTTTCTCTCTTAAATAGACATGGGTCGGCTAAACCAGCTTTAAACCCTATATTGGTCAGTTCCTTCACAATATACTGGTTCCATTCATAGCCCGATTGTTTAAGACCATAAAGGCTCTTCTTTAACAACCAACAATCATTATTATCATCTTTCAATCCACTAGGCTTTTTCATATATACAGTATGTCTTAGTGGAGCATGCAAGTAAGCAGTTTCCACATCTAAATGGTTAACTATATATTGCTTGCTTGCTGCCCACACTAATGCTGCCCTTAAAGTTGCTGCTTTCAGACTAGGTGCAAATACTTCATCATAGTCTTTTGCACTTTGTCTAAAGCCTTGGGCTACTAACCTTGCCTTATGGATTGTGTTTCCATCCTTGTCTGTTTTTATTTTAAAAATCCATTTGCAGCCAATGGGTTTTTCATTACTAGGTAATCTCACGTTTTCATACACTTGCATATCCTTCAGAGACTTCAATTCTTTATTAATTGCTGCATACCAATTTTCTTTCTCTTTATAAGGATATCTTTTAATCTCATCCACAGTATTTGGGATTCTATTTTCCTGGCACACTGTATTAGCCTGGTATCTTTCAGGCGGTCTAGAAATACGTGTAGTCCTTCTGGGTATTACTGGGCTTGGTTGAGTTACAACCTGTTCCTCATCTTCAGCTATTTCTTCCTCTAGGGGCTCTACTTCATCCTGTACTTCTTGCTTTACTTCTTTCTTAAAGTTACAGGGATACTTAATGGGATTTCTATATGATTCAATAACCACTTCGTCATTGCTATCCTGCTCTAACTTATCCCATCCTACGTGCTCTAGAAATTGGGCATTAGCACTACATAACACCTTAGATGTGCCTTTCTCCCAAAATCTATATGCCCTATGGTTAGCTTGGTAACCAACGAAGAAAAATTGTTTAGCTCTATGTTGCCCTTTACGCCTGAGTTGTGTAGGGATATGCACCCATGCTGGTGCACCAAATGTGTGCAGATAACTCAAATCAGGCTTCCCGCCATGCCACATGGTGAATGGTATTTCACCAGTGGTTGAGTTAACAACATTGTTTAATAAATGATTAGCACACATTGTGGCCTCCCCCCACAAAGAATCAGGTAACCCAGAATCAGTTAACATAGTACGGGTCATAGCCTGCAATGTTTGGCCTCGCCTTTCAACAAATGCATTGTGCTGTGGTCTGTATGGTGCAGATGTCTTATGAGCTATTCCAGCTGCCTTTAACCTATTCTGGAATTTGCTATTAACAAATTCCGTACCATTATCTGTCACCAGGGTTATAAGTTGCCGTTTGGTTTTTCTTTCAGCAAACTTTAACCAGTTGAAGAAATGTTGATGTGTTTCAGTTTTGCTTTTCATTAGGTAGCAAAACCCATATCTAGAGTAATGGTCCATAATGCTCAGTATATATCGAGCACCCCCCATACTGGGTTTCTTTGGACCTATAATGTCTGCAAATACTACTTCTAAAGGTTCTTTAGTTTTGAAACCATTTAGCCTATTTGCAGGCATTATTTTACTCTTATCTTCACAACAGACATTACAACGCAAATACTTATCACAGGGTTTTAACCTTATTCCTTCAGATAACTCCACTGTACGTTTTAGCATTTTAAAATTCACATGCCCCAAACGCCTATGCAATAAATGGATACATTCATTATGAGGCTTGTTATTATTAAATACAGTTTGTGCCTCCCCTTTCTTACTGTCATGTAAGACATACAATGCTCCGTTTAAAGCTGCAGTTACCTTTTTACCATCTCTTTCCAGTATGCACTTATTATTCTTAAATGTAACCACATATCCTAGTTTATCTAATACTCTTACAGAAAGTAAGTTCATCTTTAACTGTGGTACATATAACATTTTTATATTCTGGTTTAAACATGGACAATAAGCAATACCTTCACCCTTGGCCTTGAGGTGCCAGCCATTGGCGAGTGATATACGTTGAGAACTTGTAGACATTTTTATAAACTTTGTCTTATCTCTCGTGATGCAGTGGGATGCACCACTGTCCACCACCCATATATCATTCTTCATATCACAATTTCCAAACATGGCCAGTTCAAAGGATTTCTTTGGCTTCTTTACATTCTGGCTTTTTACTTTTTTGCAGAATCTTGCCAAATGTCCTCTGCCTCCACAATTAAAACACTTTTTAATTGTGTATGCCGTCGAAGATAAATTCTCTTCTTCCGGGTGCTTTACTTTACACAGCTGGTTTCTTTCCAGCCTTGAAGATAATTTCTCTTCATTATTAGGCTTATCTTCCCTCAGCTGGTCACGTTCAAACCTTCTCCTGGCTTCTTCTAATAGCCTGCCGGTAATCTCAGTTACTGATAAACTGTCTTTTGGCAATACTTCTAATGCAGTCACAAAATCATCATAGGTTCGATCCAATGAAGACAGTATAATGTATACTTGTTGCAACTCATTAAATATAAGCTCTTTTTCTTGTAATTCTTGAAAAATGCTTTTCATACAGTTTAAATGAGTTAACATGTCTCCATTTATCTCAAGATGTGTTCTAAACAGCTTCCGTGTAAGATTGATATGAGCTCCTACACTGTCTCGAACATAAATCCTTTTAAGATTCTCCCAGCAGTCTGCAGCATTTTCTACTCCACGGATATGAATGAGTTGCTGGTCAGACAGAGTGAGACCTATGATGCACAAAGCCTGCTCATTCTTGCGTTCATAGTCCTGTATCAGTTTATAATCCTCTTCATCATTAGGATTTAAGTTTGATACATCTGGTGGGTTTGTTATTATGTCCCACAAACCTTCTCTTTGTAGCAGTAAACTATACTTCATTGACCATGAAACATAGTTTGTTCCATCTAACCTGGATATCATGGACAGACTTGGCAAATTTACTTGTGCCATTCTTCTTGTGATAAATAACTATTTAACAAACAGTTTGTATTTACAGTAGTGTGCAACTCACCCCAAAAACTCTCACTGCTATAACCTGGTTAGCTAGACTGTGCACTCTGCTGGGCCCATAACCAATGTTAGTGTTTGGGGATAAACCCCCAAGCAGAGTATGCAGCAGCAGTCAATCCAGGCAGGCAAATGAGAGAGAGAGTGGGCCCAAGAGTATACACACACTGGAGACAAAAACACTGTTTGTGGTTTTAAAATAGTTATTTAATACACACAGAGATTAAGAAGTGTCATTCAGTCCATATATCATTATCCAGTATATCCATCCAGTTATCAAGTCCATTAACAGTAAATACAATGTCCTTATCTGCTTGTAAATCTTCTCCTTCTGATACCTTTCTCTCAAGATAACGCTGAATCCTCAGCTCACCAAGCAAACAGTCCTTGTGTTCAGGTGAAATGGTATCTGGCACAGTAGCCTCCAAAAGTAAGCAGATAAATGTTCCAGCAGGCAGCAGACCAGGAACAGAACCAGGTGCATCCAGAAGCCAGGGTCTATTACGTTTCCCTTCCTACCTATATTACTGCCTGCAACCGCACCCACAATGACATTGCAGTTTCTTGCTTAAAGCTACATAGACACTTAATCCTAGGTTTACATATTTATTCAACCCAAACCTGGTTGGTGTATCCATATACCCAACAGTTGTTTAGGTGAAATGTACCTTTTTGTTGGAGCAAAGTAAAAACAAGAATTCAGTAATCCTTCCTTTTTATCATTGCTGCTAGCATTCTGCTCTCTTCATTGAGTAGCTTAGAGATTCTTTCCGCTTGTTTCATTTTTAATTAGCCCCTTAAATAAAAAATTACACCATTACATGATTTAAGAAAAAATGCTTTAATATATAGATACAAAGGGAAAACATGTAGAACCAAAACAAACAGAAAATAATGTAGTTGAAATGTACAATCACCTTTACCAGCAGTTACCATAGAAAGTATCTTTTTGTTTTTAAATTTTGTGCAATGAATTAATTATGGCATATACTGTATTAGTGTGTATATTTGCCTTGTGTTGCATAGGTGTTTATGTATGGATGCATTACAAATGCCAAAGAGGTGTATGCATTACTTAGAATCGGATGACCAGAGAGTTTAGAATGGAACAGCAACATTCCAAGCTGCTGCTCAACTGTCTCCCATAGAAATGTCCCAAAAGTGCTTTTCTAAAAGGTAACTGGACTTGGGTTTTTCCCTCTTGAAACTGTTTCGCTTCTCATTCCAGAAGCTTCTTTGGTTCTGAAGAATGAACTAAAAAAGCTTCTTGGATAAGAAGCGAAACTTTTTTTTTTTAAGCATCTTTCAATTTTACAGTGTGTCGGCTGGGTACATATATTTTGTGCGCATAGTAATGTTATTATACATTTCTTATTTGATTATATTCATAAACCATTCTAGTTAGCAATCTACATCATATTATTCCATAACTGTATTATCATTAACCATATAATTTCAATTCTATATCATCTTTCCAAAAACAAATCTCATCCTTACTAAATAATATTCATATTCTTACTCATAAGATGATCAGTTATAGTATTTTATTACTATTAACCCATATTCAATTTTTAACTCTTCTATCTAACCATTCATAGAATAAATCCCAAATCTTATAGTACTTTTTCTTCCTGTTCCGTAATTGCCATTGTTAATCTACTCATTTCCGCACATTCCATTATTTTCTTAATCGTTTTCTCCTCTGTCGGAATTTTCTCATTTTTCCAATTTTGTGCAAATGCAATTCTAGCTGCTGTTAATACATTGATAATTAAATTTGTAATCTCTTTATTATAACCTTCAGGCAAAATCCCCAATAAAAATATCCCTGGTTTTAAATCTATATGTTGTTTTATCATTTTTTTCCAACCATGTGTGTATTTTAGTCCAGTATCTTCTAGATTCTGTGCATGTCCACCACATATGGTAATATGATCCAGGTATCTGATGACATTTCCAACATGAGAAGCTAAATGTTTTCAAGGGGGGTTTCAACACACCCCTCCCCCCCAAAAAAGTCCAGTTGCTTTTTGGAAAAGCACCTTTGGGACAACCATTGATATTCTTCATAGATGTTCTTCCATAGAAATGCAATGCATTCTGGATTTTTTTCCCCCCGCCTCTGCAGTCAATGGCTTGATCTAGCTCATTTTCAGATTACACATTTCTTTTGTTGTCTTCTTCTGCCATATCTAATTCCTCTCACTCTGTGGTTTTCGGAAAGTTATCCTGCTGATAGACAAAAAGACAGAGATAATAAACAAATGTAATTTCTCTCCAACATTCCAAGGACTTGGAAAGAATAACAAAATAGAGAAACATGCAGAATAAGCTTCTAGAACTCTTTCCAATTTTTTTTTTATCACAGTGGACATTGGAGGCATCTGTATTTTTTCAAACATAAGAACATAAGCATTGCCTTGGAGCCTTGGCCTATCTAGTCCAGTGGGGGGCAACCAATTGCACAATAAATGCCCCTCGTTCTCTATCAGATGGTATTATAAAGCTAATAACCATTGATCCCCATGACTTCCATTAAATGGTCCCCCCCCCCCCCTTTTTTTTTGTTAAGTCAGAGGAACTGGTATCCAGCACCAGCTTCTCTATGTAACAAAGCAATGCATTGCTTCTCTGTGTGTGAATGTGTGTGAGAGAAGGAAGGAAAGAGGAAGATTTACTTATTAAACATATATGCTGCCCTTCTCTGCGTATGGGTTGCCTTTAATGCATATTCAATCATGGTGGAAATGTGTTGCCACTTCACTGTGCATCATATTAACTATGGAGGAAAATCAGGAGGGGGTTAGGACTGAGCCGTTAGCACAAAACTCAAACTCAAGGCCTGCAGGCCAGATGCGGCCCTCAGGGTACGTAGACTTGGTCCATGGGCCTACCCTGGAAACAGCGAAGGACTGGCCCACGGTGCCTCTACCAGTGAAAACGGAGCTCGGGAGTGCAACATGCAGTCCTCCTGGGCTCCATTTTAGGCCGTGATGGCCTCCTGCAACCTTCTGCCAGCAAAAATGAAGCTTGGGGAGGCTGCGTGAGGGCCACTCGAGCTGTTTTCAGCCATGACGGCCTCCTGCAGTCCTCTGCCTGTGAAAACGGAGCTTGGTAGGGTAGCGTGCGGCCCTCCCAGGCTCCGTTTTCACTGGCAGAGGGCTGCAGGAGGCCGTCATGGCTGAAAACAGAGCTTCGATGAACTGGCCATCCCACCCCACAGCCCGCTAAGATGAAACACAACCCTCATGCAGCCCTCAATGAAATGGGGTGTGACAACCCTGAGTTAGCAATATAACAAACTGAACCAGTCTGCTCTAGTGGTTAAGGCACCAGGCTAGAAACCAGGAGACTGTGAGGAGTGTTAGGTATGATTGCTGCATTGAGTAATTTCTAAAAATAATAAAAGCAGGATTAAAATAAATCTTAAAAAAAACACCATACCAAGCTAGTCCCAAATTGCTTCTCCCTTAGGGATGTAGAGGGGTACATTTTCCTCCAGGAACCTTTTCCTCTGCACTTTCAGCCAGATCCGGGGTCAATTTTGACCTTGCTATTTCTTTTGCTGGCTTTCACACCACACCAAATGTGATCCTGCTGTGCTCAGTTTGGGGAAACTTATCCTGCAGATGGATGGATGGATGGATGGATAGATGTGTGTGTGTGTGCTCGCATGTGCGCGCACGTGCACGCGCGCGCGCACACACACACACACACACAGAGACCAGCTTCTAGGTGATTAATCACCACATTAAACCTTGGGCAAACTTAGTAGTATTGATCAGTCTTTCCATTACATCCATAAAAAGCCAGTTTGCAAGCACAACATGAATACATATCAATCCAAGATTACAGCAATATCCTTCCATTATAAAACAATAAAATCTGAAATGTCTTTAAATGATATAGGGTCTCCTGCTTGGCCAGGGGGTTGGACTAGAAGACCTCCAAGGTACCACCCAATTCTGTTATTCTATTATTATCAAGTGAACATTTTGTTATTCTGTTCTGTTATTATTATTTTCTCTATACTTCATGCTTGATAGATCCATAGTTGTCTATCACATTCACATTTTAAAATATTTTACTCTTTGCATATTAAGGAACCTATGGCTATGAAACCAAAACGGGACAATAGTGTGACAAGTCCTATTCTACTTTCTACTTTCTACTTCTAGTATAAGTGAGTCCTTTTAAAACATCTTCTGAATGGTCCAATAAATATGAGAAAATATTTTTTGATTTAATGTCATCTTAAGATAACAGGAAATATACATTAGTCAAGACTTTAGCCTGTTTGTTATTATGAGGAACTCCAATTTTGTATTCCAAAATTCTTGCAAATACCATATCCATTTTAACAATACTTTTTAATTTAGAATAAACCTGAACACATTTCAATGCATATAGTAGTCAGGAGTTTTAGATCGTGATAATGCAGTTGAATTAACCTCTGAAATAAAAAGTTGTTTTGACTGGATATATTATTTACCCCCTTAATCTTATATATCCTGATTCCTCTTGCAATAATTTAAATGTCTAAAAAACTTGATTGGAAATTAGCATAACAGCAGTACTAATACTCCTATTAGTCTATGAATTGAAAAAACAATTTTATTTGCAATTTCTAGATTATGATTATTACAAAACATGTTTATGATATGAATAAAAGTCAATGTTACATTTCTATTTTGAATTCTTTTAAAAATGACTTGTAGTCTTTAATACTGCAAATATGGTATTGACTAAATTACTCAGTTATAGTCTGGGTAGAATACAAGTCACAAGTCTTTTAAATAAATAAATAACTGAATCTCAGTGCCAAGATATCATATTTTTTCAATTGCAGCCATAATGGTTTGGGATTTGTACAGTTGGAGTAAATAAAGAAATGAAGTTAAATACTTTCCAATGATAAAGCCAAAGTTATGAACATCATAGCTCTGTTGTCATTATTTAAAGAAAAATTTCAGGTTCATCTTTCCCATAAAAACGTTCCTACACAATCATTTTCTGCCAAATGTTCCTGCTACTTCCATTCCCTTGATTAAAACCTCCCCTTTTCATTTTCATTGCCTTATGTTATTTGGCAATGGAATAATGTGCCCAGTAAAATGTGTGAATTTAATGAATAAAACCACGATAGAAGATTAGAATAATAGACATCACCTTGTTTTATGGCACTTTTGTTTTAATGCGCTTCTCAGATATTTCATTTCTTTTACCCTACACCAACAAAAAGATTATAATTCATTGAAGGCTCTGATGATTAGCATTTTTTTAGTAATTAAGTATTTTTTAAAAATCAAGGTATATACATTGGGTTTTTTTTAGACAATGCTATTGCACACTTAATAAACTATAGCCGGGATGGTGAACCTATGGCACGCATGCTGAAAGTGGCATGTAGAGCCATTACTGCTGGCACGTGAGCCCTCACGCAGAGCAGGTCTATTACGCATATGTGCATGCTGTCCTCCTGACAGCTAATTGTCGGGTATCTGGCGCGCAAGTGCAGGGGTGTGTGGGAGATGCATGCGCATGCACAGAGGGGCGTGCGTGCATGCGCAGGGGATATGGGGGGACTTGTGTGCATTGCCTCCTGGGTGCTGGCATGTGAGCGAGTGCACACAAGCGCACATGCAATTATCAGTCAAAAAGATTAGCCACCAGTGGACTATACTATAAACTTATTTCTATATGCATTGGGAAACACAAAAAGTTTATAACTTGCTTTATTGGGATAGTCCCTTTATTGCTCTGGTCAGGAACTGAGCCTGCAGTATCTCCGAGACATCCTTATTATACATATTATCTCATTCTGTTCTTTATGTGTGGTGATATTTGGGAACAATTCAGTATAAGCTGTGAGAATGTATGTGTGCACTTACCCAGAAAGTAAAAACAAGGACTGTAGTCTCATACCTGTTACCTCTCATGTAGATTGCAGGTAGTCCTCAAGATATGACGGATCATCTAATGGTTGCTCAAAGTTACGACAGAAAACCTCTCCTCCCCAAAGTTCAAAAGTAGCTTGGAAATCTTTTTGTTGCCTGCCTGGCTGCCTTTAGGACTCAGCTTCTGCATTTGGGGAACATTTGTGCTTGTGGCCACTTTTGCTTTCAGTCTGAACTTTTCCTTCAGCTTCTTGACTGCAAACAGGCTGCAAAAAGATTTCCTTTGCTTTCTTCCTTTCTTCTTATGTATTCGGCCTGTAATCACTCATCAAGGCAAGTAACCTAACAGAATTTTCCGCCTTCTTTCCATGCAGGCAGCTGGCTTCCCCAAAGCCTAGCAAGAGCCAGGGGAGGTTTGCAGTCTCCCAGCGGCCAGCTGATTGCGGTAGAGACCCACTCCACAAGCTCGACATCATCTGTCAAGCATGGAAGCTTGTTTGGAAGCCTCTCCGGCATTGTAGATCAGAGTCAACAGAATTCAAGGTGGGCTGAACTTAGATCTCCTGTGCACGTGAAGGGATTTGTGACTGATGATGTGCTGTGAAACAACCTTCATCTTCTTGTAGAAATTTGTCTCATTTCATTTCAATCCTGCCTTATTATTTTTACAAACAACTCAAGGTGGCAAGCATATCTAATGCTCCCTCTTCCTCCTATTTGCCTCACAACAACCCTGTGAAGTGACTTGGGGTGAGAGAGAGAGTGAAGGGACCAAATGCCCTCTCTCTGATTTCAGGAAGGTAAAGCAAGTTCATCAACAGAACTTCCAATGCTTAAACATTTGTGGGAAGGAGGTTCCTCCTTATGCTGGTGTGTTTTTATGTATGTGTTGTTATATTTGGTAGTGCAGTATAAAATAAGAAGGGAAATAAATAAATGTAAATGATTGGTTGTGTATATATATGTGTGTGTGTGTGTGTGTGTGTGTGTGTGTGTGTGTATACATTGTGTATTGTGTGTGTATAATTATGTATGAAACACACACAGTCTTTGACTCACAACATTTTGTTTAGTGACCATTTGAAGTTACAACAGCACTGAAAAATATGAGTTATGCCCACTTAGAACTGTTGTAACATCTCCATGGTCAGGTAATTTATATTTGGATGCTTGAAAACTGGTTCATATTTATGACAATTGCAGTATCCTGAGGTCATGTGATCCCCTGGCAAGCAAAGTCAATAAGGAAGCCAGATTCACTTAACAACCATGTTACTAACTTAACAACTGCAGTGATTCACAAATGTGGCAAGGAAAGTTGTGAACTGGGACAAAATTCACTGAACAAATTTCTCGCTTAGCAACATAAATTTGGGGCTGATTTGTGGTTGTAAGTCGAGAACTACCAGTATATAGTTGCAACTTATTTTGTATCCAACTAAAACAGCAGAATGTAAAAATTATACATGTTATTTTAAGCTTGTGGAAAGACAGTTGCACAAGGGAAAAAAAGAAGAAATAAAACATAATTTTGATACTGAGAAACACCTTAATGTTGCCTTGTTTGCAGAAAGACTTTGCAACGTGCACAGAGCTGTGTCAGGCCTAGAGTCCTTCATTCTAATCATGTTGAAACCAATTGCTAAGAATGCCCAATGCCTAGTGAAATTGCTCTGATGATTCATTTAGAGAAGAAGCTAAGATAATGCTGGGGTCAGATAACTCCAATTTGCGTAGAGAAGGGAATTTCCCAAGTTTTTCAGCTCATTCTTTTTCACGGATGGGAAACATTTTGTAGTCAATAAAATAAAAATATTTGAGTCTTAAGGAATCTGTTAACAGGATTAGACAAGCAGTGAGCTTCAGGCTATACAAAATTGCTGTTTTTCATGGACCTACTATATATGATGCAAGACATGATGAAAAATGCATTCAATGTTTTTTTCTGGACAAACGTCACTACTTTAAATTTGCAAAGGAGACATTTCATACTGGGACTAGCTTAACACAATGCACTATTCTGTAACATAGTTGCCTTGGTTTTGACCTAAAAGACTAACCCAGGCTTAATGATTTATAAAACAGGACTCATGGTTTCATATGATCTGTGAATTCTACTGTTGTAACCTAGTTTTCAAACTGTAGCCAACATAATCTAGGTTGCTTGTTCATGGCTACCAAGCCTGTGGTGGCTTTATGCCAGCACATAGATTTGTTAGTGTTTTTTTGCCTAATACATCATTCTGTACCACATTCCCCCAGGTTACAAAATGTGGGGATTTTTGTTATTATGAGTATGTGAGCTTACTGTAGATAAAATAAATTGATAATTTAATGTTTCCACACTTGGCTTTGAAATGAACAAAACCAATGGAGTGATGTAGTGGCTAAGATATTGAAGTCATAGCCTTGAGGAAGAAAATATTGGTATTGGCTAAGATATTGAAAGTTGAAATTGGATCAAGTAAGGCCTGTCATTGTCTCTCAGTCCTGGATATTGGACTGGATACTATATTTGTAAATCAATAAATAGGCCTCTCTACTTACCTTATGCATTGTGGAAAGGATGAGGGAAATTTACAAAAAGGCAGAATACAAATGCTATATTAGCAAATGAAATGGCTTCCAGATTTTGGGCAAAGCCATTATTGTTTACAATTGTATCAATCAGCCTCTATTTGGGGCCTTTGAAAAAATGTGTTTGTTCAAAAGAAGTTGATGATCTTATTTTTCTTGTAGCCATTCATTTGGAGGTTCTACAATCTTCGCCAATGAAATTATCTTCCTAGGATTTGGAAAGCTATTGTTCCAGCATGCTTCCAAGGTCTTTACGTAATTGTGTGATAACATACATCCTTTCTATGCTGAGGTTTCAGATTCAGTCCTAGCCATTTTTGGACAGGTCTGAGAAACCCTGAATGATTATTGTCAGTACTAGTTGAGGATGGGTTAGGTTAGGGTTAGTGCATAAAAGTGTACAACTGTTCTCTCTAAAGGTCACATTTCTTTTGCAGGAAGATGCAAGGTAGGTCACACACTGAAGCCAAAAATACCTCTGGTGCTCTTCCCCCTCCCTCTTCTGGAACTCTTCTTGCTGTGTGCTCTTCTCTGTTACTTGTGGAAAACAAGCTCTTCCTGGGTATTTGGAATCACTGGCTTGCAGAACCCATTTGAAAATAGGTCAAGGAGCACCAACTTTGCTGGGGTTGCTCATTCCTTTGGTAGACAGGAGGGAGCTGAACTAATAATCTGACTTGAGATAAGCAACTTTCCGCAAGACCAAAGGAGAGTACAAATTATGGCCATCCCAATTCCAGATATTATCGTAATGTACATTCTTATTTAAGTATCTTTACCTAATTCTCCCTGTGTAGTCCCAGTAATACTTTTACTTGGTGCTTGCTTGACAAAGAGTCAACAAATGCTTGCTATATTTAAATTTAGAAAGCAATGGATTTTTGGCTGTCAAACCTTTTGAGTACTGTAAAATGCATACGGTATTGATATTTTGAGCTCAAAACAAAGCACTATGTTTGGAAGTTTCCTCCTTCCAATTTTTTGCCCCCAAATTGAGTATTTTCTTCTAAATTGTTTCAAAATTTTCTGTATTTTATGGTTTATGTTTGTCCTTTTAAATTACCAAACATGGGAGACCTTGAAGTACATCAGCCAATAAAACAACAAGGAAACTAAGTCTCTGGTCTGAAGACAGGACAAAGGTTAGTAAGGCAATCATTTGTTCAGATACTGGGACAAGTAATTTTGGACATAGAAAATAGATGTAATTCAGTCTGGTTATTAAGTTTACTGTTATTTTAACTCTTTGCTCTGAGAAAGTTAAAGCTTGCATATAAAATGGAGCATAACTCACTTAAATGTCTCGTAGCAACAGAAATTTTGGGGTCAATTGTGGTCATACGTTGAGGACTACATATATGTGGTGAACTTTCCTTTTCAATAAATTGCCATTTGTAAAAAATATGCATTAAAGATGAAGTTGCAATGCATTATTAAGTTTTCAAATTGCCAGATTATTACATTCATACTCCGTGTATCTGTTCAAGAAAGATTGCATATTTTAAACATGATAAAAGATAATCAAAAGAATGAAATCACAAGTAGTTTGACACTAAGTTTGGTGAAAGATATGAATTTTCATATTTTTCCTAAATACTGGAAGTGTGTGGACCAAATACACTTCCTTGGGAGTATTTTCCTTATCCTGAGGGCCACATAGTAAAACTTTTCTTGTTAAGTGAGCTTTAAAGAAAACAAATAAATGAACACTGTTTGTTTTATTTCTTGATTATTTGTTGCTTAATTGTTTCTTCCATTATTTTCTCTGGAATTAAAAAAAACAGTTTAAATATGCTTTTAAACATAATCTCCTTGGAAATTTTTTACTTAAGTTAGCTGGTTACATATTATTCAGTAAGTGGTATTCAGATCTAAAACAACAAATGGGAATTTTGCCTTACACACATGAATAAAACACAATATGCTTCAAATCTTCCATGTAAGTACATAAGCTGTAAAACTCCTGCTTGTTTTTTCTGCTGACTTAACTCGCTGTGTGGCCTTAGTTAATCCATCCTTCTCTTAGTCTTATTTTTGCATCAACAATATGAGATTGATCTAATTGACTTTGTTTTAATGTTGTGACATTCATTGAGATCATGTATTTGGCAGCCAATATGTTAACCTGATTTATACATAATTCTAAGGCATGGTTTAATTTGCTGTGAACTGATTACAGTACAATTGGTTGGCTATATAAATGTGAGGAATAAAATAAATAGACATGTCACACTCAACCATATACCAGAGATATATGCACAATGGCTCTGGTAATATAAAACTTTGCCAAAATCAAAACCAATCATATAGTGGAAGAGGGCGGAGCTGGCGTCGTGACGATACGGCATGAGATCTCGGAGGTCTGAGATCACTGCCAATATCTTTGGTCCTGGACGGTCCTATCGGATCTAAACTGTCCCGAAGAGATGGTGAAAGTGAAGAGTGCATCCTGTCGATCCCAGGGATACCGCAAAGTCCCTGGTAGATCCAGGAGAAGCTCTTCTTGCCAGCGGCAAAGAGGCAGCCATTAAAGCTGCTGAAGTTGGGACAGCTCTGAAACGGAAGAGAGCAGAAAGAGAGAGTGTGCCGGTTTGGTGAGAACTTTTTTTATTCTAAGATCTGAAAGGACACCCTAAGGAAAAGAAAGAATCTGTAAAAATTTTGACAGAAGTGATTAAGCGGCGATTTTAAACAGGAATGTCAAAGTAATGTTTTGGCTTTTTTTTCTCATTGCTGGATTTTCTATATATGATCTTGTATTTTGAAACTGGACTGTTTTTTTCATTTATATCTATTTTTTCTTCTCCTTTTTGATTTTGTAATATTTTAGGCTAGAGGCTCCCTTTAGTTATTTCATTTTTAAAAAATATCTTTTTCTTTTTTTATTAATTCTTATTATATCCTGCTCAGAAAAGGAGGGGGAAAGGGAGAGCAAAGAAACTTTGTAACACTGCCAACTAGAGGCTAGAAAATATTCTATTTCCCTGTGACCAGACAAAGCTGAGAAAGAAAGAACTGAGACTCTTTTTCAAGGACATTGCTATTTGATAAGATAGAGGGAAGAGCATGGGAGAGTATTATTGCAGGTGCTCTTCTGGGTTTCTATCAACAGCTGGAGTCTGGTGTTGAAACGTAGGGGGGAAAAAGGTGATAAGTTTTTGGAGAAGAGAGTTATAATAAGAGCCTTGGATAATTAAACAAAATGCAGTGTGCCCTTTTTACTTTTCCTAAGTTGTGCTATCCCTTCTCACCAGCTTTATTGTATTTTTTTAATCGTTTTTTTTGTAATAACTATTTGGGTTTTTGGCTTTATTAAGACAAAAGGAAGAACTGGCAGACCTATTGAAAATTCAGGTCACGAATAAGATCAAGCACTTGGGGATATATTTGACAGCAAGATGTAGTACATTAAAAGAGAATAATTATATTAAATTTAAACAGCAGATAGCACTAGATTTGGCGAAATGGGAAAACTTACAACTGTCACTAATAGAATTTCAACAATCAAGATGAATATATTACCCAGAATTTTATATTTGTTTCAAACAATTCCAATTAGGCTTGGAAAAGACTACTTTGAAGATTTAAATAAAATTGTGTTGAAATATATATGGCAAGGGAAGAAAGCGAGAATAAAGTTAAAACTTTTGCAAGATGCTAGAATTAGAGGAGGATTTGGTTTGCCTAATTGGGAGTTGTACTACCAAGTTACAAATCTGATGTGGGTTAAAGAATGGATAACACTAAGAAATACTAGATTGTTGACATTAGAAGGACATGATTTGTTGTTGAGGTGGCATGCTTTTTTATGGTACAAAGGAACTAAAACACAAGGGTATTTTAGAAGACATTATATATGGGAGTCTCTGTGGTTAAACTGGGAGAAGATTAAAAGACAATGTTATTTGAAAATTCCAGTCTGGTTATCGACTATTGAAGCATTTTCATATCCTATAATATACAAAAAGGAACAAACAGTTAGATATGGTGAAATATTGAATGAAAAGGGTGAACTTAAATCTATGCAAAAACTAGAGGAACAAGCTATAAAGATGAATTGGTTTTCATATGTGCAAATACATTCAAGGTATGATAAAGATTCTAAAACGGATGGTTTCTATGATAAACTGATTGACTTTTGACAGGTAATTATGATGAAAAGGTGATACAAAATTGTATGGATATTTATTAGAAATTAAACTAGAAGAAGAACAAGTTAAAGAAACTATGATTGCTTGGGGGAAGAATTTTGGATATGGGATTGATTTAGAGAAATGGCAAAAACTATGGTCGCAAAATTATAAAATGACAATGTCAACAGCATATAAAGAAAATTTGTATAAGATGTTTTACAGGTGGCATTTCCCCCTGACAAGAATAGCAAGAATGTTCAAGAATAAATCCAAAAAATGTTGGAAATGTCATCAGATACCTGGCTCATATTACCATATGTGGTGGACTTGTGCGGATGCTAAAACATACTGGACTAAAATCCACATGTGGTTGGAAAAAATGACAAAAAAACATATAGACTTGAAACCAGAGATATTTTTATTGGGAATTTTACCTGAAATATATAGTAAAGACTTGAAATATCTGATTGTAAATGTATTAACAGCGGCTAGGATTGTATTTGCTAAAAACTGGAAAAATGAGAAAATACCATCACAGGAGGAAATCATTAAGAAAATATTGGAATGTGCTGAAATGAGTAGATTGACATTTGAAATTAGAGAACAAGAGGATAAACAATTTTATAAAATTTGGGATCTTTTCTATCAATGGTTAGACAATAAAATACAGTAATGAAATATGTAGACTTTTAGAAAATAATAAACATATAAAGATGTACTTCTTTCTTATTATATCTACAAAATGATTTTAGGATAGATTTGGGATGATAATATGAACTGTTATAAAATAAACTAAGTAAATTATGGTTATCTTGTAAAACATGAATGAATAAAAGTATAGTCAAATGATTGATTAATAATGATACTAAGGTATTTAATTTTTGATTGACAATATGAGATTATATGTAATGTAATTGTAACTGAAGACTACGAAATGGAAGCACAAAACAATTTGTAAACCAACCGGCACACTGTATTTACACCTATGGAAGATAGCTTGATGTTTTATGTTTTGTTTGTTTATATTTGTTTTTAAAAACCAATAAAAATTTTTTAAAAACCCAATCATATAGTGGTGTGCAATATTGTGTAAACTATGTAGCGGAATTCCTTTGGGATAACCTATTAATTGGACTTAGTCTTAGCACAATGTATAAATCTAGCCTCTCAATCTTAAGGGTTTCTATTCAGGGTTATGATTAAGATAAATTGGGGGAGGATGGGACCTGCCACATCTGGCTCATTGAAATTCATCCAGCCACCCATAATGGATGGGTATCCATTAAATGCATCCAATGCTTAGAACCATGCTATATAAATCTTATGTTTAAGTACTTTAGTTCTATTCTTCATCTCAAAATACATATTGTAGTCTGCAACAGTTTGTTTAATGACTGTTCAAAGCAGTCAGTTAATGACTGTTCAAGCAGGGATTCAAATTTTTTTACTACCAGTTTTGTGGGCGTGGCTTGGTGGGCATGGCAGGGGAAGGATACTGTAAAGCCTCCATTCAGAAGTAGTATTTGCCGATTCTCCGAACTACTCAAAATTTCCACTACTGGTTCTCCAGAACTGGTCAGAACCTGATGAATACCACCTCAAAGTTCAAAGTTATAAAGGCACTGAAAAAAGTAACTTATTTTTCACAGTTATGACCACTGCAGCATCCCCATGGCCACATGATCAAAATTCAGATGCTTGGCAACTGACTCATATTTTGCATTGTTCCAAGGTCATGTGATCACCTTGTGCCACGTTCTGACAAGCAAAGTCAATGCAACAATCAGATTCATTTAACAACCATGTTACTAACTTAACAACTTCAGTGATTCACTTAACATCTGTGGGAAGAAAAGTCATACAAAATTCACTTAAAAATATTTCGCTTAGCAACAAAAATGTTGGGCTCAATTGAAGTCGTAAGTTGAGGACTACCTGTATTTAGAGATCAGGTTTTTAACAGTTCTACCTGGAGCAAGAAGCTGTTTTTTTTTGTTTCAGGAAAACAAAGGTTTAATGCTGATGTGTTATTGTGCTCGTTGGATGTGTGTGCTGACTGAAATTCATAAATGAAGCACATGTCTGTTGTGTTGAAACCACTGGCTTTTATTCATATATAAATGTGCTAAGCTGGTACTTTTTGCTTATGCTTGCTTCTCTAGTAGATTTTAAAAATGAAGTGAAGGCATTTTGAAAGGCTTATGTAAAGGAGGCAGAACTTCTAATGTCTTTTTCTAGCAGAGGCTTGCTTTACTAAAATAAAAAAGGATAGATGCTCCCTGGTAACTGGGTTCATAAATCACAGTAAGTCATGTGATGTGTTCTTCATTTAGTATGTAGCATGAAATCAGTCAAAGATTATACGCTAAGCAAGCCACAACTTTGTGCGATATGAAACTAGTTAGTATAATATCAAATTGCAAAAGTAATCAGTATGATTGCTATTTTGGAATTTCTCAATTGTTGTATGGTATTATGGCTGGGTGTCATGGTGAATAGCTTACAGCCCAGTGCATTATTAGAAATTATTGCTCAGGCACGACACTCTACACATGAATTAACATTAATCATGATTCAGCAAATGTGCCAAGAGTACCACAGCACATCACAACTGATGACAAACTGACACTATTTTGCTTTTAAATATATTTCCAAACTAAAATAACAATGTGGCCAGATCAAGACAGGATAATCACATGTGCTTTGGGAATGTTAACCTCTAGACTTCTACAGTATATTCTACAAAGAATACATTCTATGCTCAAAATGAAGAGGTCCAGACTTATTACCTTTGCTAGTCTTAAGTGAGGCCTAAACTAAAATGTTCCAATACCACATAATGGAAGACATAATGGAAGACTGTTGCTCATATACAGCCATCATTTATTGCTCTGATGATTGGGATCCTTATCAGTAGTAAACCAAACATTTGCAAACACCAGGTTGTAAAATGCTATTTTATTTGCCATTGCTAAAATATAAACTCATTGCGACAAAACATGACTATGTTGCAAGCCTTTTGGATGAAATGTTTATTCCATCAATCCTTCAACATGATGGAACTGAGTAGCTGTAATAAATCCAAATAAATAATGGTACTTTGAGGATAAGATACAGTATCTTTCATGTAATTAATAGTTCATGAATGTTTTAAAACAATAGATACAGGCTGGATTAGAAACTGGGGTCATAAGACACATTGTATCTATTTATTTAATATCAAGTATTCATGTATTTGCTAAATATATGAGTACAATTCTTTCAGGATTGAAAATGTAACTAGAAATTGCAGGAAGCAGCTACTTTACAAGACAGCTCCTGACATTCTGCAGCACAATTTTGTTATTCAGATCCCCTACCAAGCCATTATGGTTGGTGTGGTATTACAACAACCAAGAGAGGGATCCCTGGATTTAAAGCAAGTGGGTCCAACCCATAGCATGCATGTGGCCCTGGGCACTAGTAATTGCCCAAGACAATTCCTCTTCATTTAATGCAGCCTCCTGATTTCAAGTAAAATTTATCATCCACAAGAGCAGAAGGAATGCAATTGAGTGGGTTGTGGTTTATGGCTACAGCAGCCTTCTTGGATTTATTGCTCTTTGGATACACCAGATCTGTTGATCTTCAACCTCCAGAATTCTCAGAATCAGCCTGGCTGACGTTCACAGACCCAATACATTTGGAAGATCCCAGATTCAATACAAGTTCTCCTTCATATCTTACTTAGGAGGTAACATGTGTCCGGACTAGTCACATCCTTAGTAAAAGGAAAAAAAACCCACTGGGGATTAAAGCACTGTCCACTAGGTGTGTTCCTTAATAAATTAAGAAAAACTATATTAAATTTCTTAAAATTATTTTCTGGAACATGCTGGAAATGGAACATTTGGAAATATCATAAGGCACGTGGATCCTTTTTTCTTACTACGCTGTAAGTCTAATTTTTCTGACAAAATCATTGGGAAGCTTCTTCATAGGGAAGGAGAACTTGTGTTGCTTTGGATCCTATGGAAGAAATTTAGATATGATTAGAATAAAGAAAATTAAAGCACGTGCAAGCAACTTCATTTATTTTGGTCAAAAAAAGGGGGAAAAACCCCAACCCAATCCAACTGAAAAAAAAGTGGTATTAGTTTAGGTCATAGATATATACATTTAGGGGCACCCCTGGCTTTTGAGCTCAGTGATGAACTCAACAGATGATTTGCTTGAATGATGCTTTCAAGTGTAGATTTTGTTTCAGCTTACTCAGGTGTGCTATTCACTAGCCAAGTGGCGTACTTCTTTCTGCTTTAGAGTGAATGCATCAGAAAGAAAGGTGGGCATGATATCATTGAGTAGAATCATAACGAAGATCCTGGATCCAAATTTCATAGGCTGGAATAAAGCTAAAATCCAGAATGTCTACCTTAAAGGTAAAGATAAAAGTTCCCCTCGCACATACATGCTAGTTGTTTCCGGCTCTAGGGGGCGGTGCTCATCTCTGTTATAAAGCCAAAGAGCCAGTGTTGTCCGAAGATGTCTCCATGGTGATGTGGCCAGCATGACTAAATGCTGAAGGCCCACTTCCCACCAAAGTGGTCCCTATTTTTCTACTTGCATGTTTACATGCTTTCTAACTGCTAGGTTGGCAGAAGTAATGGGACCATATAAGGATCCTTGAATATATCAAGGGAAAGACAAAATCATGATTTTGGCCTACTGTGATTCAAGGACTGAAGTTAGAACTATGTATATATTTAATAATTAAACTATTTTGTAACTACCACTGACTTTCTGATTAAATTCTAAATGACAAATTAAACATTCCACCTATATACCTGTTTTAATTTTATGGGGAAATTGACTAGGGTTATTTTTTAAATGTACTTTTTTTTGATAAAAGTTGTGTTTTATTAAGCTATACAATGGTTAAAAAAGATTGGTCACACTTGGTGGCCACCATGTAGGATTTATGAGCCAGAACATGAGGCTGGAAGAACACAAACCAGTCTGTGCTGTTTTCTGATGGCATGGGAAGGGGCAGAACAAGCATAGCTATGGGATTTACAAGGGTGGCGTTTTAAATGACACTAACCTTTTTCAGTTGAACTGGAAAGTTTTTTAAAAAGTGTATTTAGAAGAAGGTAATAGCTAACTACTTCCAAACTGTTGCAAAGCAAACAAGATGGACGTGTCCATGTAGCTACTGTATGGGAGTTAGGCAAGTACTGTGCAGACATTCACAATCCCTATCAAGAGCCAAGCAGAATCTATTAATGTATGGAAAGGACAGGGAAAAAATGATGGTTTTATGACATTGTAAAATGCAAGAAGACTACCCATTGCTATTCAGGGAAAGCACAAGCAACGGTTTCATTTTGGCTTCATTCATATATCCGCAGTAAACAGTCTTCTGTAGCTGTGCCATGCCTATGAGATTTCTGCCAATTCCTCACGTAGGAGTCATGTGAAGCCCTATGAAGTCATGAGATCTGTGATTCACTGCCAAGCCCTGGTATAGCAGCTTGACATCGTGTGGCATTACCTCACCAACTTTACTTAACCTTTAAAACACTAAGCAGGGTCAGATTTGGTCTGTACCTGCATAGGGGACCAACAGAAATTAGTACAGGCAGTCCTTGTCTTATAACTGGTGGCTTAGCAACTGTCCAAAGTTATAATAGACCTCCCTGGAGGTACTTATGACCCAGTTCTGAAGGCCAGGGCTCCATGTGACCACATCAAGTGTTTGGCAACTGGCCCTCATTTACAGCTGTTTGTGGTGTCCCACAATTGTGCGATCACATCTCACAATGCTTTTGCTGAAAATCGACATTTACTTCCAGTTTTTGGCAAAACCAGCCCATAGCCAATCACTGATTTGCTTAATGACTGCTGCAATAAAGGGTTGTAAAAGTGGGCCGGTCATGTGGGTTACCTGTTTTATGATCATCACAACTATGACGGTGATGGGCAGGCTCCATTATGGTCATAAGTTGAGACAACTACCTATATATGAAGTCTAGGGCAAGCCCACTGCTTCTTTTCTTTATTACCTCAAAGCCGCTTACCAGAAAGTCTTGTATTTAAATTTTCCTGTTATGATTGGACAATGAATTCATGTCTTGTAATCCCCAAGAAAACCCCATTTTATCTTAATTGTGAGTAATTTAATCAAAAGTGTGAACAGTCCCCCAAGAAAGCAGTTTCTACAAGTGACCAGCATGTTACAAAGAGGCAAAATGTTGGAAGTGGCATCACAGCCACAGCCCCAAACCTTTTGTACATGCAATGCTACATTTGTCCCTTTTTGATCCCTTGCTCTCGTGGACTCTGCTGAGTAAACCACTTCCACATTGTTGCCCAGAAAATGAAAGCAAAGTGCTTATGTAATTCTCAGGAGCTGAGCTCGATTCCAGGAAGATTCTACCTCAATCTTTTCAGGCTATAACCCGATTTCTGAAATGGTTAGCCAGCAGTCGTATGAGAATTCAGGGTGACTCAAAAGCCATGTAACCTACCACTATGTTTAGAAATGTGAGTTTTGGATTATAGCTTACATGTTCAAACATTGCAGTTCTGTTGGTGGTCTGTAGTTGACTGGTATTCTTTATTCTATAAGGTCTAACTATACAATAATTACAAATAATACATAAATTAGCACTTGGGCTTGAGTAATACCTCTTTGCTCAATTCAAGTAAACAAACTACTCTGAAGAGAATAGTGAAACAAGTACTGATAATAGCTCTTAGCCCAGCTGCAAGCAGTTGGCTGCCTAGATTTATTAAGGTCATGTTGCTTGGAGTAAAGCAGTTTTTTTTCCGCACGGGATATGGAAAATTATAATAAAGCAAGTAAATTTCCCATATTAATAAAACTAATAATGATCAGAATTGACATAAGAGATCTAGAAAAGTGGAAAGCTGCTAGGCATTTTTAAAGGTTTTGTGTATATCACAGCAGGCAATCCTTTGTGGGGATAACAGGTAAGAATATTTTAATTTTTTATTCTTTCCCTCTTCTAAAATACTTTAGTATCTGCTGACCATCCCTCTATGTGCAATGTGAGCTAAGACATATGCTGCGCAATTCCCTGCTACAATACAACGTATTGTTCTTACTTGAAACTGCATTTGAAGTTGGGTGGCATAAGAGCAGAAACCTATCCAAACCATAGCTGTGCAGGCAAAGGGTTGTAACAGAGAAATCTTACAAGCAGTGCAACTGCTCCTAAATGAGATTGGAAACATCCTTTCCTATCTCTTGGCATAAGTTTTCTTCCATAAGTCTTAACTTAAGCCAACTGCCTTTTCACAACACTTTTATTCGTTCCCTCCCCGAAAGATTACTCATGTTAGGACCAGAAATCTGTGGAGCAGGTAACTGTTCATCAGTAACCACAAAAGACAATATGCTGATAAGGTGTGATGTAACCAAAGCCTCAAGGATTACAGGATGTGTGTAGTTCTCTGGGGGTGAGGGGGGGGGGGTAAAAATAGCCCAGAGATATTTAGAGGTATTGTCTGGGAATCCAACTATTCCTCTTGCTCAGCCCACCTAGCAAGTTCAAATGATTTATAGACCACAGTCCTTTCCCTTAACAAATATACCCAACATTGTTGCGTATGGGGATAGTTTTGGCTCCTTCTTTACACATCTACATATTCGGTATAGGATGATAGGACCAAGCCCTAGTAATCTCTGTCCCCCACAAATGCCTTAAAAATAAACAATTTTTATAGAAGAGAGGCGTGTAATTTCTAGACTTGGCACCTCGACCTGTATGTTGCATGATAAGTGGCCTTCAAATGCACAGTGATTGCAGAGTTCCACGGTAGCTGCATAAATTTTCCTTGAATGGGGAGGGAGAACATTTTTGGGACCCTATTTCATTTTTCAGCCCCTGCAGACTTCATAAAACAGTGGTTAAGTCTCATAAAATAAACCATTGTTTGGTTTAGGTGTAAACTGACTGTGATTTGTTACCCATTGTTTATATGACTCGGGATGCTGACTAAATCCAGCAAGTGCTTACTTGAGTTAAGAAACTATGGTTAAAATAAGCAATGGTTTAGCACAACGGGCAAACCCGTTCATGTCACAAAATAAAGTTGTCTCTCCCACCGTATCTTTGTATTCTTTCTTTGGAGGTGGATACACCTGCATATTTCCCAATTGGGGGGCTGGCAATTAATCTTCCGTAGAGCTGTTAAGTCAAAACCCTGGACTTTATCAAAAGGCAAACCGGAGGAGGCTGTTAAAGCCAGATCTACCAGTTGTGTCCCCCCACAAAAGTCAACCATTGAACACCCTTCACATCCATCAAGACATCTCCTCCTTTGCTTACAAGTGGCTCCTGATCACACTGTTTGGGAGCAACTTTCCCAAATCGAAGGTCTGAGCTAGAAATGTTCCTCAAAGCATTCCTTTACAAGTGGCCACCAGTTCACACGAAATATACAGTAGTGTAAACAACGTTTTGTCAAGGTAGATCCCTCCCCTGCTATTTCTCCCAACCTTTTGTGACCCTCATTAAACCCAGCTGAGAAAGTTACAGCACCTCTGGAGCCTTCATTTCCCCCTCCCCACCTTTTCGGTTAGAAAGATCCAAATGAGGCATACTTTATTCAATCATCTTTATTAATAATGTTATAAAAAGCTCATAAAAAACAGGTATTTTACAAAAAAAGAGAAAAGAAGCTCAACATACCACCAGCTCAGAAATCACATAAATAGACTTTTGTGGGGTGTTTTTTTAAATTATATTTTTGGCCTTTTTTGTTTTGTTTTGCTTTCCTCAAAAACAAAAAAACTGGCAATTCTAGCATCTCCCAATTTCAGACTCGGTTTCCTGGCGCTCCAAAACCATTTCGAAACCGGTCATCATAACGAAACGCTAGACCTCCCAGCCAAGGTTTTTGCTAGGACAGCGGAGAGTAAAAATAAAGAGAGAACACGCACCGCTTGGGCACGCGAAACTTCTCTCCGACAGACACACGTGCACGGCAGAAGCCCGTTCCCATCGGAAACACCCGCGCACACGTACACCCGAAGCCCGCACGTGCACGCACACTCAGCAACAGGCCCTCCAAAGAAGCGCGTTTCTCCCCCTCCCCCGCGAGAGAGAGAGAGAGAGAGATCGGTTCGTTCACGCACGCAATCAGGAAATAAAGGGAAACAAAACTGCACGTGGAAATGGATGTCAGCAACAAATGCTCGGCAAATCAACATGATTTGAATAACATCTCGCATGAAAACTCACACAGCGCCTCTCGGGAGTTAGGGAAAGGGGCGGGAAAGAAGAGCCAAGCCGTTCGAGCTGCCTCTTTCCTTCCCGTCCACTTTTCCCTCCGCCGGAGGAGAGTCTTCCTTACACCTGGACTATGACGGTGCTGGGCCCGGCCCGGAGGCTGCTCTTGTACTGGTCGAGCCAGCGCCTGAGTTCGGAGATCTTGTAGCCCTCGGGGCCCCGGCCGCCCTGGTACATCACCTTCCGCTCCTGGATAATGTAGATGCGCTCGAAGTACGCCCCGTAGGCGGCACTCGAGGCGTTGTCCATGGTGTCCACGGCCAGCGGGCAGCCCGGCGCGCCTTCCTTCATCAGCTGAGCTGCGCGCAGCCGGTCCTGCAAGCACTGGTGCTTGGGGATGGCGTAGGCGGCGTCCGAGCTGACCCAGCCGTCGGAAGGGTGAGCCTCCTCGATGTAGACCAGCAAGAAGTCGGCGATGTCCACAAAGCGCGTGGCCAGGCGCTCGAAGGCACGCAGGCGCGCCATGAAGGGCGGTCAGGTGCAGCTGCCGAAGTTGAGGATCAGCGGCCTCTTGCCCCGGGCGTAGTCCAGGATGCGCAGCCGCGTGCGCCCGTCCAGCTGGACGACCTCCGGGTTGGGCGCCGTCGCGCCGACGTGCGCCGCCTTGAAAAAGTCCAGTTTCTGCCCGTGCCACACGGCTTTAAGCGACTCCAGGGTGAACATGCGGTTCGAGTCGGACACGCAGAGCGGAGGGTCGTCCGGCGGGCAGGTCCCGTCGCTCGAGTCGGCGTCCTCGGCCGCCAACTCTTGCTCCTCACCAGGTGCCGCCGCCGCCGCGGGCAGCAAGAGTTTCTTCCGGATGCAGAGAAAATCCAGGAGCCAGAGCATCACAGCGGTCAGCAGGAAGCGGGGCACGAGGAGCACGCAGGCGGCCACCTGGCTGAGCGCTTGCAAGGTTTGGGCGCCCACGGAGTGTAGCATCGCCGCGGCAGGAGTGGCAGCTCTGCTGGGCACCCACGCTGTGGTCCCGAGCCTCCCGCTCGCCTCCCCCGCCGCCGCCGCTCACTCCCACAGCTCCTCTGGGCGCCTCAGCTGATGAGATCCCGCTGCTCCTTAAACCCATTTTATAGTCGGGGATTTAAATGAAAAAGTGACTCCACCTCCGGTCGGAACCCGCCTCCTTTGGAACCTGAGCCCGGGGATTACCTACCCCTCCACTCCAATGACCTAAAAATATACTGGCCAAGAGAAAGGGAAGGAGGCTCGGGGTGGGGTGGGGGGTGGGAGTGGACCGAGGGAACGCGCAAGCGAGCCAGACCCAACCCGGCTTTGCAAGGACGGGGGCTGGGTGGGGGGACGTGCCACGGCGCAGGGAACGGCCGCTTTCAGGCCAAGGCAGCTTTAGGGCATGTCCGGGTCTTTTCCCGGGCGGTCGGGCGTGCCGGGAATAATCGACGCAACAGGCGCCCTTCTCCTCCTCCTCCAACATTGCTCACTTGGGTGTAAACGTAGGGAGCGAGCGAAGGTAATCAATGAAACGCTCGGGACGAGGACTGGCTCCCGCGCCTACCAATACCGGACTCCCCTTCCCAAGCACCTTCGGGCACCCCTTTCTTGCCACCCCTTCTCTTTTCCCGCGCTCGCCACCCCCCCCCACGCCTCAAACGTGGATGGAAAGCGAGGCCGAAATCAAATTCTTCCAAAAGAGTCTCTCCCCCTCCTCCCGTGCACGCAAACGCCTCAGAAAGCAAAATTCTCACAGGGAGCAGCGCGTCAAACTTGGTTCCTAAGTCTCGGAAGTGCCGACTCGGTCTCCACCTTCCAGTCAAGGGTTGCCTCCCCCGCCCGCCCGCCCTCCCTTTGCCAGCGGAGAGGCGCGAGAAGCGATGGCTGATCGGTTCAAAAACCCAAACCCAAAAGCTACCTGGTTCGGTCTTTCTCCGCTTTGGGAAACGGAGGCCTTTCCTTTTGGCCTTCGGGTTCTGGTACGTCGTTCACGTGGTCGTGGAAGGATAGCCGCTCGTTATCCGGAACCAAAGGAGTTAACGCTTAGTTGGTGACCTCGTCTCGGAGTTACCTCGCTGGTTAAACCTGTTAACCGCGGCGAAACCGGCGGCGAGGTTTGTATGCGCAAGATAAGTTGCTTCCCGCAACAGAGCCACTAGGGGTAGCTGTTGGCCGAAGAGTTAAACCGGTAGATTGGAGCCTTCCGCGTATCTAAACTCCCGTTTCTAACCGACTTGAGAATATTTGGAATTTAAGCAGTACAAGAAACCAAAGCTGTTCACTAATTCCATTCCCAAGGATGTGAAGTTCAATATGGTATAGAACTGGGGTCCCTAAACTTGGCAACTTTAAGACTTGTGGACTTCAACTCTCAGAATCTGGGAGTTGAAGTCCACAAGCGTAGCTGGCTGGAGAATTCTGGGAGTTGAAGTCCACAAGCGTAGCTGGCTGGGGAATTCTGGGAGTTGAAGTCCACAAGAGTAGCTGGCTGGGGAATTCTGGGAGTTGAAGTCCACAAGCGTAGCTGGCTGGAGAATTCTGGGAGTTGAAGTCCACAAGCATAGCTGGCTGGAGAATTCTGGGAGTTGAAGTCCACAAGCATAGCTGGCTGGAGAATTCTGGGAGTTGAAGTCCACAAGTGTAGCTGGCTGGAGAATTCTGGGAGTTGGAAGTCCACAAGTCTTAAAGTTTGGGGACCCCTGTTATATATGATGGAATGACTTCACCACCTGAAATTATGAGTCCTTAAACAGCTTTAGGATTCATTTGTTACGCAGGCACATTGCATACACACACATTACATTAGAAGTCATTCTGCTCCAAGGGGTGGGAGGCTCTTTTTATTCTAGGTCTTAAGCAGTAGACTTTCCCTTCACCTTCTAGCATACTTCTTTCAGCTGGAGACTGGTAAACTATTAACAAAACTCAGATCTCTCATTCCATCATCAACTAATTTATATTATGCAACAGGACTTTCACTTTGTGGTTTTGCTCTGTCGAATACTTAGAAAATGACTTAGAAGCAAGCTTTGAACCATGCACAAGCACCTCCCTAATTAAAGGAACCTATCCTTTTTCAAGCTTCTGTGCAAGCCTAAAAAAATAGACCTGGTGCTTTAAAGCTTGTCTTAACGTTAATGAGTCCTTAAAGCAGTAGCAGCTTTCTAAGGCTCCAACAGAAACCTTTACAACGGGTGTCCAACCTTGCTAACTGGTGCTTGTTAAAAGTTGTGAGTTTAAAGTTAAAGCATGGCTGTGGAGTTCTGGGAGTTGAAGTCCACAAGTCTTAAAGTTGCCAAGGCTGGACACACCTGCTTTAAAATATTGGGTTGCTTTTATGGCATACAAGAGGTCTTGTGTTTGGGTATGTCTGAATCATGACTTCAAATATCTTTCAAACAGTGTTGGCCCTGTTACACAAGATAGATTTCGGACAGCACTATACTGTGTATTGGATCTAACATCCATCTGTTGTGTAATAAAATAAACCGACCAAAAAAGAACCAATCCTGAATGGAGAAGCTTCATGTTTTTATAATAACTTGGTGGTTATAAAATGTTGAGGGAGAACGGACCAATTGTAGTTCCTAGGTAATTATCAAGGATAGCCCCTTGTAGAGTACATGGCAGTAATCCAAATGGGAAGTGACCAGGGTGTGAGTGACCCTGACCAAACCCTGGTTAAATGACCAAAAGCCATACAGTTTGAATTTGTAGCAATAAGCTTCATTTCTGGGTTCACTACCAGATCAGGATGTAAGAATATGGATGGACAGTGGATGGCAGCGAAGCAGTATAGAAAAAAGTGTATTTAAAAGGTTTATATAGCTGCCCATCTTATTTAGCATAATCTTGAGCATAATTTTATGAAGAAAAATAAAAGCATAAACATCAGCATAAAAACTCAAAATGAACTCTTTACTCCTATTAAGAGGTTGTGTGGGTTTTTAATTTCAGCTTTAATTTGGGAATTTTTCCAGTAACCCTAGAAAAGGAGACAGTTCCATAATTCAAAATAGGGGATAAAGTAGATTTTAGTAGTGCACTCCAGATGTTTGGCTACATCTCTCTTAATCTCTAGTGGTTGGCTGTGCTGGGAAGCCTGAGAACTGAAGTCCAGAATATCTGAAAGGCACTGGATGGCCTATTCCTGATCTAAGGATCCCAGAAATAAAAACAAAAGCAAACAATAACAACAACCCTGCACACTGGGAAAAGCTACCCTACAGTTACAAAGTAAATTAAAACCTCCAAATCTGGAGGTTTTAATTTACTTTCAACCAGCCAACCAGTTTTCTGGAGATCAGTGAACACTTGTACATTACTGGAGCACTTGGCTTTGGAGACTGTTGATGACAAGAGGGCCAATAAGTATGTGATGACCCAGGGCATGGCACAAGGGCAACACAGTCAGATAATCAGCAGGAGTCCCTTTATTAGCTCCAACTTTGCCTCCGATGTCCTGGTTACCTTTTGGCTGGAGAAAGGAACAGCTTTTGGCTGCAGAGAATCAAGTCCAAAACGTGGTCATCAAAAACTAACTATAAGTCCAATCAAGGCTAAATGAGGTAATTAGTCCAACGGGACAGGAGCAAGAATTCCAAACATGAAGGCATGACAATAACTCAACACAGTTGGGAAGACGCCAGGAACACAGATGAGCAAAGTCAACAAAAGAACTCACATTTGCTCCCAGAAGCTGCCGCACTCAGCATGCATTTCTTTTAAACTCTCTTCCCAGCTGTGACTAATGAAGGGAATCAGGGCCCTTTCTTCCCCGGAAGCCACTCAACCCACATTGCTCTCTTCTCTGTTCCTCCCTGCATGCCCTAGGATGAAGAAAGGGTGGGCCTGGGTCTTCCTCTGAACTCCCTCCCCTTGTTCTACCTCTTCCCTGCTCTGCCCAGCCAGGCTTTGCCCTTCCCCAGCCAACGTAGCCACACGCTCACTCCCTGTCAGCTGCTCGTCTTCCTCCTTGGATTCAGACTCCGACAGGAGCATGACAAAGGAGAGTGAATACGTTCAAGGAAATAGAACAATATTTTTCAACCTTGGCCACTTTAAGATAGGCGCGGTTCAACTCCCAGAATTCCCTTTGAAGGCTCCAGCAGAATTTTTAATTTTTTTAAAAAAATTTATATACTTATTTATATCCCATCTTTATTATTTTTACAAATGACTCAAGGCCACAAACATATCCAGCACACCTTCCTCCTCCTATTTTCCCCCACAGCAACAACCTTGAGTTGGGCTGAGAGACAGTGGACTGGCCGAAGGTCACCCAGCTGGCTCTCATGGCTAAAGTGGGACTAGAACTAGAACTCGGCAGTCTTAAGCATCAAATCAAACTAGGTCTCCTTGTAGATGGGGAATTCTAGGAGTTAAGTATCTGCCCATCTTAAAGTGGCCAAGGTTGAGAAACACTGGAAAAGAGCAATATAGTATATGTACAACTTTTAAGGTTTTGTAGTTTAGAAAAAAAAAAGTTGAGCAAGAATTCATGAAATAGCTACAAGCAATTACAGTATGGTATTAATGCCGAGGAAGATATTAGGTAAGGAGATGTTTTGCACTTTCCATTATATTAGGACTCTAAACCACCAGGGAAATGGAATGGTGGAAAACTCAGGATAGACAAGGAAGTGCTACTTCATACAGTACTTATTTCAACTATGGAATTTGCCATTTCAAGAGGTGATAGTAGGAACGGTTAAAGGGGCATGTGCGTTAAATATGTTCATGACAATTGCTCCTGGAATGGCTCGTAGTTGTGACATCAGTACTTTATCTCTAGTATTGTGAGAAGATCCCACTTTATCCTAATCATTGAAGAAGAGAATGGCAGGAGATTGCACTCCTAACCTGCTTGTGCACTTTCCAGAAACATTTTATTGGCCACTTTAGGAAGATAAAGCTGGCCTGGATCACCTATGGAAAAATCCGATACTTAACTATGCACTTTGTGAAGAAAAGGAGCTTTTCCCTGTTATCTTTCTCCACAACTTACTGTACTTTATGCACCTCTATTATGTATGTCCCTCAGCTTTTAAAAAAGATCAAAGGTACCCTCAAATGTAGAACTTTTCATCATAAATGAACTTAATTTCTTTGGTGTTCAATGGTTTTTCCCTTGGTTGCTGGTATTGTTTTTGAATTTTGATTGTTTTTCTCTTACGTAACTCTTACATTTGTAACTTTATTGTGTTTAATCTGAAATACCAAGTGTGAACAAGAGGAATTTTTCCTCCTAAATATGTATTGGGTCTCTTTAGTGGTATTACTGCTGCATCACACACAAATTTGATGTTTCTTTCCTTAAAACCATCCATACGTCCATGTTTTCTATTCAAGAAGTATAGACTGGAAAGAGCATAGTACATGTAGTGTAATGTATTTGTGGTTGCAACCTTGTTACCTGATCCTAATTCCCTAACAACAAGTGGTTGTTTGTGCTACATTTTATAATTTTATGTTGAATTGAGCAATGGGAAATGAGACGTGCCCATAACATAACTTCAGCCTTGGAACAAATTTCAATTACTGCTTTTACCAAGCCTATGGATCAAAAGGGATTGAGCCTCAATTGCTTAGGCAGTATTTATGCATGCTTAACTTGCTTTTGGGATTTTAGTGGAAACGTTCCTACATAAACTTGCTCTAAGAGTTACTGATATTTCAGATCAACCTTGACTTGGGTTTTTGTGCAAAGTTGAATCCTAAACTTGGCTATATTTTTGAAGCCTAGATTTGATTCATATTTAATGTCAAGCATTTAGGAAAAATGAATAAAAACCCTGAAGCCAAGCATTTTCTGGCCTCTTCATCCATCCCTAAACCTACTAGATTATCCACATGCCTTCAGGGAGATATAAGTTATATTGGGATAGGGTTCGATATCCAAACATTGAATAACATAACATCTGTTTTTATTCTTGGCACTTATAAAATCAAACAAATCTGAAGTAAAAGCATGCTGAAAATGTATATAATGTATAGTCTCCCACACACTGATAATGTTACATAGCACTCAATGAGTCCTATACGGCTCCACAGAGAATAAATTAGTAATCCTTGATGGAATATAACATTGCAATAAAAGAAAAAGAATACTTTTGAAAGATAGAGATGGTGGTCCCTCTTTTGTTGGACTAGAGGCAATTAAAACTCTTACAAAGGAGGCAGCCCTCTTAGAAACACGCACAATTCAGATTTTTGCCAGTTTAGCTATCCTGCCTGTTTTCAACATTCAAAGCAAGTACATTGGCATTCTTCCATCTCAAACTTCTAATCACATCATTTTTCCAGACTCCCATCCCTCCCCCACCACCCCCAGTTAGATTGGAGAGAACTGCCGATACAGTTATGTTACTGGGTAAGCCATGACCCACCCATTGTGGTTAGATTTCAATTTCTGTTATTCCTGGCTGTTAATCATTTTACCTAGAATCAATAAAAAGTGCCATTTTGGAAGGTTACATTTTTTTAAAAAAAATTTCTGGTTAAGCTCTGAAAAATTGTTGCCATTGACTTAGGTATGTGATTGTCTTCCTTGCACCACAAATGAAGATCTCTCCAAAAATACAATTCTAACAACAACATCTTGCAACAGAATTCTAACTTTTTTGTATCATGGATTCCTTTCAGAGTCTCTGAAAACTATAGACCAGGGGCCATTAAAATGTAGTTGCTTACATTCACTATTGAACAACAAGTCACATTTCCATTAGAGGTTAGTGAAAATAAGATTGTATATTTTCTTTAATTCACAGGAAAAAAAACCCCAGCTTTAGAAGATATTGTTTTGTCTGGCCAGCTACATCTTGTGACAGTGACTAACTATTGCCATCAAGTCATTTTTAACTACTAGAGACCACATAGATTTTCTGTATGATGATCTATAGCAGCGGTGTCAAACTCGCTGGCTGGATGAGTCACACACTGGCCACGCCCACACCCAATTGAGTGAAGGAGAAAAAAATCATGATACATCATGTGATGACACCGTGATGATGTGAGTTTGATATCCCTGATCTATAGTACAAACATAGTAATTGTTAGCTTTATAGAGTAAAGATTCTTTTCATCTACTTTAAAATATTGTAGTTAACGATGTACTTGCAGTTATTCTTCACGTTATCACTACATTATTACTCTTATTATTCAGTAAATTCCAGTATATCTTCATGGGCCATCTGAATGGGGAGATGAATATCACCCAGGAGAATTTAACAGTGATAAACACAACATTGCTTTCTTAACATCTTTGGATTTAACAGGAACAATCAATCCCTGTGAGTGCTTGAGATATAAGTGAAAACAGTTCAATGGTTCTCAATTCATTTTGTCCTTGCTTTGTGTAGTAATTACTGAGATTGGAGGATGGTCTGGAGGTAATGCTTGAAATGTATTGATGTGTGAGGTTTTTGGCCTTATGCTAATTAAATTTAAACTAGTTTATTTTTCTTACTGTTTTCACTCATAAGATAACGAAGTCCTGATTCCTGTGCATTTTCATAAAAATCCTGTCCTGCAGGTTCCTCCCACTTTTACTGTCAGTGGCCTTACGTATTCTGAGCATATCGCTTTGTATTGTGAAGGGAAAGTAGGACAACGCACCTGTGAGGGAGTTGGATAACCCTGTCTCTAGGTTAAATTTACAGAGCAACCTTCCCCAGGGATAGAAAAGCTGGTAATTCTTGTTTAATACTCTGAGCTCTGGAAATAATTTGTCAATTAGCTCTTGCTGGATATTGACCACAATCTTTTTTGGGGGGGGGAATGGGGTGGGGTTAGGGTTTTTTCAGTGTTTGGTTATTGAAGACTGGGAGGGTACTTCCCTGCAGCAAAGCTACTATGAAGAGCAAGATATCAGAAGGAATGCTTAAAACTTTTGCCATAAGTTTTCCTCATTTCTACAACCTCTCCACTTTTTCCTTACTTGATGATCTGGAAGCTAATGTGAAGCACCCCCTGTAATGGAATGTGGGAATGACCTTGGGGAAAGGGAGGGAGGTAGGAGTCCCCAGTGGTACAGTCCCCAGTAATCAAAGCAGGGCAGAGAAAGAAACCTACAAAGAATCCACCTTAAATGATCAATTAGTTCTAAGTGGTGGAGGAAAGTTTTCTACTTTCCAACTTGAAGATTCTGTTAATATAACCTTATAATAAAATAGAATTAGCTCATCTGGTCATATTTTCTGCCTAGTTGGGGCCAGGAGCATTGATACCCACTCCCCTATTCTCTTGCAAAACATTCTCTTGATTACATTCCAGGAAAGAAGCTTGGTTGGGATTTTCCAGTGTAGGAGATTGGCCTATGGAAGTCACAAACTTGTTGCAGTCCTGGTCCCAGTATTCTCTAGAACGAGCCCTTTCATTCCTTGTGAAATCAAAAAGGACAATTTCTTCTTGGCATTTTAAAAGGTCTTAAAGGCTTTAAATGATTATTACTATTAATTAGTTTTTATCTGCTAATTATGGTTTTATTTATTTCACTGTAAGCTGGTAGTTGGTACTAAATTTAAAAATTAATAATAAAAGCAAATAAAGTGATTCAAACTCCAAATCCTCCAAAATGAGTCATGTGCTACTGTTGTAGAAGAAAAAATTGAGGTCAAAGGCCAGGACATGTTACCCTTCCATTAAACTATAAAAGGTGAGGGCCAGTAAATGGAAAGAATTTTCTAACTTTGATGCTTGCCTATATAAGATTATTATCATGCTTCTCATCTTTATATTTTTGATATACAGTATATCTTACAAATATTGTATTACAAATGTTATAAAGGCCTCCAGGAAGCCTTCATTTTTTATTTTTCTAATTGTTAAACCTCATCTCTTTCACTTTTGGAATTTGTCTCATTTTTAAAACCCAGAGGCTATAAACTAAAGGAAAAGTAGCTACAATTATGTTCACAACTTAGCTTAGTTTCTGGAATTGATGCTAAAACGAGCCTTTTACAAACCTAGTTTCACTTCCCTGTCAGAGCAATTTTTTATTTACTATTTTAATTTGCATTTTACGAGCCATTTTAAATATTTATGGGGTAGATGCAAAGCCTTTTGCTACAATCTGGGAAGGAAGTGGGAGATTTTCTTCTCAGCAGTGAAAATCAGTGTGCTGATGGAGAAATTTCAGAGTTACGGGTTCTATCTGGTCTTCTTACAGAACTTCCACATTATTTAGGATCTGATGATTTGCAGGAGTTTTACCTAATCCTATTACAGATAAAGCCAACAGGATGACATTGGTTCAGTATTGCCCCTCTGAGGGATCTACTTCTGCATCCAAAGGCACAGAATTTCAATTTTAGGTAGTCCAGGGTCACTTTGAAGGTTAGTTCTTTACATTTTATTTCAGTTTAAAACAAACATAATGCTTTTTTTTCAAGAAGCACTAGCATTCCTTGCTTTGCTCAACATTATCAGGTAAGCTGAGACTATTTTCTCACATAATAGAAACCTTTTCTAATATTTCCCCCAATCCCAGACATTTATATTGCTGCTGATTATCCTTAGCTAGACAAGATGATACCATAAAAGAGATGTCTATCAAAATGGTTGTTTTCTGAATGTATCTTCTCTTGCTTTTCTTTGGGAAATTAGTTTTCCCTTCTAAAAGGTAAAAGAATGCATCACTTCACGGAGGTGAAGAGAAATGCTATTTAGTTATCAAAAATCAAGAGAGGTATAGCTTGTCTCTGCATAAGTTCATTACAGAATAGCCTGCTACTTACAGATTTTCTTTACAAAGACCCCCTAGAGCAGTGGTGGCTAACCTTTTTGGGCTCCTGTGCCAAAAATTACACACACATTAGTGTGTGTACACTCATGTGGCAGCACCCAGAGTGCAATGCATGCCCCCCTGCCCCCTGCACATGCGCGTGCAATCCCTTCCACCACCCCCTTACCTGCACTGTGCCTCAGAGCTGATTTTTTGGCTGCTTTGAGGCCTTTTTCGGCCTCCCAGAGGCTTGGAAAAAGCCTCTGCAAGGTTTTTGTGGATGAATAATATGCCCGTTTCGTCACTTCCAGTATTACAGGAAGTGACGAAACGGGCTTATTTGTCCTGAAAAGCCTTGCAGAGGCTTTTTCCAAACCTTTGGGAGGCCGAAAAAGGCCTGAAACCAGCAGAAAAATCAGCTGTGAGGTGCACACATGTTCACTGAGGTAAGTTTGCCTGCAGCTCGCATGCCAGCACAAATGGCTCTGCGTGCCAGTTGTGGCACGCCTGCCATAGGTTCGCTATCATGGCTGTAGAGTGACCAAAAAATAGTTTAATCTTTTACTTTAAAAAAAAAAAGGAACCAGACCCCTCTTCCTCTTTTAAAGTCTTATGCCTGCCAAAATGTCAAAATAAAACAAATTACTGTTTCCAGTTCATATGGCATGTTGGAACAGGTTATATTGATCTATTAATTTTGGTTTGGGGCAGCTTTGTTTTTGTTTGTTTATTTGCACTGCAAAGATTTGGATATGTTTTCTGACTGATTTTAAAAAAAGGAACTGCAAGCAATTAAATGCTTTGCCATTTATTACTCAGCATCTGACCGGTTACATTTTTGTCTTCTCTTGTAGCACATTCTTTCTTGATCTACACCAGGAAAACCCACCCATTGATGCTTCTTGAGATTTGTATGCATTTCCATTTCTATGTTGGTTATCAGTTACTGCTAACTTTTAGGTATAGGAAAAGGCTATGACAACATGATGACTGTGTTTCCAGGCTTTTATTGTGTGGTTATCTTAAGTGCTGGGCAAGACATGACTCTTTCTTGCAGACAAGAATGAAGCCATAGGCATAGATAAGATTTCCACTATTGCTTTGCAGAAATCAAGGTCTGTGTGAGGAATTGTGCTCCAAGGGTTTTTTTTCTGTAAATTTTATTTGAGTTTTCACAAAAAAATACAAATAAAACATCTTTTTTGAAAGTAGCGTAATCCCGGGTTACATTTCTTCGTACAGACACAAATTCAATTTCATGCTCATTTTTATGTTCTATTCCATATCTTATTACTGTTTTACATTATCTGCATAGCTTCTCCCCTCTTTTAATTTTCTCAATTTTATTTTAATTATCTCATCTCAATTCAAATCATTATATTTGTATTTTTTGTCTGCCCTGTTTCAATTATCTATTATCTTTTCTCATTAAACAAAGTTTCTCCTGTAGTTACTGATTGGAGTATGACGCCTTATATCTTTTAAGTTTATCCATTTAACTCTTATTTAGGCTTCAATATATACCCTAAAGTTATAACATTCAATATAATACATAACTTCCATTCGGATTCTGCTTGGTACATTCTTAAAATACACACTATATTCTTAAAAAAAGAAAAAATTATAAATATATGTAATTAAAACAACACATTCCATTCCAATTCAATTCTATCATTAATATAAATATTCATTAAAGTCTTAATATCTTTAACATTACTTTTCAATTAAATATCATACTTCTATGGGAACAATTATAAGCTTTCCATAATTAATTCCCCCTTCACTTATATTTTATAAAACATTAACTAATTAAAATGTTCCCGTCCCTTCCTAATTCAATTTTCTCATTTATTTTATTTCACTTATTTTATTAACAAACATTTCACTAAATTACACTAACTATTTTATCCCCCATTTTAATCATACATTGTTTCCAATTTTCTAAAGTTATTTCTATTACTAATATAACAATACAATCTTATGTACCTTTACAGAATCCCTTTTTCAGTTAAATTTTCACCCATTATCTCTGAATAGGTCCTGTTTCTCTAAATCTTGTTCCAGTCCTTTGTAACTTCTTTTCCTTTCCTTCTTCCCTCTCTTCTTCTCTCATCCCTTTTTGCTCCCTTGTTTCTCTACCTCTATTTCTCTCTTCTGTATTCCCCACTTCAGTTGCTTTCCAGTATTATACTTATTTTTTGAATTATTTTTCTTTTCTTGGTTGTTTTTTTAAGTCTTAAAATTCTCCATTCTCTTTCCTCCCTTTCCTTTTTCTTCCCCACATAGAATTACTTGTTCATTAAAGATGGCTTCTTCTTTGTCCCAGTCTTCTTGTTTTACAGATGTTTCTTGTTTCTCATAGTTCCAAATCTCCATTTCTAAGAATTGAAAAACGAAGCCAAAAGAACCCCTCCCTTCTTGTGCATCTTCTTTGTACTTTTTAAGTTCCATTTTCAATTCATCCAGAAGTAGTGCCATTGTATAAATTTTTAAACAACCACCCGATTAATTTTAGTCATTCAAATGCAATAACCAAGAATCCAAAGATCACCAAGTGATCCAAATACACGCAAGCTGTTCCTTTTTGCTCTTTTTTTTCGCTTTCTCTTCCTGGGGTTCTATTGTTTAGTTACAAAGCTTCAGTTAAAATGTATCTTTTAGAAGTCTTGTTGAAGTTTTACTGTAGATTCTTTTTAATTCCAGGCAATCTCCATCTTTCCAGATCCTGCCCTTTTATTCTTTTTCTCTCCCTTCCTGCTTATGAAAAAAAATTTTAGTGTCCAGAAATCTTTATTATCCCTTTGACATTTTGTTTTATTTTCAGCTTAATTGCCTGTTGATGTCAAAGCGGATTTTTCCAATTTCTTATTTAAGTCTCTTAGTTGTCAGTATAGGGAAAGGGAGTGAAGAAAAAAAACACCAAACCTTTCCCTTTTCCCTTTCCTTCGCTGCTTCTGACTCTTCTTTGGGAGTGATGTTATTTTTTTGTAAGTTAAATTTTTGTAAGTTTAAATTTAAATTTTGTAAGTTTAAATGTAAGGTTAAATTAAATACCTTAGTTGTTGCTTTTGCAATTTAATGGCTCTCCTCAATAATGCTGGCAGTCTCCCCCCTCTTCACCACCTCTACGGGGTTGCTTAGCCCCAAAACCATCCAGCTCGGGGCGCTCCAGCATGATCGCGGATTTCTGTCTGTCGCCGAAGGAAGCCCAGGAATTGTGCTCCAAGGTTTAAATGCTAGGCTTTCCAACCCAGTGGATGTTCTCTTAATGCCTTGGAGCATTTCAACAGTGTTGACAGAATAGTCCTTTGTAGTTCCTGTCTTGTTAGCTCATTCTTCATCTTTACAAGCATCTCAGATGGAGCTTTTCATATCCCTACTTTAATTGACTTTAATTGACTATAAAACATCAAGTCATTTTTCACTTTGTGACCACATCTCCATGACAGTCCTAACCTTGTCCTTCAGGCCTTCCAATGGTGCACTTATTGCTGCTGTAACTGACCTCATTTACCCTGCCTTCTGCTATTAAATGAGCTTTTTGCTGAATTTTTTTTCATTGTCCAGAAAAGAGCAAGAGCTAAGGTCTATCTGTGCCTGTAATAGTTATTGACTTTGGAAAGTTCAGCAATTAACTTTAATTACATGCACATAAAAAATGAAGTAGCTAAACACGGCATGCCCGGAGCTTTCACATGTAACTTAGAAAAGCCATGAAGAAATTTTTGATGTAAATAAAACAAGTCAAATGCTACATACAAGAGAAGAATCACATAATTCTTCATTCCTATATATACAACATATAAACAGAAACATGGATTGATCCAGACTCTTCATACTAAAAGTCACATGAGATTGGGTCTACTCTAAAGATTTCACCTAACTGTATTTTTAGTTGGATTTTAATTGAAAACTACTTTTAACCAATTTTGGATGAACAGAGGGAATTTAAATATTAAGAGATGTCAAATTGATCCCAGAGAGAGCTGGTGCATATCATTTAATATGAAGACAATTGAAATAAAAAAAGCAAAATGTGAGGAAACTGCATGGAATTGATGAAAATTAAAGCTATGGGAGTTAAACTGGTGTTCAATTTTTTTTGTTCTAAATATTAAGATGTAATATGTATGAAAAAATAATAAACATTAAATCCTAGATATGTCCATAGACATAAGGGGTCAATTTCTCAGAATTGGATCCTTAGTGAAGAGTTTTGTAATGATTAGCTAACAGAATAAATTATAATATCCTGCAGTATTTTTTTTTACTTGTCAGTGATATCATGGAGACACACTAACAGTACATAACATTCAATCTGTTGCAATATTGATTTAATATTATCAGCTGCTGCAGTGCCAAGCAAAGCAGCTGTCACTTTTCAGCAAGATAATCATTGCCAGTTGCAGACATAGAAGAGAAAATTCTAATTAAAAGCCTGCTTTGAAATGCAATGCAAGTTGCAGTCCAAAGGCTAACCAGGTTATCACAAAAATGAGCACAGGAAGGTGCTACAATTATTTTTAAGAATTAGGGGATTCACAGTATTAACCTGTTTATATGTGTCAATGAAACACAGTATTCTTTAATTAGCTTAGATAGTGTTTAATGCTCAATATGTTAAAGAATTTGTGTGCCCTTATGCTATCCTAACTTGCTTCTACAGATGGTGATCTAGTTGGTTTCTGTGTTAATATTTCATGGGTATTTAAACTTGTACATAATTCATGTGTGAAACTCATTCAACCATCCAGTCTCTAGCATATGATCATTTTGGATCTCCCTCTCATTTTTAGAGACCTTGTCCTTCCTTATTTGAATCCTTAATCCAACTTTTCCCAAATTGGTACCCTGGACATGTGAGCAAAGCAGTTTCCCCCAGATTAAAGATTCTGCTTTAACTCTGGTTAAACAGGCTAAGAATGATAGGATTTGGAAGTCCAACATATCTGGTGGATAAAAGATTTAGTATGGCTAACATTACTTAGCTTGTTTTTTGACTATGTTCCTTATTTTTTTAAAAAAATTAACCATCTTCTCCATTGATCAATTTCTCTTAGTATGTATCTTTTACCCACTTTATCTCATTGACCTTTTATTTTTCCCATGATACACTTTTATTTTTTTCAAGTATGTGATCTTCACTTGGGGGACCGCTATATTTATCTGTTTTATAGTATCCCAGATTTTTTTTAAAGTTTTGACCAAATTTATGCAAATCAAAATGACTGGCAAAGAGGATTTTCAACTTTTGCCAACACTAGGCAATTCTTTTTTTAGTATCAGTCTTGGTTTTCCTACAGAATAGTAAATCTAACAGTCATTTGAAATTCCATAACAAAGTGGAAATATAAGTGGTCCTCACTCATCCTTCCCTGATCACTCCAGCCAGATGAGAGAGGCTGGACTTCTGAGCTTCTTCAGCAACAGACCGAAACTTCATCTCTGCGAGGCTTCGATCCGTGCTCGCCGCTGGAGTGCCCCGAGCTGGCTGGTTTCAGGGCTAAGCCACCCCGTAGAGGTGATGAAGAGCGGGGAGACTGCCTGCAGAGTTGAGGAGAGCCGCATCTCTCCTCCCCAGCTGGCCATTACTCCCTTTCCCGAAGGCAGTTGCAGCGGTGGTCAGAAATGGCCACCACAAAGAAGAACTTGACCAGAAAAGAATGTGCAGGAGGAAGATAAGAAGAGAAAGTTTTGGTTGACCGGGTCAAACAGCAAAAGCAACAAATAAGGTACAATGGAATTGAAACTGTTAAAAAACAATAACATTGCTCCCTAAGAAGATTTTTAAGCTGCGAAGGAGAGAGAAAGGAAGGGAAAAGTTTTGGTTTTCCCCTTTTCCTATACTGACAGCTAAGAGACTTAAGCAAGAAATTGGAAAAAAATCCACTTTGACATCAATAGGCATTTAATGCTGAAAATAAGAAGTCAAAGGGATAATAAAGATTTCTGGATAATTAAAAGCTTTTGAAAACAGGAAAGGAGAGAAAAAGAATAAAAGGGTAAGATCTGGAAGGGAGGAGTCTGCCTGGAATTAAAAAAGAACTTATAGCAAAATCTCAACAAGACTTCCAAAAGATACATTCTAACTGAAATATCGCAACAAAAACCCCAGGAAGAGAAAGTTGAAAAAGAAATAAGAAGATATAACTCGGGACTATCTGGATTACTTGATGATTTCTGGATTTTTGGTTATTGTTTTGAATGACTAAAATCAATTGGGTAGTTGTTTAAAACTGTTTAAAATAGCTCCACTTTTAGAAGAACTGAAAATGGAACTTAAAAAGTATAGAGAAGATGCACAAGAAGGGAGAGGTTCTTTTGGCTTCGTATTTCAGTTTTTAGAAATGGAGATTTGGAACTATGAGAAACAACAAGAAATGCCTGCAGAACAAGAAGATTGCGACAAAGAAGCCATCTTTAATGAGCAAGTAATCTTAGATGGGGGAAAAAAAGGAAAGGGGAGAAAGAGAATGGAAAGTTTAAGATTGGGAAAAACAACTCCAAAAAAAGAGAGTGAAAAATAAGTATAAAATCAGAAAGCAACAGAAGAGGGAAATGCAGAAGAGAGAATTAGAACTAGAGAAACAAGGGGGCAAAAAGGGGAGGGAGAAGATGAGAGGGAAGAAAGAAAGGAAAAGAACTTATAAAGGACAGAAGCAAAATATAGAGAAACAGGGCCTATTTAGAGATAATGGGTGAAAACTTAATGGAAAAAGGGATTCTGCAAAGGTACATAAGATAGTATGGTTATATTAGAAGCAGAAATAATTTTAGAAAATATGAAACGTATGATTAAAATGCCTGATAAAATAGCTATCGTAATTCAGTGGAATGCTTGTCAATAAATAAATGTAACAAAAGGTATATTTAATGATTTATAAAATGTGAAGAGAAATAAGGGAAAAATTAATTATGGAGATTATATGTGTTTTTAAGGAAGTATGATATTTAATTGAAAAGAAGTGTTAAAGATGTTAAGATTTTAATGATTATTAATGATAGAACTGAACTGGAATGGAATGAGGGTTTATAATTACATATATTTACAATCTTCTTCTTTTTTAAGAATATAGTGTGTATTATAAGAATGTGCCAAGCAGAATTCGATTGGAAGTTATGTATTATGTATTATATTGAAGGCCATAAACTTAAGCTATATATTGAAGTTTAAATAAGAATTGAATGGATGTAATTAAAAGATATAAAGGTGTCATACTCCAATTAGTAACTACAGGAGAAAATTTGTTTAATGAGAAAAGATAATATGAAATTGAAACAGAACAGTCAAAAGTATAAATATAATGATTTGAATTGAGATGAGATAATCAAAATAAAATTGAGAAAATTAAAAGAGGGGAAAAACTATATAGAAAATGTAAAATAGTATAAGATATGGAATAGAATACAAAAAGGAGCATGAAATTGAGTTTTGTGTCTGTATAAAGAAGTTCAACCCGGGACCATGCTATTTTGAAAAAAGATGTTTTACTTATATTTTGTATGTGTGAAAACCCAAATAAAACTTTATTAAAAAAAAAAAGATGAGAGAGGCTCATTTAAATCAATTAAATAATCTTTGTGAATCCTCTCTATTATGCATTTCCATGATCTTTCAGACTAGTTAAAAAAATTAGAATGTCTTAATTTCTCTACTTTTTTCTGGTCAAAGGTATGCTTCAACGTTGGAATTATTTTTATTTTTCAGTTTTGTGACTATTACATCATTGTGTCTCTTATTTCTGTTTGCATTGCATTTTCATCTTTAATCTAAAGAGTTTGGACAGATATCCTGTCTCCCCAATATTTTTAGTGCAGTTTCTGCCTATCCATAAATGAAAATTGAGGAACCTGTGACCTCCTGAGTCAGTGTTTCTCAAGTTTGGCAACTTGATGTTCTGGGGATTTCAATGTCCAGAATTCTTCAGCCAGCATTGCCAAGGTTGAGAAACACTGTTATAGATAGTCTCTGAACAATGTCTCTTAGCATTTCTTTCTATTGACCCTGCTGATAATAGGAAAGTCATATTGTCAATATCTGGAGGACGATAGGCATTTCATGCCTCACTCTAAATCTTTCAAATTTTGTCATTTAATTCCAAGAGTTGTTTAAATATTTTTTTAAGTCTAAGTCTCTCAACTAAAAGAGCATATTCTATAAAAGATAGTTGTATTCCAGGATAACACATATTTTTGCTCTCCCATTAAAATGCCACTTTGATGGAAATGCTTAATAAAAAGTTGACAGAACACTGGAACTTTTGTTCTAAGTCTTACATTAACTTTTCAAATTTCTCTCTGTCTGTCTTCCTCTCCTTCTGAGAAATATAACTAGAAGGGCCAACGTTAGTAATTTTTCAGATTCTTTTTATGTTCAGCTCATATTTTCAGTACAACTCTAACAAATCAGAATTAAATGGGTATTATTATATATTTCCAGTTGTATTTTTTTTTCAGTCCAGCTCAGTTTTCTTGGCTGTCCTGTTAGAGGGAAGAATAGACCTGTGTTGAGCCTTGGATAATTTGCTATATTTTTCCATGCTGTCAAACTTGCCTTTCTGGTTATAGCTGCATCAAATTGGGGTTAGATGGTGAACAAAAATATTAGGTTCAAGATAAAAACAATATTCTTTTCTCCCATTTGTTTCGGGTTTTTCGACACAAATGTTTAGCATTAAGAATAGACAAATCTGCCAATTTCGATTTTTCTCAGATTTACATTTTTAAAAGTTTGCATTAAAATGTCCATTATTTAGGTGTACAGTTCTCCAAACATATTGTGCCTCAGTTCACAATTTCCCTAATGTAGATAGCATTTGGAAACAATTATATATAAAATGATACATTTTATACATTATTTTTCTGAATATATGTATAACAATCCTACCTTAAAAATGATAAATTGCAAGAGAACTGCATTTTTTCGGTATCATCTAAATGTGTTAGATTAGGGTTGGAGACAGATAATCTTTACATATAAAATTAACTCATTTCTCCCCATCCTTATTTCAAATTGAAATGTTAAGCTATTTTATTCATTCATTTATTTTAAAATATTTATATTCTAATGTAGTCCTAATTTATTTCCAAAGTGGTATATATCACTCAGCATTAGAATATAAGCCATTGATGATAACAAAAGGTGAACAATGTTCACATTAAAAACATTAGAACAGGAAAACAATCACAGATCAGAACACTAGAAAAATGAAATTCACAAAACTCAGCAAATCCTGAAAAAACCCAAAGTGGTGGTGCTTCATTGAAAATAAGACCAACTTCCCAATATTTAATAATCCTCCCTCCCTCCTTTATAAGCAAAGATGAAGAATCTTTCTACAGAAAAGTAAAGATATGCTAGCCTAAGAAACTGGGAAAAAATATTCCAGAAGAAAGCATTGACAAAACATTTCTATATTGTTTGCAATCCATACAGTCATTAAGAGTTAAGCTTGACATGAAGCAGTTTTTACCCGCACTAAGTATAGATTGAAGACAATGGTCTTAACACCCAAGTAAGTGAATGCTAAGATTGAGTTAAACCATAATCCTATACAGTCAAAGGAATAAGTAATCACAATAAAACAACATGGATAGTGTCCAGAGGTGGTATTCAGCAGGTTCTGACCAGTTCTGGAGAACCGGTAGCAGAAATTTTGAGTAGTTCAGAGAACCAGCAAATACCACCTCTGACTGGAGATTTTACAGTATCCTTCCCCTGCCAAACCCACCAAGCCACGCCCACAGAACCAGTAGTAAAAAAATTTGAATCCCATCACTGACAGTGTCTAGATAGGCCAAGGGTCTTCAAACTTGGCAAGTTTAACAAACATTTGTCAGAGACGAAATTATCCATAAATAGCAATAGCACTTAGAGTCAGGGTTCCGACGGATGCCCTAATTAATTCATGAGCCTCGAGCCAAATTTCAAAAGAAATCCAATTCTTGAGCTAACATGACTGAGAGTTGAAGTCCACAAGTTTTAAAACTGTCAAGTTTGAAGACCCCTGATATAGGCACTGGAAATTAAACTGCACCTGTTCTAACCTACCCAACCTTGGCATCTTCCAAAAATTCTACTGTCACTGTTGTCTGAGGATGAAGAGAACTCCTTTCTGCTGGTCATTTTGCTTCGAACTCTTCTGCAGAGAGTACGTACAAATGACACACATCAGGGGTGGCATACGACAGGGTTAACTACTGGTTTGGGATTTACGAGCTTCCCTGCCTGCTGTGAGCTGCGTGCCTGTAAATCATCATTAGCACGCTGGGTACCGAGAAACAGCCTTTGAAACAGCCCTCTTGTTTTTTTAACTGCAACTGTGTCTCATTCGGCAGCTGAAGTTGAACAATTAGGAAATAAAGATCAGGTAAGAGCCCAGGTGGGCGGGTGGGCAAAAATATCAGCAGACTTAGAACCGGTTCTATGTCTGCTGCTCTTCAGAGCTACCAGTTCTACAGAGGTGGACAGAACTGGTAGAAGCCCACCCCTGACACACATAGACCCTATCTGGGCTTTCTTTTAAAGAAAAAGATGTTTATTGTTTTTATATCAGCTCAGCATAAAGCTATAAAACTCAATCTTGCTCATAATTACATTCCCACAGTCAGAATTTATTTAGCCTTTTATTTGCTCATAACTTTCACTTCTTCCTCTTCCTCCTTTGTTTATATTCAGTGCCAGATTCTGGGAAAGAGGATGATCCAGTTGATTAGATCATGCCTGTTTAAGCCAGACCCCATCAATAAAGTAATTATACATTTACCTAGTTTTTTAAAAAACATTTCTTCAGGTTTGTTTATCCCTATGGTAACTCATTGGATACAGCCTAACCTTGATTAGTTCAATGTCAGTGGAAACAGTGGTAGTCATGCCCCTCCCAAGAGTAAATCATAGTGGGATGAAAGTATGATCTTGTCTGCTATTATGAGAGTAAAGGAGATGTAGCTCAACTCAGGAAGTAATTCGACTGTTTTCTTAGAAACAACTAAAACAGTGGCTGCAAACAAAACACATTCTACTACATTATGACAGCCTTTAACAATATTTTCTCAAATGAGTTGAATGCAGTTCCCATCAACACCAGCTAGGAAAAACATGCTTCTTTGTGAGGTTCCTTCCATCCCACCTTCAAGGCAATGCAGCCCAGGTTAATCAAAATCAACATTTCCCTGTGTTTTTATTCCTCTTTCTGGGTTATCTTTCCTAGCTTGGTGCTTCTTATCTTTAGGACTAAAGATTGGTGCGAAATTTGGGGTATGTAATCCTAACATATCTTGAAGACACCAACTCGGAAACTAAAGAGTTTAACAAACATTTGTCAGAAACTAAATTATCCATAAATAGCAATAGCACAGTGTCAGGGTTCCGATGGATGCCTTAATTAATTCATGAGCCTCGAGCCAAGTTTCAAAAGAAATCCAATTATTTATTAGGAGCAACATGTTGACACTTTCCCAAGTGCAGCCAGCTCTTCCCCACATAATTTACTGCCCACCTGTTTCTTCATAACCCTGTTTCCCCTCTCCTCCCAGGGTGTGTCATAAATCACATTCTCCAACAGAGAACTTTCACGGGCTGTAGAAAACACGCCTCTCCAGCTGGCTCTAGTAACCTGGGATACAATCTGGAGAAAGGTATTAATGAACTGAGATGCTCCATCAGTTCTCCCCCCTCCTGCCTATGGCAACTCAAGACCAGACCATGAATGCTTTACGAGTTGACATTTACACTAATATATGGCTTCACAGTGCTTTATAGTGCTCTCTAAGCAGTTTACAGAGTCAGCATATTGCCCCCAACAACTTGGGTCCTCATTTTACTCACCTCAGAAGAATAGAACTCACAGTCAACCTTGAGTCAGTGAAGATCGAACTCCTGGCTGTGGGCAGAGTTGGTCTGTAATACTGCATTCTAACCACTGCACTGACAAGGCTCTTTGAGCCATGCAGGTGAAGCTCGTGGGGCTAAACTGTTAAAGCACATGGAACAATGAAGAAATAAAAGAGTATCTCGTGTTCCACAGGACACATTCATGCCTGCAGTGATTTCTCCACTGATTTCAGAAGTGAGGGAAGAGTTCAGAGACTGTATTAGTAGCAACATGCAGATCAGTAGAGCTCTTAGAGAGCAAAAAAGAGAAACAAGCATGCTGAATGGAAACACTCAAGGTTTGCAGAATGAAAACTCCCCTCCCACTCTCCCTAAAAACAATCCAGTGAGGACTGAATAAGAACTAGCCTGATAAAATGAAAACCCAAAACCCAGATTGATGTGGCTAGAACCAATAGAATTGGAATTTGCAGAGAAGCAATTTCTGATTGACACCAAGAGATAATTTTCAATTGATAAGATTTATTTGACAATGCAATAATGGATTGTTTATTGTCGGGATCTAAGCAGGAAATAGACAGGTATCTAGGGTGAATAGTATGACATCCTTTATATTGCACAGAACCTGGACTAGATGACCTCAACATCTCATTCCAGCTGTCAGTTCTATGGGACAAACAGCCAGGAAGATGAAGTCACCTTACTCACAAACAAAGCTTTGTTACTTGTGATTCAGAAAATTTCCGAGCTTGAGACAAATCAGCCCAGAGGATGTCTGAGAAAACATCAGACTTGATATATTTTATTTTTCCTTTGGTGGAATTTCTGTTCTTTACTAGCAACTCAACTGGTGACATTTCTTTGCATTGGCCATTCAAAGCTAAAGGCTGCCTTTTGTCCAGAGCTTTTGTTAGGGAGTCAGTCTCTCTCTCTCTCTCTCTCTCTCTCTCTCTCCCTCCCTCCCTCCCCTCTCTCTTTTACAGACTGATCTTAGGCACTTAGCCCTGACTTAGCAAAACTCAGTCCCAGCTTTTCAATCATGCTGCATAAATCTGTACAAGTGTTTCTGATCTTTGGTGTTGATGCCTTGGTTTTTGTCAGCAGTCCACATGCCTTAAAATTGCTGTTTGAGAAATGCTGAACTAGATAATGTTTAATTACAAGCATGATGACTATTTTAACCTAGTCATGTCCATCCTTCCCTGTCAGTTGGCAAGCATTTTGCAACTTGATAATTCCAGCATGTTTTTTCCCTTCATGGAGCTGCAGTGTGTGCGGCCTGCGCATAATGCATCCGGCCTGCAGGCCTAACCCTAACCCTAACTCCTGCCCTAGATTGAAGGACAGAGGGGAAACATCCAATCGTGTGCTTTCCCACACACTTGCTGTCCAAATGCTGTTCCTAGATTTCCATCCACTTCTTTAGGCATTCTAAAAATTTGTATTTGAAGAAGCAGAAGAAATAATAATGTCACCTGCTGGTCTCTGTTCCACTTTTTGTGGACAAAAGAGCAAAGGGTCACATTGTGGCTGGTTTTGTGGGGAGAGAACAGTGAAATTGTTATTAATCTGGGTTTATTAATGCATGCATGTGCCTATCCAACAGCAGCCAACACCACTTTTTATTATTTATATAGAATGGACAGCTGCCGATTGATTGTCAGTGTGGTTTTGGCAACTTTCCCAGGACATTTTATTTACTCTTGTTGACTGTGAAGAGTTTATGCAATTTATTCATCTTATTCTAATCTTATTAATCATCCAGTTGCCTTCAGTGAAGAAGACTGCCTTTACGAACCAGGACAATGGATATCAATACATTTATGTAAATGATGCTTTCCTATACATGCCCAGTGAAAGAAAAGGTGTTAAAAGCCTATTTTAGTCACACAGAATGAAAAAATAAAATGTGCCCAAAAGAATATAATCATCATGTAATATGAGCATGCATATATAGATTGACATGTAGATGTGAGTATTTAGCTAAAGGCAACATTTGATGTACTGTGATTTCAGTCTGTTTTGGATGGGATTGTAGGATGCTTAAAAAGATCAAGCTAGCAAGTAAATATTTTTTTTCATATTCCTGAAGGATAACACTTTTTCCCCAGTCAAGACATGGGGCTTTACAGAAAAAATATTCCACAAATATAAAATACATTTGTTTATCTTCAAGATTTCATCATATTCTCTGAGGATTTCCTCAGAAACAGTTTATAGTATGGAGCAGCAATTGTTCTGATGATTAATCACTAATTCATATCAGAACAATTATTGCTGGCAGAGAGATGCTATAAATCTCTAGTTTGGAAATGCTTTTTGTTATCTTTAAATTATAGATATGTCTTGAAGAGAAAATAATCACTTCTGAAGTTTATTGTTTATTTCCAAGTTTCTTACTTGTCCAGATATATGACCTGGTGGATGAGGATGAGGGATTTGTACTTCAGCATATTTGGAAAAGTATCAGGTTGGGAACTCATCCACTAGATTACTGGATTGTTATTATAGATCTAACACAGGATTTTAAAAGTAATAGCCTGAATACTTATGAAACAGCAATCTTGGGATTCCTTTTATGCCAACATGAATTTTAGGAAAAGAATGTGCAAGATAACCACATGCATTCTATTAAATGTTCTTTGTCCCCAAGTACAACTTTGTTAAGGTCTAAAAACTACTATACATATAAAAGTTTTTTTGAAATTCTTGATGTATACAAATAACAGTATATATAATGCTCTAGCTAAATAAATAAATAAAAACCCACCTCTTTAATTGTTTTTAATAAATAGTCTTTCCACATATTTGCTTTCTAAGCTCTAGTTTTTCTTTTTTAAAATTGTGACCATCTTTTTGTGACTTTTGGCACTATGTTTCTAAATTATTTTTGCTTTTAAAATGAAACTTCACAAAGTTTCATCCACGATTATACTAATTAATCATATTCACATCCTTCTCTGTTTGTAATTATTTTTCCTAACCTGTGATATGTTTTTGACCCAAACACCTGCTACTGTGGTTTGGATTAACTTTAAGTATCTGAATAATTATTAATTGCCTGCTTCCATTTCATGTTCCTTTTCATCAATCCTCTCCTTTCTGGAACTATCATGGTTTCCAGAAGGACATCCAAGAGACTACAGTATACATATAACAGATTGACTTCTTTGTCCAGGAAGAGGAACTGGTATAAGATAACAATTTTACTCTTGTAAACATCCCTTTTGTGTGCAGAGACACCTCTACTACCTTTTGAGGAGCAACAGAAATCATGAAAGGAAGAGTGTGGTGAAGATAGTGACAAAATGGGGCTTTTGTAGAGATCAGTGAAGGGAGGTGTTGGATTTACTGCATTCAAAGTATTGCTGTTCCCTGATCTGGGTAACACAATGAGTCAACATTCCTGGTTTGAGAGATCCTGATCTCAAGGACCATATCTCAAATGACAAAGGTTATTGGCTTTGGGGCAGCATTCCAAGCAATACTTTGGCAGAAGGGTCCATCCATTTTTTTGCTTTTCTGCAATACTCCCTTGTAAATAGTGCAATGTTTGGGCTTTATAAACTTTTGGCCTAGCTCTTTGATAATCGAAGCATAGAATTTTTACTAATTTACTTTTTATTTTACCCAATTTCTCAGAAAGATATGTATGCACTTCATAAAAATTATTTAAATGTGATTGATTGGTAAATAAAGAATTGGAAGGCCTAATGCTGATATTTACACCTTAATGAGGATTAGATAGTTGGTTGGAAGGGATTTGAGAGGACAATAACAACCCTCAAATGATGATGATCCTGGTATATTCTTAGTAGCTGCGCACACAAGGTAATAAGCAAACATCCTAATCATATGAAGGAAGCATGAAAGCTCAAAGGGTCCTCTGACTGAATTATTTAATTTGATGTTGTTTTGATGAAGATTACAATGGCAAAGAGAGATTTAGTTTGATTTGGAATGACTCAGTCGGAGCTCTTAAGCATTACTTCTCATATAATTTAGTGCTGTTAACTCAAGCACATTTAGGCTTCAGCTAGTTTGGAGTATATAATATGTATTTAATTATCCAATATGATGAAAGAAGAGTTAAAATATAAGATGTTCATGCCAAGCTATTTAGAAAACCCAATTGTGATTTAGAAATGCTTTTTCATTTTTTTGTCCTGTCAATTTTTCTCCAGTTCGCTAAAAAAAGGACCAACTATTAAACTATTAAACTATTAATGACTTAGCAATAAAGATACTAAATAAACAGTTGTCTGGTACAGATATCGATCAGGACTTGAAAATATTATAATTTGGGGCCATTATTTCTTTGGTTAGCAAATATTTCAATTTAGCCTGTTGCCAAAGTAAAGCATTTTGGGATGATGATATGTTATCTCATGCAAATTAGACCAGCTCATGAAACAGACTGTGGAAAAGAAGGGATGGGAAAAAAGGCTGCGCCTTTAACCATTTTTTTAAAAATACACATTTTTTAAAATGTGTATTTATTTTTATTTTTAATTAATTAATTAAATTTAAATAAATTAATTTAATTTTTCTTATTTTCAAAGTTTTACTTTTACATCATTATACATATATTTCCTTTTATGCTTTGGTAGTTCTTAGAAGAACTTAAATCTTTTAAAAAGCGTAGTTTGGCTTTAGCTGTGCAATTGTGAATGAACTTTAAATCGTAAACTTTTAAAAGATTTGGTTCAATGCTGAAATAATTTTAAATGTTTTTTTTTAATCCAGGTTTCTTGGCAACAGTGAATGTTTTTCTGGAATTTTTTTAAAATTTCCATCTAGTTTCCAGTTTTGGGTTTTTGTGGTAAGGATTTCCCACTAATTCAAACCAGTTCTGATTCTGCATAGCCTTTTTCACTTCGCCAAAGTTTAAAAAACATACTCATTTTAAATTGTTGAGAACAATTTGGAATTCAGTCTGGATGTAAGCATCAAGTTGGGTAAGACAGATTTAGAAATATCAAAAGTTCTAGTCTAAGGACCAGTTTGAAGGACAGCCAGCTGGATTCCTTCTTGGAAGCCCTCCAACAGGACCTGAGGGCAGTAGCCCCTCCTCACTGCAAGTACACACACATTACAAGGGATTCCCTGAATTTTTAATTCCTGGAAAATTTGGGTTAAAAAAAAACCTGGAAACCTGGTAGAACAGACCAAGTATCGCCCTTATTTAGAATTGTTTTCTATAAGTGGTAGTGATTTCAAAGTAATTTTAATATCATTTCTAAAAAAACATCTGAGATTATTCTTTTGTCATCATCTAGGATTATTCCTGGTTATTTCACCAGAGTTTATTTCTTCAAAAGCTGGCCACATGGCACCCATGCACTTGTGCTGTTTGTGCAATTTAAATGAAAGCCAACACTATAAGCTTAGTTGTGGATTAAGACAGGGGAGACCTATTCATTTATAAGAAATAGGGATGGTTGTATGAGTCCATTAGGAGCAATAAATCCAGTTTGAAAGCTTGATTGTGCTTCAATGTCATTTGGTTGGTCCTAATAATGGTACTTTCATACTACCAAGACATTTTTCCCATACCCAACACAATACATGTTTTATCTATACATTATTAAACATACAACCCACTTTTCTTTTAAGAACATATGATGACACATAGAGTTCTCCCATTCCTATATGATCCTTAAAACAACTGTGTGAAGTGTACTAGGCTAAAAGTGGGTGTGGACAATCCAAGCTCTTTGTCTGCAGCCTCAGAAATCTTTCTGATACTGTAATGATGAATCAAAATGGATAGAAGAATTTCCTATTATTTCTGAGGGGGAAATAGCAATAGCACTTATATACCCCTCCATAGTGCTTTACAGCACTCTTTCAGTGGTTTACAAATGTCAGCATATTGCCCACAACAATCTGGGTCCTCATTTTACTGACCTTGGAAGGATGGAAGGCTAAGTCAACTTTGAGCTAGTCAGACTTGAACTCCTGGCTGTGGGCAGAGTTAGCCTGCAATTCTGCATTCTAACCACTGTGCCACCATATAAACACATAATTAACCTTTCATAGTTCAAAAGCAAAGGACCCTCCCCAGTCCCCGCTTCTTCAACCTGCCATTCTAAATCCTGTCTCATCCAGATGTATAATGTGGCCTCACCCAATTTAAGTCTCTGTCCCCCCCGTCAAAGAAGATCTGGTCCATTAAAAGGTTGGCCCTTTCTGGGAAAAGAGACACTGGTTGGGCTAAAACATTTGAACTCCTCTGCCTACTGAGACTTTTTAAAAAATATACAGTCAATTTTTGGTTGAATGAACTTGGTTTAATGGACTTTGGATTGGATAAACAAAGGCTGTCTATATACTGTTTGGTTCTGCACATATACCAAACTCTGTTTTCAAGTTTACATATGTATAAAATGTTTAAAACACACACACACACACACACACACACACACACGAAATCCCATTCTCTTTCCATCTTATGCATAAAATATGTAAGCATCAAAACTCATTTAGATTTACTCCTTAATGGATGCTCCGTTGTTCTATTAGTCCATTAAATCAAGGGTTTACCGTATAGACCTTTGGATCTTTTGGTGGCATTTTGGAAGAGTTGGGGAAAAATGTAGTAAATGGAACACACTGTGATTAAAATATTGACTTAGTGGTTGATGTTGTAGGTATGTATTAAACTAAGGTTCCTTCAACTCCAACTAATTTGATGACGTCATGACAAACACATGTCCTTTATGTATGGCTTGCCATTGTCTTCATTGGGGATTTCCCCGACAACATCCTAGTATTATTCTGTAGCTCTGGTATTTCCTGGGGGTGTCCAATCAGAGGGCTAATATGGTAATTGTGGAATAGAAAGATGCATTTTAGCATGAAATGTTTGCCTTCAGGTGTGGTTGCACTGACTTCATCTTCCCTTATACCTGTCCCAACAGTCAGCTGGGTAGTGATATCACAAACCCATGTATCTGCATACCCATGAAGATGATATGTGACTTTCAGAGTTCCTTCCCGCTGCAGTGAGGATTAAAAAGGTGAAAACAATAACAACAAAACCCAGGTTGTCAGGTTTTTGCATAATGAACATTCCTTAGAAAATAAAAGTTTTGAAGTCTTCCTGGAACTGCAGATTTATGAATTGCCACAGAAACCCACGGGGGCTGCTTCAGCCTACGCCTACAAAACTTGGTTTTATAGCTATGATTGCCACTACAGAATTCATTCTTTATGACTAATTTCCACTGCAATGCTACACTGTCTGCTCATAGAGGGCAGGACAGGATGCTGGAAGGGAGATTCAACTAGAGGCCAAAGAGTAGAAGAGTTATTAAATAAAGAAGAAAGAGGAAAGACTTGTGAAGGGAAGATATGAGGGGGTACTTACCAAATTTGCAGATGATACTAAGCTGGCAGGAATAGCTAGCACCCTAGAAGGTAGGCTCAAGATCCAGATGGGTCTTGACAGACTAGAACACTGGGCCATATCAAATAAAATGAAATTCAATATAGAGAAGAGTAAAGTCCTACACTTAGGCAAGAAAAACCAAAAGTACACATACAGACTGGGTGAAACCAGGCTCAATAGTAGTAACTGTGAGAGAGATCTTGGAGTCTTAGTGGACAACCAGCTAAATATGAGCCAGCAGTGTGCAGCAGCCACCAAAAAAGCTCATGCAATCCTAAATTGTATTAATAGAAGGATACGGTCAAGATCAAGGGAAGTACTAATACCACTCTATAAAGCCTTAGTAAGACCACACCTAGAGTACTGCATCCAGTTTTGTTCACCACATTATAAAAAAGATGTTGAGACTGTAGAAAAAGTACAGAGAAGAGCAACCAGGATGATTAGGGGACTGGAGGCTAAAACATACAACAAACGGTTGCAGGAACTGGGCTTGGCTAGTCCAGTAAAGAGAAGGACCAGGGGAGACATGATAGCGGTCTTCCAATATTTGAGGGGCTGCCACAGGGAGGAAGGGGTCAAGCTATTTTCTAAAGCTCCTGTAGGCCAGACAAGGAATAATGGATGGAAACTGAACAAGGAGAGATTTAACTTGGAAACAAGGAGAAAATTTCTGACAGTGAGAACAATCAACCAATGAAACAGCTTGCCCTTGGAAGTTGTGGGAGCGCCATCAGTTGAGACTTTCAAGAAGAGATTGGACTGCCATTTGTCAGAAATGGTGTAGGGTCTCCCGCTTGGGTGGGGGGTTGGACGAGATGACCTACAAGGTCCCTTCCAACTCTGATGATCTGTATCTGTACATATGGGGAAAGTATATTGGACTAGACTGTCGGAAAGATTAACAAGAAAGAGTAAGGGCTTAATATTTGTTTTTGACACAAATTACAGAAATAAACTTCTTCTTACCTTTTCCCCTTTCTACCTCAACCAACATTTGTCACTTATACCAGGTCAGATATAGCCTCCTCAAAATGTATTTATTCCAGACTTCCAGTTTGGGCTTCTTCGGCGATGGACCAAAATTGCGATCGTCCGCGTTTTTGATCCGTGCTTGCTGCTGGAGCACCCTGAGCTGCCCAGATTCAGGGCTGAAGCCACCCTGTAGAGGTGGTGAAGAAGGGGAAGCCATCAGCGGAGTTAAGGAGAGCTGTATCTCTCCTCCTCGGCTGGCCAGTACTCCCTTTCTCAAAGGCAGTTGCAGCAGTGGTCAGAAATGGCCACCTCAAAGAAGAACCTGACCGGACATGATTGTGCAGGAGGAAGTTTAAAGGAGAAAGTTTGACTGACTGGGTTGAATGGAGAACATTTTAATGGAGAACTCTTTAAGAACTATTTAAGATACCGGGAACCTGAATTTTAAAGACTAATACTATTCCTAAAAAAGATTTTAAGCTGCAAAAGAGAAAGGAAATGGAATTGGCTTTTTTTCCTCTAACATTGACAATTTTAATTGACTTGGAACATTAAGAAGAAGAGAATCAAATAAGAAATTGATACTAATCCACTTTGACTTTAATAGGCTATTTCTAGCTGAAAATAAAGTGTCAAAGGGATCAAGATTCTTGGATAATTTAAAAACTTTCTTTAAAAAAAGAAGGAAAGCAGCGGAGGGAAAAAGGAAAAAAGAGGGTGGAATCTGGAAAATGGAGGAGACCACCTGGAACTTAAAAAAAATGATAGTGGAATTTTAACAAGGCTTACAAAAGATACATTGTAGCTGAATCTTTGTTGCAAGAGAACAAAGTCCCTGGAAAGAGAAAGCGAGAAAAGAAGCAAGAAACAGTTTTGGATTATTGGATGATTCCTAGAACTTTGGATGGACGATCCTAATGAAATAAAATAAAATCAATTGGGGGTTGTTTAAATTTTTTTAAAATGGCATCACTCCTTGAACAGTTAAAAATGAGACTTAAAGAACAAAAAGAAGCACAAGACAGAAGAGGATCTTTTGGCTTTGTATTTCAATTTTTAGAAATTGAGATCTTGAACTATGAAAAACAACAAGAAACGCTGGCAGAACAAGAAGGGCGGGACAACGAAGAAGCCATCTTTAATGACCAAGCAATTTTCAGCGGGGTAAAAAAGGTAAAGGGGGGAAAGGGAGCTAAAAACTTAAGCACTGAAGCAACAACCCCCCCAAAAAGAGTAATCATAATATCAGGAAGAAGCAGAAGGGAGGATCACAGAAGGGAGAATCAGATAGAAAAGGGAATAAAAAGGAGAGGGAGAAGAAGAGAGGGAAGAGGGAAAGGAAAAGAAGCTACAAAGGACAGAAACAAGATATAGAGGTACAGGAAAATGTACAAGAATTAAAGGTATAAACCTATTTAAAAGACACAGAGATAATGGTTAAAATTTAACTTAAGGAGAGGATTCTGCAAGGGTGCATGGGATAGCATTGTTATATTAGAAATAGAAAAGGGTTAGAAAATATGTTAGATGATTAAAGTGATAGAAAAAATTTCTACTGATGTGTAGTGGAATATTTGTTTGTAAAGAGAATAAGGCTCTCAATGATTTAAAAAGAATGTTTAAAAAAACTGAAAAGAAACATGGAAGATTTTTATCAGTTAATAAGATGAACGTGAATAAGAATAATAACTTTATGTTTCTTTTTTCAAAGCCTACTATTTTTTGGTGAAGGTGTTTAAAAATTTCCCCTGGTCATCATTTGGGGCATAGATTGCTACAAGTAAAAATGTGATGTGGTTTATCCAAACTTGTATAACCAGAGTTCTTCCTTCGGGATCCGACCAGATTAATTCTGCCTTTACATCTTGTTTTACATAAATTGCAATTCCTTTTTTCTTGTGTTGGTCGGCCGGTGCTGTAAAAAGTTTACCTAATTTTGGACAAATTAGATGTCTTTCGTCATTCTTCAAAATATGTGTCTCTTGAAGACATATTATATCTGCGTTATGTTGAATAAGTTTTGAGAATATCCTTTTTCTTTTTAATAATGAATTTAATCCGTTTATATTGATGGAGAGAAAGAAAAGAAACATTTGCTTGATTGGCGATTTTAACTCCATTGCAGACTACCAGAAAGACCATAGTAATATGGGGAAAAACAAGAAGGGGAAAAGGGAACTTTCTGCGGTAAGGAAATGTTGAGAGAGTTAAATTTAAAAGATCTATGGAGGGAACGGAATCTTGAAGGAAAACAATTTACATATTATTCTAACCCACATAAGACTTGGACCAGAATAGATATGGCTTGGATGGATTTGGACTTGGCTAATGAAATAAAAGAAATCAAAATCCTACCGAATGAATGGGCTGATCATAACCCAATACAGCTAATTTGGAGAGATAGGAGACGAATAAAAAAAAGATGGACACTAAATAACCAAATTGTAAACGAAGAAGAGTATATTAATAAACTGAAAGAGGAGCTAAACTATTTTCTAAAAGATAATAATAATGAAACGACTTCAAAACAGAACATTTGGGATACTATGAAAGCAATTATAAGAGGCACAACAATTTCCTATAATGCTATGAGAAACAAGAGAATTTATGCCCAACAAAACGCGTTACAACAACAAATCCAAGACTTAGAAATACAATTACAAAAACCCCTAAGACCCAAGGACTACAAAATCAGTTAATACTAGCCAAACATAAGCTGAATTTAATTGAACAAGATAAAATAGAAGTTAGCTTGAGAAGGTCCAGACAAAATTATTTTGAACACGCCAATAAACCAGGAAGATGGCTATCTTATAAACTTAAAAAAGAAAAAGAAAAGAGATTGATACACCAATTAATAGACGAGAAAGGCATCCCACAACATGAGATTGAGAAGAAAAAGGATATTATATTAAACTATTTCCAAAGATTATATAAAAAGAAGAAATCAATGAGGATAAAATAAGAACTTATCTGGAGAATACGAATGATAAAACAATAGGGAAGGAGACAAAGAATTACTAAATAAGGATATTACATGGTCTGAGTTAAAATCTGCAATGGAAAATCAATGTAATAATAAATCCCCTGGTCCAGATGGGATTCCAGTAGAATTGTATAAAGCCACAATAGATTTAGTAGGGCCTCTGATGCTGGAAGTGTTTAACGAAGTACTTTTGGCTGCCAAAATGCCAGACTCATGGAGGGAGGCGTTGATTGCGTTAATTCCAAAGGAGGATGTGGATGCCAGATATATCAACAATTATAGACCAATCTCACTTTTAAACGCCGATTATAAATTATTTACCTCAATTATTGCGAATAGAGTAAAACAAGTCTTAAATTTATACATTCATGAAGACCAAAATGGTTTCCTTCCATTCCGCCAAATTAAAAACAATTTAAGAACCATTATTGACGTCTTAGAATATTATGAAGCTCATCCAGAGAAACAATTTACACTCATGTTTCTAGATGCGGAGAAAGCATTCGATAACTTACATTGGCACTTTTAATACAAAAAATCTATAACATGAATCTGGGCACTAAATTCGAGAATATTATCACAACAATTTACAATACCCAACAAGCCAATATACTAATTAATGGTGAACAAACAGGCCCACTAAGCATTGAAAAGGGCGTTAGACAGGGTTGCCCTCTCTCACCCTCTTATTTATATTTGCTTTAGAATCATTGTTAATGCGGATAAGACAAAATTCTGAAATCCAAGGGGTTAGGGTCAAAGCAGAGGAATATAAATTACAGGCGTTTGCAGACGATATGGTTTTTTTCCTAGAGGATCCCATGGAAAAAGGACATAATCTAATAAAAGAACTAGAACAATATGGTTCAGTAGCAGGATTAAAGATTAACAGAAATAAGACGAAATTACTGACTAAAAATCTAACAGAGAACCAGAGGAAAGAATTAGAAAAACCATGGGGATACAGGCAACAAAAAGGTCAAATATTTAGGCATATGGTTAACACCACATAGTAAATCACTCAAAGAGAATAATTATGATAAACTGTTACAGCAAATTAAGAAAGATCTAGAATCTTGGAATAAGTTGCAGCTTTCTTTACTGGGCAGGATTGCCACAATCAAAATGAACATTTTACCAAAACTCCTTTACTTATTCCAGACAATCCCAATAAAATTACCAAAAAATTTTTTTGATGATATAAATAAGGTAACTCTTAAATTTATTTGGCAAGGGAAAAAAGCTAGAATCAGTATTAAGGCCTTACAAGATGCAAAAAGTAGAGGTGGGCTAGCGCTTCCAAACTGGGAATTATATTATTGGGCAGCCAACTTATTATGGTTAAAAGACTGGGTCAATTTACGGAATAAAAGAACTCTAGCCTTGGAAGGGCACGACCTTCAGAGAGGATGGCACGCATTTCTATGGGATGTGGGGAAAACTAAACAGGCGTACTTTCATAGACATCTTATTAGAGATTCACTATTAACTAATTGGAAAAAATATGTAAAAAACATTATTTAAAAATTCCGATTTGGCTTTCAACAATGGAGGCAATGGTTCATCCCAACAATTTGGATATAACAAAAACGACTAAATATAAAGATTTATTAGACCCTTTAGGAAAATTAAGAACTCGACAGGACTTACAGGAACGGGGATTTAAAATTGATCAGTGGTTATATATACAAATCCATAGTAGATACAAACAAGATATCAAAGAGTTTGGAATCTATAGCAAATTACAACACTTAGATAAAATCTTATTAGGATCAAATAAAAAGAATATCTCTAAATTTTATAAATATTTATTGGAGGTAGAATTAGAGCAAGAGATAGTGAAAGGGAACATGATAATGTGGAGTAGGAATATTGGAAGAAGCATTACATTAACAGAATGGGAAAAGATCTGGAATAGAATCATTAAGATTACGAAATCTGCGGCGTACAAAGAAAATATGTATAAAATGTTATATAGATGGCACTTACCCCTTTGAGGTTAGCGAAAATGAACCCAAACTCTAGTCCAAAATGTTGGAAATGTAAAAACATAGAGGGAACCTACTTTCATATGTGGTGGACCTGTAAAGAAGCCCAGAAATACTGGCAAAAAATTAGAAAATGGCTGGAGGAGATAACCAAAGAACAAATTGAATACAAACCAGAGTTCTTCCTACTAGGGATCTCTGATAAACATTTTCCTAAAAAGATGAAATATATAATAATTCATATTCTAACTGCGGCCAGATTAGCATTTGCCCAGTGCTGGAAATCATCCCGTTTACCTACAGATCAATTGGTCATTCAGAAAATATGTGACTGCGCAGAAATGGACAATTTAACCATAGCTCTTAAAAATAAAGAGTCTTCAGCATTTGATAATAATTGGAATGCGTGGTATAATTGGTTATATCAGAGATAAACTGTTCAATGAGCATAAATAAGCATAAATAACCATAAATAGTGATAAGATGTGTATATTTAATGTAAGGTAGGAGAATTGGATCTTGTAGACTGTCAAAAAGAATATCTGTCTGGTTTTAACGTATTTTCTTTTTTCTTCCGTCTCTTTGTTTTTTTTCTCTCTTTTATACTTTTTTTTCTCCTTTTTCGGTCGCAAGACCGAGCGTTTGTTTTTTTTTCCTCTCTCTTTCTCTTCTTTCTTTCTTCTTTTTCTCTCTCTGTTTCTTATGTAATGTTGTTATGTTATTTTTTTTAATTGTAAATTCAATAAAATTTATATATATAATAACTTTATTGACTACTGTTAATAACTATTGTTTGGTTTTTTATTTAAAGACAGTAATAAGTAAAATGTGAAATATAGATGATTAAAGTGAAAGACAACTGATATTACTAGGTAAGGTTTGTTAAAAGAATTAGAAATGTAAAAGATTGTTATTAATATTAATGGCAGAGCTGTTCTTGAATAGAATAATTATTCCATTTACTATTGTTATACATATATACACAGATATATATATACATATACTTTTTTCTTTTAAGAATTTAGTGTGTATTTTAAGGGAATGTACCAAGCAGAATTCGATTAAAAATAGGTATGTGTTATAAAATAGAGGTTAGAAAATGAATGTTATAACTATAAAGATGTAACTTAAATTTTTAAATAAGATTTGAAAAAAGATACAAAGGTGTTACACTCTAGTCTAGTAATTACAGAGGAAAATTTGTTTGAGAAAAGATAATATGAAATTGTAAACAGGACAGACAAAAGTATAAAAACATTGATTAGAAAGATTTTAAAAATTAGAAAAATATATGTAATTGAATTAAGAAAGGAATGTGATAATTTAAAATAAGGCTATATGAAGTAAAGAAAGGGAAAAGCTATTGAAAAAATTGTGAAAATAGTTATAAGATATGGATTAGAATGTGTAAGATAAATATGTATTGAGTTTATGTCTGTATGGAGAAGTGATAACCTGGGGCCACGCTGTTCTCATAAAAAGATATTTTATTTGTATTTGTATGTTTTGTGAAAACTTAAATAAAACTTTTATTTTTTTAAAAAAATGTATTTATTCCATTTACGTTCCATCTTTCTGCAAAGATGCCCAGGCCAGGATATGTGGCAAATACACCCCATATCTTCAAAAAGGCTCTTATGGTCACTACTCATCATCTGAAGCCATATTCTGTCCAGCTACATGGCTGCTCTGCTGCCACCTGAGCACCACTGCCATTGACCAAAGGGATATATCAGGTTTTGTGTAGTAAATAAAGAGCCCATTCCAGAAGTCAGCAGGGGCTATTTTGTTTTGTTTATTTATTTCTCCAAGTTGTACAGTTCCCATCTCACAAAACAAGTGACTCTGGGCAGGGTTCAACAAAGCTAAAATAATTAAATGCTTAATCATTCATATTAAAAACATTAACAACTATAAAAACAACACTAATGAAGTTTTGGGAAAGGGCTTCAGGAGTTTTTCAAAAGTGAGACCAATGCTTTAAAAGCATGGATAAGAAATAAAGCGCTACTTTTGATCCTTAAAGCCCTTCAAATGGCTAGATTCAAAATAGGCTTGCTTTGGTTCTTGTCATACTGGGGGATTCTGAGGATTGCTAATAGAGCTATGATATCCCTGGGTCAATTTTTGCAAGGCTGCATAGAAACATAAAAAGGTACCAGTATTCAGGGGTGGGCTGCTGGGGGTTCGCAGGGGTTCAGGAGATCCTCTAGCTAAGATTCTGCCCAGTTTGGAGAATCCCCAAATCCCATTCCTGGCTGTCCCCTCCCACCTTGCCCCTCCCTTCCCAGGAGTACCCACATGGCTCATTTTGGATGGAGGTAAGTGCAGGGTGCACACGGAGGTTCGGGAAGGGCAAAAAATGGGCCTCCCGGAAGTTTGGGAAGGCCAGAAGAGAGCTTCTGGAGCCCGGGGAGGCCATTTTCACACTCCCAGAGGCTCGAGGAAAGCCTCTGGAGCCCAGGGAGGACAAAAACGCTCCCCCTGCCATAGTGCAGGAGGCTGACTAGGCCATGCCTACCATGGCCATGTGCACCCAGCAACTAGGCAGAGAACCCTTTACTAAAAAAATTTAAGCCCATCCCTGCCAGTATTTTGTTCTCACATTGTAGGTGTCGATCTCTCCTGTGCTCTAAGTATGGTAGCAATTTGATTATCTTTCTATCAAGAAATATGTACAGGGGAATTGGACATAAATAAATTCTGTTTTTTTAAAATAGTAATTTTTCATGACATTTTTGTTACATGAGATAATTGGATGAGATTTACAATCATGGTTACTCTTTTTTAGGGTTCAAAAATTAATTTTAAGTATAGGTATATACAATATCAGTGTGTTTGTGTATGTAAGAAGAGAGTTTTGTAGATTCAGGGGAAATTTCCCTTAACTGCTTTTTCTCAATTGGCAACATTTAGGAAACTGTGGACATTCTAAATTATGTCATTTGGTAAGATATTAATTAAATTTCAGATGATAGTTGCAAGGTTTTCAGAAGCAGTCTGTAAATTCAACACTTTTTAAAAAAAACCAGGAAAGTCCATAAAATTTTGACATTAGACAATATTGATTGGAGAATTGCCAATGAAGTGTTCCCTTTGATTAGAAGAGATGTTGAAGAATCATGTATATTCTTATTTTCCTTTTCTCTTTGCCATTTTATAAAATGAGAAATGAGAACTAAAAGCAGAAGGGTTTGGGTGCTCTGTTTTGTGGCTGATACATTTGCTTTCTGTACTGGTCCAATATAATCACATACACAGTTAAAGTTGCAATTTAGGTTACTACCTCAATGGGATGCCCTTTACACTGTCTAACAAATCAGTATGAAGCAGCTCAGTTTGATCTGAGACTCAGCAAATTGCCCATACATCTGAAGAGTAAAATTTTATTTTTAAATAAAAATAGCTGATAATAGCTAAATAGCTTGAAATAGATTTATGTTAGTCTCCTAGCATAAATCTCTTTCTCGTCTCTTTCTATGTCAGTAAAATAAAATAAAAATTTTAACACAAAAATAGTTTGTCAGGAAAGTGACTGTCTGCAAAGGCTCCTGGATTGCTCTGTCCCCTATTTGGGTAGACCAGGTTGCCCTGATAAAAACCACTTATTTCATACATTTGGAAGTATGGCAGTCAAACATTGGAACCCCTACTTTCTTAAATTCCTGGTAGAGACATAGAACCACCCACTCTTAATTTTTCTCCTACTTACTGTTACAAACACAGTTGCCTTCCAATAGTCTTTTGCTCTACAACTTCCCGCTTCTGTGCTCATTGTTGCATTAAATGTGCTTAATTACAAGAGCCACCTAGCCAATGTCTTTACACACATTAAAATGCCTAGTGAACATATTTGAGAAATTGTATCCAAACACCTTATTCAAGCTACTGTTTCTGCACTAAAATGAATCTGTGATTCACATAAAAGTTCCATTTTGAAATACTTTAGAAGTCAGCAGCTTTAAGTTTGCCTTATTTTTCCCTTTTCTTATGTTTCCTCTGGTGAACAACAGTAAAGTTCTGACAGCTTTTCCTTGATACTTAATTATAATGATACACCAATGATTTATTGATATATTCTAGAGCCTGATAAATGCAGTCTTAGGAGGCTGGAATCACAGCTTCATTTTCTGTGATTTGTGAAGAAGAGTTGGTGCCAAAGCAAAATAAAGTAAGGGCGCTTCCTTACTAGGTTTCAAAACTGTTTTCAAATTTTACCTCTAATCTGGAGGAGTCCTATAATATATTTTTTAAAAATCCAATTTAAGAATTTATTTGAAACCTGGATTATACTTCAGATTTTAAATAAGGTTTCTTAGTGCATTGCCAACAGGGATCATAGCGTTCCCCAGTCTCTGAGTATATCAATAGCTTCCTAATCATCATTAGGACTCACAATCATTATCATATAATCACCCAGTAGTTTGAAATGCTTAGTGTTTGTACCCAGGATCTTTCAGTGTTTCATTATGAGAATGCATGTTATCTTGGAAGTAAAATCATAAGATTCTTGCAAGATTTTTTCTTTCTTTCAAGACTTGGGATACATTCAAATTGAAGCTTCATGAGCAATGTTCCTGACTTTTGTTTCAAAGAATTACTCATTTCTTCCAATGCAACAGGAATACAATCTGAGACCTAAAGTATATATTTCATTTATCCAATGCTTATCTGAAACCTTTTTCATTTTAATGTCCTTCTTTAATTGAAAGTAATATGTTCTGGTAAATGTTAATTCAAGCAATGTTTTACTTTGCAGATGCTTCCTTTTTTGTATGATAGCATTCATCAACATGCACTGCACTCCCTGCCTGTTTGCTCTTACCACCCTCTATTGTTTCCCAGCTGTTCATTTAGACTATAATCTCCTTGGGAACTAAATTCTGTCTATACTGCTTATGTAACACAGGCAATTTGATTGCATATATCAACATGTCATAATACCAGGTTCATCCTAGGTTACTGAGAGCAAGTTCACAGTGATAGGATGTTGTCAGCCCAGGCTTTTGTTAAACTGCTTCAAATAATGGGATTTTATAAGAGGTCCAGAGGATGTCACCCATCATCTTCTGCTTCTTCTGCTTTCTCACACACTTCCCAATTAATTTGTTTTCCAGAAACAAAATTCATTCAGAAGGGCAAGGTGGAAGATATTTCTAATTATATACTAGAAATACTGCATCCAGTTTTGGTCACCACATTACATAAAAGATGTTCAGACTCAGGAAAAAGTGCAAAGAAGAGCAACTAAGATGATTAAAGGCCTGGAGACCAAAACATGAAGAACGGTTACAAGATTTGAGTTTGGCTAGCCTAGAGGAAAGAAGGACTAGCAATAGTGATAGCACTTAGACTTATAATACCGCTTTATAATGCTTCACATCCCTCTCTAAGCGGTTTACAGAGTCAGCATATTTCCCCCAACAATCTGGGCCCTTATTTTACCGACCTTGGGAAGGATAGAAGGCTGAGTTAACCTTGAGCCTGGTGAGATTTGAACTGTCAAATTGCAGGCAGCCAGCAGAAATAGCCTGCAGTGCTGCATTCTAACCACTGTGTCACCACAGCTCTTAAGCTAGGGGGACACGATAGCATGTCTTGGGTGGGGGGACATGATAGCAGTATTCCAGTATTTGAGAGGCTGCCACAAAGAGGAAGAGCTTGCCTTCAGACATTGTGGGTGCTTCATCATTGCAGGTTTTTAAGAAGAGACTGGACAGCCACTTGTCTGAAATGGTATACGGTATCCTGCTTGAGCAGGGGGCTGGACTAGAAGACCTCCAAGGACCCTTCCAGCTCTGTTCTTTGAATATTTCGTTTCATCCATCATGCTAAGTTACAGTTTAACTTAATGTGATGTGCAAATAGGGGTTGGTTATGAAATTATGACCTATTTCAACACAGTCATGCTTGTCATTTGTCACTGACTGTAACTATAGCTAACCTTGATTTGGAAACAAGGACAGATTATTTGACGAGGTTTCCTAGGTAATACTTGTCCAAGTTTCCAACCAATCTGTATAGTTCCAAGACAAGAATAACATAAAAGTGAGAAAGCAAGATAATTTGGTGAAGACTGTTGAGATCTTGAGCTAGCTCTGTTGTTGATCAAATTGTGTGTGTGTGTGTGTGTGTGTGTGTGTGTGTGTTTAAACTGACTTTGTCATACTTATCTTTTTATGTTACAGAGTCACTTTTTGTGAGATGGACAGTTGTATAAATTTGATAAACTAACAATGATTATCTTGCTCATCTGCAAGATTGACTGTTTATTTCTGGTTCAATCAACAAACAATGGATAGATAGTATTGACTGAATCAAGGATATGTATAGTTCTAACAACCAGATTCATTAACCATAGTTTTGAAATCTCTCAATTCAAGGGTCCCCACCCCCTGGGCATGGTCTACTACTGGACCATGATCCTATTCGGAACTGGGCTACATGAGAGGCAGGCTGGTGTATACATGCAGCTCTACTTGCGCAAGCAGTATGATCCAGTGTGGAAATGCATGCATGCTGGCCTACCACTCGCAAGGGCCGGTTCCACTCTCCCTCACAGCTGGGCTGCCAAGCCACAAAGTTTTGGGACTGCTGCCTTAGTTTGAAAGAAAAAGAAATCTGTCCTTAATGGGATAATTGACAAGGGAAACAAATGCTTCCTGACCCTGACATGGCCAAGTAATAGGAAAGGATGATGCATGCACATGATAAAAAACTGATCTCATGTTGAATGCAAATAAAGCCATGTAGACAACAATGACATATATACACTTATTCATAAATAAAAATAAACCAAATGTCTGGATTATGGTTTTTGTACTACATTCAATTATTTTATATGGACAATGTCTTCTGCATGTTCACTGAGGTCTCTAAGGCCATGAAGGAAAACTGATCTATCAGGATTCTATCTACTCTGCATGTTTTCTTTTTCTTTTTCCCCATTTCATTATTGATAAACATATCTTAAAAAAATATTTACCCAAGGACCTTGGTATTTAACCGAGAAGTATATCAATATGTTCATTTCACATTCACAAACAACGCAAGTGTACTGCACCCAGTCCTTGAAGAGAAAATATATTGATTTAAGTGCTGCCTTGCCTTTGTTAATCTACACAGTGTTTCTACAAGATACTGCTAAGAATAGGAAATTTAGCAATGGGCTTGGAGTGAAAATGTAATTTTGATTTTTACAGAAGCACTTAAAAGTGCACTGAAATCTGTCCTACTTTTTTGTCGTTTTAAAGCAATACTTCTCTATACTTTAACCAAGATATTATTTGGTTGTTTCTATTCCCTTAAGTTGAATGCATGTGAAATATTTTTAAAACTTTCCCATCTGTGAAAGGAATAAAATTTCAGGCACCTACTTTGCCTTATTTTCTTTCTGCTTGGGCCTTTTCCCCAGCAAAGGTTGCTTAGAAAGCTGCAACCTTGACAAGTTTGGGGTGTGGAGTTGGGAGGAGAATGGACAAGTGTTCCATATTAGCATACTTGGAATACCCTCTTCTGATTGGTCAACAGACACTGTAGATGATTGGTTCAAATAACCTATTACAATTGGTTCGCTAAGAATCGCCCGCGATTGGCACGGCCGATCGCGGGAGATTCAAAGAACTGTCATTGGTTGCGAGCCATGGGAAATCCCTATAAAAAGGGGCTGCCGCGGCTCCAAGATCTTGCACAGAACTTAACAAAAAATAAAGAGCTGAAAAGTCACACTGGTCTCGAGTCTCTTTCCCGTGATCGAACAAGACTTGTGTTTTGGAGCCAAGCAGTCACCAACAGAGTGTATCAACCAAGGAATTTTTATTTCAGGAAGAGAAGACAGTCCCAAAGAGAAGAAAGGAAGCATAGCATCCCAGCAAGACGAAACATATATCACTTTTGTCTTTTTTTACAAAATAAAAAATTTCCTCAACCTATAAGAAGATATTAAAAAAAACCACCCGTCCATGGTTCAGTGCTTTTGCATCTTTCTTTAGTCTGGGTCAATCTAACTGGGAAAAGTTTAAAAAAGGACTCTGCTGACAGGAAAATATAACAGAATCATCTCAGACATTAGTCCATTGACATTAAAAACATCTGTTATAGTAGCTTGGGTAGAAAAGAAAAGTCTATTATTATGAATGTATGCCAGAAGAGATAGGATTTGGCTTAAGGAGATTGTTTCATACATTATCCAGCTAATGCAGAGGCCAAATCTGTCATTTCAACAGATTTGGAGTGCTGGCCAAGAGTTACAAAATAAAACAGAGAAATAAAACCCTACTATAATTAACTGCATCGGGCTCTGCATATTGCTAGGGAAAATTGATGCCAAGTAACGGTCTTAAAAAGTTGAATTCCCATGGTCTTAAAACACAACATTGTGAGGATGGACTGTTATTTAATTGGTTAGCTCTGAATTTTTAAAATATTTAGTTAATGGTCCATGATTGCAGAAAATCAGAGAAATGCTGCGTTAGGCCATTCTTGTTTTAACTGGGCACAATAACCATCTGCTTCAGCCAGATTGGGGCTGTTTTTATTGCTTTTAATTTGTAATTACTTCACATTTTGTCCTACTAATGTTGCTTATATAAGTTTTTCTTAAACTCTAAATGCAATTATTGTTTTGATGGTATGTTTCCAATTATTACTGATTTTTTTAAAAAAAAGCAGATTATAGTATCATAAAAGTACAATACTGATACATTGATTTAATAACAATATGCTAAAACCATGTTGTGTGTATGTGTAAAATAAATTAAGCCATGTTTCTGATTTACCAAATCAGAAGGGCTAGTTGAAAATCTTTTATTTTCTCTAGACAATTCTTACCCCAGTTGGAATGAATAATCAACCTAAAACATTGCCCTGATTTTTTTAAAATTTTTTTTGTAGACTTCCATGATAGTTTCTCAAGATTCATACTCTATAATCTGAACAATTAGCAGGATGGCTATCATGAAGCCATCATGAAACAAAAAAGCAATGAAGAATCCTAGAGAAAACAGGCCAAATCCTGCCATTCTTTTGTTGAGAAATTGATCCATTTTTTTTCATTCATTTTATAACTTTACTTTTACACAAGCTGTTGACATGTTAAAAAAATTAAGAATTTAACTACCTTATGGTAGAAAAATAGCTATATAGCACACAAATATAGGACACAAACCTGAGTCCTCACGTTTGCCAACCTTGATACTAGCCAAACAAAATGGAAATAAAATGGTCTGTACGTGCAACACAATGCCTTGCTTGCCTCATGGAAGATGGTTGTCTTATGATTGGAGACAGTCAATTTAAGACCCAGTTTAATGTAACAGTTAAAGGCTAGGAACCACAAAACCTGAGCACAAAGCCAGATGAGTGACTTTGGACTCTCACTCTCATCTCAGCCCTAGAAAGAAGAAAGTAAACCACTTTTGAAAAAAAAAATAGTGCCAAAAAAGTGCAGGAACTTTTCTTGAAAACACACACACACACACACACACCCCACACACAAACTGACTGGAATCATAAGAGTAATAAAGGGAAAGTTGGAGTTAGATGGTGCCTAAATGGAATTAAATAAATAAAACTACTGGTCAAAAAAGTTTGGCAACCAGTCCATGATCTGATGTTTGCACTTCAGATGGGAAATAAGGAACTGCCTGATTTTATAATCCAACTCAACAATGCTTGTATGTTCTTCAAAGCCTGACATATTGAATAGAGTTTTGATAGAACCTTCAATATAGCAAACAAACAAGATAGCACATCTTTTTTCTGGGCCAGGGTGAAAGAAAACCCACCCTGAAAAAGTTTAATGGGAGGGAAGCATAGATAAGTTGGACTTACTTGTCCTTTTAATTGAAATTAAACCAAATTAATTAAATACAGTAAAATGTATCATGTACTATTGTTGTTACTGTTTATTTATTATTATTGCTAGGTTTTCTAGCTTCTGTCACTGGGAAAAATTCAGTAAGCTTCCTGATATATTATGAAGTATAGATTGGAAAATATCTGCTCTCTTTACAAAAGAGTGAAAAAACATGCATGCATAAATAAATATATATAAAAATACTATTTTTCAGATCTTCATGGAAATATAAGTTATTTTCCATTATTAAATATAAAAATGTACCAATTATTTTATAACAATACTGTGGTGAGTAGGTTTTTAAAAAATTAAAATTTATTACAAATTAAGAAATATTTCATTAATTCCATCCATTTAATTCATGAGTGGAATTTACCGAAAGAACTAATTAAGCATAGTAATAGATAATGTCCCAAATAGGAAATCTAAAACTGAAGAAGTTATCATTTCATAGGATTGTATTTGTTGAATTATTTCTTTTTGTATATAATTTGTATGTAAAAATTTACACAAGAAGATTAAAAAGTGGTATCAACTAATATAAAGTATGTAAGAAAAAAAGAAAAAGAAAAAGAAAAAAACAGAAAATGAAAAGGGCAAAAAGAAAAAAAACCCTGAAAATAGAAAAGAAAAAAAGATATATAGAAGTGCTTCATATTCTTCATAGCAGTTATAAGTACAAATACATGCCAACATCTCCCCTCTAAACCTACATCATATTACTCTTTTTTCTATAATATATTCTAATTATCAAGCCATTAATGACATGTTCATTTTTTACATTTTTACACAAAAAGCCCCCCCTCCAAATATTCCAGTCTCTAGTAAATGTAGATATCTTTTTTCTAATAAAAGAAAGCGATTTCAGAAAAAATTGTCAACTTTACAATTCCTCTATAGTGAATAGTGTCAAATCCTTCAATCTCTGCACATAAAGTAATCTCACTGTGATAATCATATTATTGAAATAATCTTCCATAACTTTTTCTTTATTCATTAATCCTAAAAGGGAAAGTTGTTATTTCAACCGAATAATTGAATTTAATCTTCAATTAAAGATTCAATTGCTTTTTAAAAATCTTATGTATCAAAGGATGTATTGTATCCAATTTTTTTAGCTTTTTTATTTGTCCTCCAAACATCATAAAATGTCCATGTTGTTCACATTTCCAATATATAGTATTTTTCAAGCATTTTTATACATTCTGTATAATTTATCTAATGTCATATACCAACAGCGGATTATTTTATAAAAATTCTTTTTGAGATTCTAACACAATGTAAACGTCATGCCTTTTCACTACATATTTCCAATGATTCATCTCCATATTATAACCAAAAGCAAGTTTTAGCCCAAATAACATACAATAGTAACAATAATACTTCTAGCTTGTGCTGTATTGGGTTTACCAGACTTGAAATTATATTTTGGTGTGTGTTGCTGGGTCTGGATGAAAGAGTGGATATTGCTGAGAAACAAGAAACAAGATCATAATGTGAGGTTTGGGTGACATGGATATTTATGATAATCTTAAAATTAATGTGGATTTTAAAATTATTTATTAGATGAATCATATTGAGAATATGGAATAAACCCAGACAGTACCCCAAAACACAGATATCAACTCAAGAAGCATTTTACAGAAGAGAATTGGCAGACAAAAATAAATGGTTAATATACTAGGATTTATTGGAAAACTATCAAGGAGAATTTAAAATAAAATCAAAAGAGCAATTAATAGCAGAAGGATGCAATTGATGGTTTTCCTATTTGAAAGATTTAAAATGAATAAAAAGATAAAAAGGTATGGAGCAAAATAAGAATTTAAAATATAGTTATGTATCATTGATGAATATTTAACTGCTAAAATATACAAAATTGTGTTGAAATTTGAACAGAGGAAGAACAGGTTAAAGAATTTGTGATTTGTTACTATTGTATGTTATTTTCCAGATATGAAATAGCAAATACCTCCTTCCCCCAGCTAAATTTCTGTAGCAATATAAAAAAGATCCAGCTACGTATCTTGTAACACTTTATATTTAACTTGTGGTTTGTTTCCTTGACATATAAATTTAAACATGTCTTTTTGCCATTGCTTAATTTATTGAATAGTTTCTTTATGGATTGTAGATGTTATTATATTTCTGTTCTGCCCCTTCTTTTCACCATTGGACCCATATTTCTTTCTCTAACAGGTCTGCAAAGTGTGCTAGATTTAGAGAAGCAACTCTCCTGGTGAGCTTCATTCTTTTTCACTTTCATTTTTAATAAAGTGATATTTCTGCATCTTAAAAAATAACCAGTTTGTTCTTTCACAAGTTTTTGTGGATAGAAATTTAGCTTTGTTGAGGGTATTTTGTAATTTTCATATCTGGAAGATTACATACAGTAGGAACAATGATACTTTTAGCTTGTGCAATAATTTTAAAAAGTACTGTTACCAATTAGTTAAGAAGCAAAAAGTGAAGTACCACCAAATCTTCCATTACCCCCCCAAGTTCTAGCTAGCAGGATAGGAGTTATGAATGCAAAATTTGGTTGTTTACTTTTAAAAGTCTTCCTTCGCTGAAGACAATGGGGAAAATTGGCCAGCTCAGCTCAAACTAGTGGAAACCCCTGCTCTGGATAGGGATGGTTGGGATATGGAGAATGGTGGAACCGGGAAGGTGATGATTTGGTGATAATGCATAAGTTTTGGATATCAAAAGTCCTAGGTTTGATTTGTGATCTCCTCTTGGATGATTCTTGCATAGAACTACCATCAATCAGTGTAGAACATACTTAGTTAGATAGGATAAGATAGGATAGGATCAGGGGTGGGATTCTACCGCTTTTGTCCACTTCTGTAGAACCAGTTGCTCTGAAGAGCAGCAAACAGAGAGCATACATAGAACCAGTTCTATGTTTGCTGCTTTTTTGGCCCACCCACCCGCCTGGGCTCTTACCTGACCTTTATTTCCTGCGTTTTCAACCGCAGCTGCTTTGCACGACACGTCTGCAGTTGAAAAAGCAGGAAAAAAAAGGCTTTTCCAACCGTTGCGCACTTGCACGCAGCGTTGCTCAGCTGTCCGGGCAGTTTAGCAGGTGGTAAATTGCACTCGCGTGACTCACGCATGCACACGCCTGCGCTCACAATGCAGAGCAACAGAACCGGTAGTTATATTGGTCGGATCACATCCCTGGATAGGATAGGGTGGGATGGAATAGGATAGGATAGGATAGAATAGGACAGGGTAGGACAAGACAGGATAGGATAGGATAGGATAGGATAGGATAGGATAGAATAACAGAGTTGGAAGGGACCTTGGGGGCCTTCTAGTCCAGCCCCCTGTTTAGGCAGGAAACGCCACACCATTTCAGACAAATGGTTGTTCAATTTCTTCTTAAAACCTTCCAGTGTTGGAACATTCACAACTTCTGGAGGCAAGTTGTTCCACTGATTAATTATTCTGTCAGAAGATTTCTTCTTAATTCTAGGTTGCTTCCCTCCTTGACTAGTTTCCATCCATGGAGAATAGCTTGACTCCCTCTTTGTGGCAACCCTTGAGATATTGGAACATTGCTATCATGTGACCTCTACTCCTTCTTTTTATTAAACTAGACATACCTAATTCAAGCAAACCGTTCTTTATATGTTTTAGCCTCCAGTCCCCTAATCATCTTTGTTGCTCTTCTCTGCGCTCTTTCTAGAGTCTCAACATCTTTTTTACACCATGAATGTACATGAAGCAATGACAAAACAACTTCCGGTGTTTCTACAGCAGGACCTTTGTTCTGTTTTGTCCTTGCATCAGAGGTGCATAATTGATCCATTACTGTTAGTGCAACACTTTTCCTTGGTGAAGGTTACCTATTCTGAAAGGGTCACTGACCTGGAGCTGTCTTCTTCTAATCAGTTGTGGGGAGCATGATTTTGCCCTGTATTTAAACAGGATGTGTTAATGATTCAACAGTCACTAATGCGGAATTGATACAACAACTGCCTTTTGGCAGGGCTTGCCTATTGCAGTACTGCTTCCTTCCAGTAAGGAAGCTCATTTGTTTGTAAACAATTTATTTTTAGACAGAAACCAGAATGGGAAGGTTTGCCTCCTTCTATGAGGTATAATTTAGTACCGTAAAGTATTTGGCACAAAGAGATCCAATATCTATTGTAAATATAGACTTGAAAAGTCTTCTCTCTGAAATAAAATTAAGTGAAGTGAGGCAAGGAAAGGTAAGGGAAGGTAAATCAAGGTAAAGTATGGAAGGCAGAATCTCTATGGGGATTCTCAATCATCCAGGACTTAGTTGCTCAAAGGAGCTTTTCAAAAGGCAACTGGATTTTCTTGTTTTTTTTTTCTTTGAAAATGTTTTTCTTCTCATCCAAGAGGCAGGGGGTTGGACTAGATGACCTACAAGGTCCCTTCCAACTCTGATTATCTGTTAAGCTGTTAAGCTTCTTCAGTTCTTCAGTTCTGAATAAGCTTCCTGGATGAGAAGCGAAACATTTTCAAAGGAAAAAAATCCAAGAAATTCCAGTTGCCTTTTGAAAAGTACCTTTGGGTGTGAGACGCAGTTTGATACAGTGGCTAAGGCACCAGGCTAGAAACCAGAACTCTAAATTTATTTATTTATTTATCTATTGATTGATTGATTTGATTTGATTTGTCAATTGCTTACAAGATAATAGGTATAAGTATAAACATGAGTAAGAATACAGGAAATAGGTACGAATAAATGGGGACAATAGGAATACAGGGACAGTAGGCATGACTGTGCACTTATGCATGCCCCTTACAGACCTCTTAGGAATGGGGTGAGGTCAATAGTGGATAGTTTGAAGTTAAAGAAGTGGGGTTTAGAGGATATAACAACAGAGTCAGGTAGTGCATTCCAGGCATTGACCACTCTGTTGCTGAAGTCATATTTTCTGCAATCAAGTTTGGAGTGGTTTACATTGATTTTGTATCTGTTGTGTGCTCTTGTATTGTTGTAGTTGAAGCTGAAGTAGTCATTGACTGGTAGGACATTGTAGCAGATAATTTTGTGTGCTATGCTTAAGTCCAACCATAGGCGGCGTAGTTCAAGGTTTCCCAAACCCAAAATCTCAAGCCTGGTGTATTCTGTTGCGAGCAGAGGAGAATATATTCTTTTGAAATACTTCTGGACTCACTCAATTGTATTAATGTCTGATATACAGTGCGGATTCCAGACTGATAAGCTGTATTCGAGTATTGGTCTAGCAAAAGTTTTGTATGTTCTAGATAGCAATTCAATATTTCCAGAGGAGAAGCTCCGTAAGATTACATTTACAACTCTTAATGCCTTTTTGGCAATGCTGTTACAGTGAGCTCTGGCGCTTAGGTCATTTGATATGAGTATTCCAAGGTCCTTGACAGAGTGAGCATCATTAACAAGGTCATATCCGCCTAGTTTGTATTTGGTGTACTGATTTTTTTTCCCAAGGTGTAGGACAGAGCATTTGTTGGTCAAGATTTAGAGTTGCCAATTGTTTGACCATTCAGACACATAATCAGGGTCACTTTAAAGGACAGTAGCCTTGTTGGTGGTGTTGAATAGTTTTACATCATCCGCGAAGAAGATGCAGTTGCTTATAAGGTGATTGCAAAGATCATTTTTATAGAGTGCCTTGGGAGACACCACTGTTAACTGGAGCAAGGTTTGATATAGCGCTCCCTATTTTTACTATTTGTTGCCTGTTTGACAGGAACGCAGTAATCCACTTATGAAGGGATTTGGAAATTCCGTAAGAGTTTAGTTTTAACAGTAGTTTGTCATGTACCACCGAATCAAAGGCTTTGCAGAAGTCTATGTAAATTGCATCTATTGCTTTACCCTGGTCAAGTAGAGTAGTCCATATGTTTTTGCAGTGTAGGAGTTGAAGATTGCAGGACAATTTTCCCCCGAAACCAAATTGTTTTTGGGAGAGTAGCTTGTTTGACTCTAAGTGGAGGGGATTCCATGACTTTGCACATGACACAACACAGTGATATTTGTCTGTAGTTTTTAATCAGGCTGGGATCATCTTTTTTGAAGATAGGGATGACCGTAACTAAGGACCATAGGTTCGGTAAGGAGCTGGTTCTGAATGATATCTCATATATAATGCTTAGAGGTTCCGCTATGGCAGATGAGAGCCTTTTAAAGAAGTATGCACATAATCCATCAGGGCCAATAGATAGGGATGGTTTTAGGTTACGTAGTGCCTTTTCTACATTTTCTGTAAAGTCAATATGTAGTAGATCATTACAGTTAGTTGTGGTATGACTAGGAAATGTGACATTGCTGTTTACAAAGACTGAACTGAAGAATGTGTTGAAGAAGTTGGCCTTAACAGCTTCATTGTTTCAGTCTTTCCCATTTGGTCTTTTTAGGGGTGGGATGGTTCTTGAGTCTTTAAGTTTGGTATTTACAAAATTGTAGAAAGCACAGGTGGATTTTGTATGTAGGATGTTTTCCTCTTGCTTGCAGTTGTAATTTATGCATTCTGCCTTTATCTGTTGGCATCAGGTGTTGTATTGGCATCAGGTGTTGTATTATAATTGCAGTCCCATCTTAGGCACGAAGCCAGCTGGGGGGACCTTTTCTTAATTGTAAAAAGAAGGCAATGGGAAACCACTTCAAAATCCTGCCAAGAAAGTTGCAGGAACTAGCCCAGGCAATCACAGCTCAGACATGGAGACTTAATCAAGGTTCTTAGTTCAAGTTCTTTGTTCACCAGCTGATCTGACAAGTATTTTCTCTGAGTCTTCCACAAGGCTGAACCCAACCTTTGTTCTCATAGCAATGTATTGTCGTGATCCTGGTCAAAGGAATATTTTGAGGCACTGATAAGGATTAATCAATCAAATATTTATTCAGTCATCAGAATTACTGATTAGGATGTAAACTAGAAGTTGAGAGTAATTTTCTATTTTATATGATTTTTGAGAGTTGACTGGTAACACCGTGAAAAAAAAATATCACAGAATTCTTAGCCAGCAAGGACATAGCTGAGAATAAGAGAGGTAGGGATTCATGTATCTGAAGGGTATTTTTGTTAGAAAAAGCTGCTTTAAAATTATTTTCAAAACGCCAGACAGTTTTGTTTTTCATAAATGGTAAAATGGCCATGGACTTCCAATTCAGTGTTCAACTATGCCTCTCTAGACAATAGCCTCTTCCAGAGATTCAAGAGTGTTTTTTTCTGTCATTCTACTCTTCTAACTTTCTCTTCCTTCTTGTTGACTCTAATAACTTTTCATAAAAATGTTGTATTAGTTCTATCGGCTAGACACATCTTGTTTTTGGAATAGTGCCAGAGCTGCAGTAAGAAACAATATCTTCCAGTATAATATTTGAAGTATAATAGTAATTTATGTTCCCAAAGAATTTAATCTGCAGATGTGTTTAGAGAAGCAATACTAACAGAATACAGATAAATATATACAGATGAATAAATCTTTATAGTGGATGAAATTGAATATTTCATCTTAATCAAAAATGTTAAGCACTCCAATGAAAAATAAACAAGTAAATTCTTGTTTAGTAACTTTTCCTTCTCTCCTTTCCGTCACTCCTTTTTGAAAAGCATATATGTCTTTATCTTTCAGGATGTAAATCACCGAACCAGTAGTTACACGGGTTAGATCCCACCCCTGGTTGACCCCCTCTTGTTTGTGGTAACTCCTCAAATATTGGAACACTGCTATCATGTCACCCCTAGTCAATCTTTGCATTAAACTAGACATAATTCCTGCAACCGTTTTACATATGATTTAACCTCCAGTCCCCCAATCATTTTTGTTGTTGTTCTCTGCACTAAACATCTTTTTAATATTATGATGACCAAAAGTGGATGCAACGTTCCAACTTTGGTTTTACCAAGGCATTATACAGCAGCACTGCACTTCACGCATTCTTGATTATATTTCTGTATTAATATAACCTAGGACTGTGCTGATTTTTTAGGTGGCTGCAGCACACTGCTGGCTCATATTTAAGTGATTATCCACTAGGATTTCCAAATCTCTCTTGAAGTTATTATTATTAAGCCAAGTATCACCTGACAAAGGAAAAAAAAGAATGCAGTTCTGAGAATGGCTATGGGACAATCGGGGGGCGGGTTTCTACCGGTTCTGTCCAGCTCTGTAGAACTGGTAGCTCTGAAGAGCAGCAGACATAGAACTGGTTCTATGTCTGCTGCTGTATCGGCCCACCTGCCTGTCGGGGCCCTTACCTGACCTTTACTTCCTGCTTTATCAACCTCAGCTGCTTTGCGCGGCACAGCTGCAGTTGAAAAAGTAGGAAAAAAGTGCTTTTTCAAATGCTGCGCACCAGTGCATAGCGCTGCTCAGCTGTCCAGGCAGCAAGCTGACGATGTTTCACATGTGCATGCAAAACGTAAATCACCAAACCAGTAATTCCACCAGTCGGATCCCACCCCTGGGACAATCCAAACAAATATTATAATAATGCAGCCTGAATGAAGGAGTGGAAAATGAAAAAAGAAAAAAGAAATTGAAAGGAAATAACTTGAAATGGCAGCAGTAAAGGTAGAGAAAAGGGCAAGGAAGATCAAGAATTGGTCAGCACCAAGCAAAGATGAACTGCATAGTTTTTGGTTGAAACATCTGACTGATCTACAATCATTAATTGCCAAGCAATTTAGCAAAATATGCAAAGAGGTGAAATTGAATTTGTACTAACATCTTATAAAACTTATCTGATAATGAAAGATCCAAAAAGGTGCAGCACGAAGAAACCATAGGCCAATTACCTGCATACTAACAACTTTCAAAATAGTAACTGGTGTTGTATTTGATGCAGTCCAACAGCATCTAGTTGAAAATAAATTCTTTCCACCTGAGCAAAAAGGTAACTGTCCAAACAGCAGAGGGACAAAAATCAGCTCCTAATTGATAAAATGATTTTGGAAAACTGCAAGAAAGGAAGACCAATTTGAATGTAGCTTGGATTGATTACAAAAAGGCGTTCTACTCCCTGCCACATGTTGAGCTAATCAAGTATTTAGAAATAAGAGAAGTCAACAGAAACATCAGAAGCTTTATGCAAAGATCAATGGCACAATGGAAGACACAGTTGCTAGTCAAACCTGATAGACTGGGAGAGGTTAATGTCAAGAGAGGAATTTTTCGCAGGAGACTCACAATTGTTATTAATTTGTCATTTCATTGATTCATCCATCAGCAATTCCCGAATAAGTCAAGACATGCCTATCAAACGTCAAAAACATCTATCAGACTACCCCATCTCCTTTACATGGATGATCTGCAGCTGTATGAAAAAACACCATCTGAAATAAAATAGTTGTTCAATCCTGTCTGAATAGAGAGCCAAGGTATTGCAATGGAGTTTGGACTGGACAAATGTGGCACGTTTACCTCAACAGGGGAAAAATAATAAAACCGAAGGAATCAAGATGTTCTATGGAAATAATGTCAAGTGTCTGGATGAAGGAGCTCACTATAAATACCTGGGTATCCTTTAAGATGACAACTTCAAGTACACTGAAGTCAAGAAGAAGGTTAGAAGTGAGAACATCAAGTAAGTGAAGCTCTTAAAGTCCAAACTGAGTAGAGGAAATACCATCAAGGAAATTAACACTTGGGCAATTCCGGTCATAAGATACATAGCAGGAACAGCAGACTGGATTCAAACTGAATTAAAACCTTTAAATAGGAAGAATGGAAAAATCATGACGATGAATCTTCATCATGCAGTAATGTTGACAGATTCTACTTACCAAGGAAAATTGGTGGGTGTACAATGTTTCAAGTACACATATAGTTGAAGAAGAAAAAATAAGATTAGAAGAGTAAATGAAGGATAGTGAAGAAGATCCACTGTAGCTAGTATATCATGAAGGCTTATTGAATACCCCAGAAACCAAACTGGCTTACACAGTGGTGGGATTCATTTTTTTTTACTATTGGTTTTGTGGGCGTGGCTTGGTGGGCATGGCAAGGGAAGGCTACTATAAAATCTCCCTTCTCACCCCACTCCAGAGGAAGGATACTGCAAAATCCCCATCCCCTCCACACTCCTGGGGGAAGGTTACTGTAAAATCTCCATTCCCTCCCCACCTGACTAACCTGCTTTCCAGCTCTGTTCTCCTGTGCAGGGCAACAAAAGAAGACCCAGCTGATCAGCTGGGACTCGGGAGGCAGAGAATAGATGGGGGCGGGACCAGTCAGAGGTGGTATTTGCCGGTTCTCCCAACTACTCAAGATTTCCGCTACTGGTTCTCCAGAACTGGTCAGAACCTGCTGAATACCATCTCTGGGCTTATAGGAAAGTATAGAAAGGAGACATGGCAAGGCAAGCTACTACATAGCCAGTAAATTAAAAAAATCCCAGACAGAGCAGATAACACGAAGACATGGGAATGGCTAAAAGCAGGAAAATTGAAGAAAAAGGCAGATGGGCGAATTTGGGCTGGACAAGACCAAGCCTTAAAAACAAATGCATATAACGCTGAAATTGAAAAGACAAACAGCAAATTTCATCTCTCAAAGAAGCTGAAGAAACAGTGGATCATCCAATTAGCTGTTGCAAGAAAACTGCATAGACTGCAAATAATGGCAATCAAAATCACCATCAATCAATTGCAATAGGCAGCTTTATTTGGCACCTACATCCTGCAATAATACCTTTAACACCACTAAACAACAATATTTGTCTATCCCAGGTCCTTGTGAAGATTATAAAAATGCAAAATCCAATGTAAACCTTTGGCTGACTGTGTGACCAACAATAACACTCCAAGAAAATCTGCAAAAGCACTTAAATGATAGAAATGGAGAGGACTAGCACATGTATTGTGAGAATCTCACAAAGTCACTTGCTGCGATGAGCAGCTAGATAAATCAAGTATATAAAAACATAAATAAAAAAAAATACCTTTAACTTTTGCAGATGTTTGGAAAGGATCTATGGGAAGTTAAAAATGGCAAATCCAATTAGAACTATTGGTAGATTGTATAAATAACAATACACAACAACAACACAATATAAACAAATGAAAACACTAATTTAAAATGATTAAGGTACCTCACAACTCCTTGACCAAATGAAACAAAGTCATTGCTATCAGCTCCTGTAGCATCCTAGACCCAGTGCCCAAGAGAAAGGACAGATCATCAAAATCTTCTGGAAAACCAGCAGGATTAGGACCATCTAAGTCTCAGGGGGGAGGTTGTTGAACAAGACAGGCTTCATAGCAGAAATAGCACATATCCTGGGTCCCATTAGATGACATTGTTTCAATAAACCCATAAGAAATGAAGGAGACAACTTGGCACCTCCTTGGTGTGTTAGGCTGCAACAGTCCTTCCAGCCTGATATAGGTGACCATGACCCCAAAGCACCAGGCTGAAAAGACTTTAAGATTCAAATTATAGTCTTACTTATTAGGAAGTAAGCTCTGTTGACCTGTGTAGGATTTTATTTCTGAGTAAACATATTCAATCTTGGTCTGTAAATCTTTCAGTACTCCTATTGCCAAACAAATGTTAGCAATGGTGGACAATATTTGGAAAATGTCACTGATGTGGAAAAGGGGTCAACAGAAGCAAGTAGGACGAAAGTCAGGCATGGGTGGGATTCAAATGTCTTAACAACTGGTTCTGTGGGCGTGGCTTGGTGGTCATGTGACTGGGTGGGCGTGGCCAACTCAATGTCACTCACATGGAGGGGCGCCTTGCTTGGCTTCTCCTCACCCCCCCTCCCAGCTAGTCCTCACTTTGTCTTTCATGTTATGGTTAGAGAGGAAGCTTTTTCGAAGTCATCTTCCCCTTGATGTTAGCCAATAAGATGAGATTTTGTTATCAGAAGACCTAATAGACATTTCCAAATATTGTTTAGCACCATTCTCTTGAAAAGACTGAGTGGAGAGATTTATAAAGAATAACAGAGTTGGAAGAGACCTTGGTGGTTTTCTAGTCCAACCCCTACTGAAGCATGAGACCCTGTACTATTATGGATATATTTCTTCTTAAAAACCTCCAGTGACGGGGATACCCACAATTTCTGCAGGCATCCCATTTCTCTGATTAATTGTTCTCACTGTCAGGAAATTTCTTCTTATTTCTAGGTTGGATCTGTTTGATAAGTTTCCATCTCAGTTACCTCCAACTGAGCCAGGCATCACCTATTCTACACATTTTTTTCTTGCCTGTGTAAACCAATCCTGTCACTGAGGAGGTAAGTGAGTGAGGTTTGTTCTAATACCAGTAGCTCTGAAAGTCTAAATAAAGCAGAGGGTGCAGATGTTTAAGTTAGGTTTGATGTCAAAAAGTTGCAATGTATTTTTTCAAAATTAATTATGCTCTTCATCCCAATGTGGATAGTTCTAAAAATGATTCTTACCCAGGTCTTGTGCTTATAAATTTATCACAATATAATTATTGTTCTAAGTTGTTCTACCTTATTCTAGATAGAATTTGGAATAAAGGAATCAAGGTTGTAAAACAGAAATTAAATGGCGAGGGAACATCAATTTGTGCTTGATTATGACTCATTTATGACTGAACTGTCCCGTGACATTCTGATCTCCAAATCAGAAAATTTAAACTTATGCTACATGGCAGTATAGTATGCATATAAAAGATATGTAAGGTTAAATTAAATAACTACCTAGTAATGTGGTCCTTCAATTATATTTTGAATAGTGTCTAGTAGAAAAATTATCCTGAGGCTTTTCTCATTTAATTTGATAAAAAAGAAAGTTGCTGTTAAAATTTGTTTAAAGAAGACAATTTCACGGAAATTCTCAAGAAAGGAGTATGTGTATTTGGGCTGACATAATGAAGGAGATATGGCCAAGAGATAGTGGAATGTTTTATTATATAAATCTCCCTCCAGTGGTATGATATTTTTCTGGCAACTTAAACTTCAATTACATTCTAAGGGAGAACATTACAGGAGAAATTTTCCTGCTTGTAATGCAATCCTACTGTTGCTAAACTGCCAGATAATTTCACTTTCTGAAGAAATTAAAATAAGCCACTTATTGAGTTTTCTGCCCAGGAATTTTGGGGAGAACTTTGAAAGGTCAGCTAAATTCTGTTCCCTTGATTTTTCTAATAAGAAGGTTCAGACAATTATTATTTGCATGTGATTAGCCCTTTATTTCTAATTTTGTATTATTATGGGTCTTCTTTTAAGCTTTGTGATTAATTTTGTTCACTGGAATGGGGTAAAAATAAATATCTGTTTAAAGAATTTCAAGTACAGAATTGAAATTGGTTCAATAATTCAGGTAATTAACAAGTTGAAGTACATGTGAGTGTATTGAAATTACCAGACAATATGAAATACAGAGGATGTATATTTTATCAAAAATCTAGTACATCTGTGTTTTTTGAGGATTTCCAGGAGTAGAGAATTTAAAAAAGGAAAAAAAACCCAAACCAGTTATTGCTACTTATAATAAAGAATTATTTCAGAATTAAAGGGGAAACAGTGCTAAAATCAACAAGGATTTGCTGAAACACAACCCACACCAGAAAACAAAATCCTTAAAAGAATACCACAGACAACAAAGATGGTATGTAGTGCTATGCTACTAGTTGTGAACATTAGTTGTTCATTGGAAAAGAAAACTGAGAAATAAAGGAGAGAAATGAACGGCATGAAATAAAACAAATGTGACTGCCGAAATACTAAACCAAATCAGGTTTGTTAAAAGACAGAAAAAGTTGCATTAGGTTTTGATTTCCATTTGATTTGGGCAGTTTGACAAGAATTACAATTATATTTATATTTATTTATATAAAATAATTCATATTTATTAGGCTACTAATCAGTCCCAGGCTTTATTTTATATAATTGAAAATACCAATTTTGGAGAGATAATATGTACTTCATTTGTTTATTAAATTTATATGGCTGCTCATCCCATAAGAAGTGAAGGAATATAATGTATATGTAAGTAATTGGCAGTAAGAATACATAGACCAGCAACCTCATTCAGATTAGTTTGCATCCAGTGAACTATGAACTGAATTTCATTTTCACATGCTCCTTTCCAAGTACATGTTAAAAAGCCCCTACAATGGCAATAACAATTACTACTAATACAATAACTTGAAAAAGTCTTTTAGAAATGACAATGATAACATTATAAAAGTACAAAATTATAAACCAAGAAACCATTAAAACCATATAAAAAGTGACATCTTTAAATCAGCAACAATCATTAAAGGCCCTAAATTCTGAATGAAAAAAATATATTTTAAGCCAGGGGTCTTCAACCTTGGCAACTTTAAGACTCGTGGACTTCAACTCCCAGAATTCCTCAGCCAGCAAAGCTTAAAGTTGCCAAGGTTGGAGACCCCTGCTTTAAGCAGTAACAAAACTGACACACCAACAGTGCTTGGATAAACCTGAAAAACCAAAGACTTCCATCATCCATTTACACTTCTCATTGCTGCTCTGGAGATTGCTCTTGGCCATGTGCAGTCTCTTGCCCTGCTCCCCCACTATGTGCCAGTCATCCTTCTTAAAGGCTGATTGGCACATAGCTGGAAAGGGCTTCCAACAGTACATGAGCTGATGAAGGCCTTGTAAGTCAGCAACAATAGTTTAGCTAGTCAGCTAGTATGAACATCATGTGATAAAACTTAGATCTTGCATGTTGTTCAATAAGCAGGTGGCATTCTGCATAAGCTGAACATTGCAGAACATCATGTTCTGCATCATAAATGTAGAGCCGGCTGCAGACATTTTTGTGCCCTAGGCAAAGTCATAATATTGTTCTCCCTATGGTGAACGTCTTTTGCCTTCAATAGGAATTCTTAAAAACACCTTCCTCCTTAATTATATTTAACCCTTGAGCAGGCATGTTGGCTCACAGAGTGCAAAGTTACTGCTTTTCACGGTTTTTTATTGCGTTTTTCAGAAATCTTTTCAATTTTGCCACCTCTCACCCCATCCCACCCAAGTCATGGCATCACTAGCTCAATGCCTACTAAGCCTTAGCCTATGCCTGGCCCCAAATAAATGGAATTTATATTTTCAAAACCGCTGGAATTATTGGAACCTAATTATCCTTTATCTCTTTCTTCTTCCCAGAAAATGGTGAGGAAACTTCTGATGTAATTCTGCACTACCTCTGCACCTAATAAGATTGAATTTGCACATCTGTAAAGTTTCTGCACTTACGATCCTCTATGAACTCATGGTTAAAAAGAGTTTCTATACTTTTCTGGGCAATAGAATGTACTCTTGGTGGAAAGCAGTGTTGCACAAGCTAAAATATGTTTTGCTAGTTCAATGTAAGAAGTCTTAGACGTTACTTTCATTTTTTATGCTAGTAATATATAGTCCTATATAGGACACAATCATCCTGAATCAGAGTCTGAAACTAATAAAATTATGACTCATAAGTCCAGGGGGTGTGGTAACATTTGAATTTGGGGCTTTATAGACCACACTTAGAGGCAATTGATTATATCAGATCTTGGTAGTTTTGCCTCCACTCTTTAATATAAAAAGTCTAGTCATCCAAAGAGCTCTGTGGGTGGCAACACTTGGTATAATCAAACATTCTGCCCAGTGTTTCTTGGAAATTCGTGTCCATTCTGTTTATGTTACATTTAAGCTTTAGTACCTTGCCAAAACTGAGCTTGTTATCTGCAATGGTCTATCCAAACATATTTGGTCCACCACAAGGAAGTTTATTCCATCTGTCAGATAGGAAGCTACTGGCTGTGGAGATTGGCACCATCTGTCAAGTTCAAAAGAATAGTATAAATGATGTGAAATATGGAATTATAAGAAAAATGTGAATTAAAAGCAACCCTAAGTACTCCTGCCTGCCTTTGTAGTTGCCAGTCCTTGAATTATCCCTAAAGGCTAAACAGATGTGATCCCGATTGCATGATGCAATTTGTGGATAGACTGCAGCTGTCACAGCCATACAAGGCGGCCCTCAGAAAAATAGAATGTCATAGCTATAAATTACAACACAGAAGTGAAATACTTTTCAATAGTTTAGCATTCTAAACTAAAAATTTATAACTGTGTTGAATAAGGAGAAGGAACATGCAAAAGGAAAGGAAAAAGGGAGAACAATGGACACGTGTTCCAAAAAATCATTACAGTGATTTTGAGCAATATATAATTTGGTAACTGGATGATATAGACTGATTCAATAAAGAATATATTTTCACCAAACGTTTTTGTTTTATTTTATTCCATTTATTCACTTGGCAAGCAACTCTAGGTTTTTAATAAAACTAAAACCAACTAAAGGAATATAAATAATAAAAGTTCAGAAAAGAAAAAAAATGACCATAAGGAAATATATATAAGCACCAGTGGACTAAAAATGCAAGACCATATGGAAAGACTAACAGAGACAGAAGAAATCAGATATCAGAAAGCATATTTTAAAATGTGCTTTAAAGAAAGAAGGGGAAGAAGCAGCAGATATCAGAAAAATGGGGAAATAGGATTTCAAAAATTAATGAGGTAGAGCAAAGAGGAAGGTGTTGGCAAAGGAAATATGATAACTGACAACACACATTAAAAGTAAGGAGCAAAGATTTAAAAATACAAAGAAGTTGCTTAAAGTGGATCGGTAAAGAAATAGATGTCACTGAATGTTACAAAACAGAAAGGATACAAAACCAAATGTAGAAGCCAGTAAGTAAAGTTTTTAGTAATATTTAAAATCGAAAAAAGGCAAGTTGTAGCAATACATTTGGTTTTTATAAATAGTGCAAAAGAGTGATAAAAAAACCGCACTAGATCTTTTATCTGAAGCTATACATGGAGTGTAAACCAAAATCTCAGGTTAGCTAAGGAGATTTTTCAGCAGCTTTGATGGCAAAGCTGTAGGAGGTGTAATTAATAGTAGCTGTCTTTTTCAACTCTAAAATGTACTCACACATCCCTTGACAGCTGCTTGTGAATATTGTTCCAAAATGGTATACTGAAGCTTTTTCTTTGCATTGCATGTATATTCCAATTTTGCTTGTAAAGCTCAAGATAACATGTTGAAGAACCACTCTAACAAACATAGGATTTGGTTGCTTAGGCATATCTGTTTGATCATATCCTTTCAGCCCATACCACAGAAAGACAATTTTGCACAGGACTGGGAAGTCTCAAACCTGCAAATCAGAGGTTGTCTTCAGTAGGTTCTGACCAGTTCTGGAGAACTGGGAGTGGAAATTTTGAATAGTTCAGAGAACCGGCAAATACCACCTCTGACTGGCCCCGCCCCCATCTATTCTCTGTCTCCTGAGTCGCAGCTGATTGGCTGGGTCTTCTTTTGTTGCCCTGCACAGGAGAACAGAGCTGGAAAGCAGGTTATTGGGGATTTTGCAGTAACCTTCCCCTGGAGTGGGGTGGGAATGGAGATTTTACAGTAACCTTCCCCTGTCATGCCCACCAAGCCACACTCACCAAGCCACACCACACCTACCAAGCCATGCCCACAGAACCAGTAGCCAAAAATTTTTGAATCCTACCACTGCTGCACATTAATCTAGCTTGTGGATTTTCCACTTTCCTATATGGCTTGTAAGCTCATTTGAGAACCCAATCCTTCTCTCCAAGCAACCCATGCCATGCCTCTACTGCCTTTTGCTTAAGTGATGACTCCTTCCATACAAGGTTGATCTGTGGCTCATCATCAGTGCTCTGTCTTATCTTATTCATCACAGCTCCTTAAACTTGAAAGGGGATTTGACTCCTTGGCCATTGCAACATCTGAGATGAACTAGACATTTTTAGATTGCAAGGGAAAGAGGATGCATCTACCTTTAGGTTACTGTTATCAGTTTCTGGCTCCTGCTGGATTTGCAATTTTCTTGAGAAGACCGAAAGAGGAAACAAAGTGGCATGCTGAGGGAAGCGTCCGAAATTTAGTTCAGATATGTCTCCAGAGGCTAGTCATTACAGAACTTACAGCACAAGCATTTGGAAGGGGGCCACTGAAAACAACTTGTCCTCATTCCAGTTGAGCAACTGCTAGCCGAAAATTTTTTCAGTGTGGGCTATTTAGGGACAAGATGAGGAAAGAGAGAATGACACTAAGAAGAAGAGGAAAGAAAAAAAACTGCTCTCTCTCCTTAAATAAGATTCTGGAAGATTGTTCAGCATACATTCATATTTTTATTTAAAGGCAGTTCTCATTCCCCTTATCCATTTCCAATTTTCCCGTCTCTATTCTCAGTAGAGAAGGCAAAGAAAATGCAAGTGACAGAAATTATATTTATCTTACAGTAGTATGACAGTTAATAGAAAGAAACTGATAAAAGACACTAATTAGACACATCTGCCACAAAACAGCCTACAGGCTAAAAAAATGCATGGCTAAAAAATCTTATTTCAGCGTTCACTGATTTAAATAATAAGAGTGCAAAAGGAACAAATTATATGCATATTTACTCTGAACACAACCTGAGCAAAAGCTGTGAAGTATTTGTAAGTTTGGCATTGGTTGCTATTTAGATGAAAGAGGTACTCCACACCCATATTTCAATGGACAAAGTTCAGCTGAGGTGACTACTTCAGAATGAAGCATGCCACACTTGTGCCAGTCACTCAGGTTTTCTGTATCCTGCGACTGACAAGCACTGGAATCACATCCGGTATCTATCAGGAGTGTCAAATTGTACAGAGAAGAGCAGCTTGGAACAAAAAGGGGTTGACTAAAGGACAAGGTGATGGCAACCAATAAAAAAATAGGCTAATCAAGCAATTTGCATGCTATTATTTTGCATATTCTGATAGCCAAGGAAAAAGATATTCAGGACTGAAATTACACTCCCTGCTTTGGGAAAATCTGTTCCTTGTGTCTTTGACTTCTGAATGCCTATTGACTATTGTCCACTGTTTTAAACTCAAAATGGGAACCAGAAGCATATTTATCGTAGCAAAGAAAAATGAGATCCTCATGATACTGAATTTTGTGCTACATATATATTTTAAGCTTTATTTTGTCCTTATGCAAAGCTGCCTCTTCAAATACATTTAAGCAAGAGTAGATTGTCATTATCTGTGGTTTGTTATGAATTCTAAAGTAGTTTTACAATTTAACATGACACTGGAACTATCAAATGTTACTGCTCTTCTGTTATATGGTTTATGGGTCTGAGTGAATATTTGAAGAAAAAATACTAGCTATTATGTACACTGTTTGCCAAACTGAAACATGGACCCATAGTACAAAGGTACACATTTTTTAAATAAGATAGAAATTAAACTAGTTCAGTTTTATATTTTCTCATTCAATTCTTTTCAAGTGTATCTCATAAAATTAAGAAATTCTTATCATAGTCTACAGGTGTACGTTTTCTTTGAATTATATTTCTATACACAAAAGTAAGAATAACTGTTCTAGTAAGTATTAGAGTGGGTGCTATGCATGAGAAAAACCTTTCAGAGTTTGACCAAAAAACACACAATTCAATTCCTTGTTTCCTGAAGAAAGTGCACAAGAAAGATGGAAAACCATTCTCACAGAGGCTGTCATGCCACTAGGTAACAAATTTGGGTTCTCTTGAAAGGACAAAGGATTCTTAGTTATTTTGTCAGCATATTTTTATTGCCAGGAATAGATGGAGAGATTTCTACCTCATGTGCTAGAATAATAGTACACATGAATGGCTTTGGCGGACATACACTTTAGTATGTGGCAGAGGCACCCCACTGCTGCTTAGACTCAGGCAAAATAATCCCAGGAGCTAATGTGGATATTTCCCTCTTCAGCTTTTCAGTAAGTGCTGTTCAGTGAAAGATTGCTTTTGAAAGGAAAAATTCCACATAGTCATCTTGACTCGTAGTTAGACATTGTCCCTTCCATTCATCTAGGCTTCCAGGTTCAGTAGAGAACCAAATTTCAAGAGAAAAAAAGCACTCTTGGAGTTTGGGATGGGGCACCAATTGCAGGGTTAGCCTAGGGCAGGGGTGTCATATTCAATTTCATTGAGGGCCACATCAGGGTTGTGTTTGACCTCAGGGGGCTGAGGGCCATGGTAAGGTATGCTTGGAGGTGGGTGTGGGTCATGGTGGGCATGACACAGGACTCATGTCGGGGACACCTGTGGTGGCCGGACTTCCCTAAGACCCTCCCTCACTCTCATTATAATCTTCCTTCCTTCCTTCCTTCCTTCCTTCCTTCCTTCCTTCCTTCCTTCCTTCCTTCCTTCCTTCCTTCCTTCCTTCCTTCCTTCCTTTTCTTCTTTTTCCTTCCCTTTTCATTATCTTTTCTTCTTCTTTCCCCTCTTTTCTTATTCTTCCTTTCTTACTCTCTTCCCATCTTCCCATCTTTTTCCTTGTCTTTCCTCTTCCCCTTTCTCCTTTCCTGTCCCTTCTTGCATGCTCAGATGCAAAAGGGGAAACATTTCTCCTTTTGTTTTGTTTTTAGTTTGTTTTGATAGCCCTCTGCTAGTGAAAATGGAGCCTGGGGGGGCATGTATGGCCCACCACACCATGTTTTCAGCAATGACTGCCTCCTGTAGCCCTCTGCCAGCAAAAATGGAGCTTGGGGTGCTGCATGCATCCCCCCATGCCCCATTTCCAGTGGCAGAGGCACCACGGGGCAGTACTTTGCTGTTTCCAGGTCAGCCCCATGGGTGGCTCTAAGCACTCCAGCTATAACCTTTATTTTTATTATAATGTTAGTGTTTATCTATCTATATCTACTTTGCTACTTTATGCTATATCTATCTATCCATCATCTATCTATCTATCTATCTATCTATCTATCTATCTATCTATCTATCTATCTTTTATCATCTATCTATCTCAGATATGGTTTATATTGCCTCACAGATGGGCAGCAAACAAATTTAATAAATAAATAAAATAAATAAAAGTAAGATCTTGGTTCTATAATTTTGAATAAAAGGAAGTAGCACTTGGTTAATAGATTGGTGGTCCGTATGCTATACTCTGATTACCTGAGAAGGATATGCTGGTAGTAAACAATTCTCTTTACAGTATTGGATTTTTCACTTAAATTGTACACTTCCATTTAATATGTTCTGTTGATATTGTCCCTTGCCGTCAATATTTTGGGGTGAAAAATCCATAATCTCAGGAGTAAACCGCTCCAAACTTGATTGCAGAAAGTACGACTTCAGCAACAGAGTGGTCAATGCCAAGAATGCACTACCTGACTCTGTTGTTACATCCTCTAACCCCACTCCTTTAACCTCAAACTATCCACTATTGACCTCACCCCATTCCTTAGAGGTCTGTAAGGGACATGCATAAGTGCACAATCATGCCTACCGTCCCTGTATTCCTATTGTCCCCATTTATTCGTACCTATTTCCTGTATTCTTACTCATGTTTATACTTATACCTATTATCTTGTAAGTCTGCTCTGCTTTAAATCTACAAAATTATAAACTTATTATAATCTTTTCAGAGAAACTTAATATTTGAAAAGTATTGAGGAACATTATCATGCGATGGGAATTAATGTAGGCAAAGGGTGAAACTGAACAATGTCTTATTTGCTGGTCATTCTGCATTCAGATGAAGCATCATAATTTGCTGACTAGCAGAGTTCCTTCAAAAACTATACATCATGACTGGAAGGAAGCCATTTTGTATCATTTGGGATTAAATGTCTGGGATTCTGGAGCAACTTTTTGCATATGCTCAAAGCCTGCTGTGGCTCTAGTCTGCTGGTTCCAACCATGAACGAAAGAGGTATGGTATTCTGGGAAATTCTATCTTTTAATAGAATCCAGACCAGCACAAAAAGTTTTCTCTTTCCATATAATGCAAGATTAATGACAAGGCAAATGCATGATCCAAATGGAAGCCACATAACATTGAGACAGTGAGAGATCTGTCTGTGCCAATAACCTTATGCTTGGAAGATCCCTTGCCTCTCACAGTGATGAAACAGCTTGCTCTTATTATTATTAGAGCCTGGGATACAGGCAACTCCAGCATAGAATCCCTGCTTTAAGTTCTGTTTCCAATTTAGTAGTTTGTTTATACATGCGTACAAAAACATTCTTAATCTAAAAGAAATTTTGTCAAGCAATGTGGGTATCTGGAAAGATTATTACCGCTCACTGCCGCCATCCTCTGTCTTGCGTATGACAAATTATTATTTTGAGCTCATAATAGTTCAGGCTATAACTCATAGCAGGACATGTGCTCTATGTAGAATGTTGTTGTTTACTTATACAAAACCTGCAGTAGCTAGGCATTGTATCAAAGGTAAGTAAAGTGCCAGGGCTTTGATCCAAATTGTGTACTGCAAGAACAAGCAGTATAGGTGCTGGACTTGACTTTATATCTAAGCATACGAGACAATAAAGTGACACATTTCCCTGAATATAAAATAAAGTTCCACAATTAACATCTTTCCCACCACAAAAGCTTCCTAGAAGACTGGAAATAGGACAGCATTATTCATTCTGCACAAATCTGGGGCAAATCCTTTCGAGTAGGTCGGCTTTCCTCAATTTAATAGTTTTATTGGAGTTGTGGTCCCAACACATGTGCAAATAACAGGCTGGGAAATGCCTTTTGATGTCTTAAACTTCACACTAGATATTGCATGGATATGAGAGCTTTCTTTGGAAAGTAAGAAAATAATTCATAATCAATAATGTCATTTGAATAGATCACTATCTTCATTTCTTTTTTTTTAAACAAATTTTATTAATTTTCAAAGACAATACACAGACAAACAAAACATAAAACGTAAGAACATAGAACATCTTTTCTAAGAACTACTTAACAAAACAAATAAAACATCTTATTTAAGTACAACATAATTCTAAATTATCACATTTCCATACAAACACAATTTAATATGCATCTTATGTATTCAACTTCATATCTTATTACTCTTTTTCCAACTTCTCACTGTTTCTTCCTTTACTTTTGTTCAATTTTATTCATTAAACTTATACTTTCATCTATTTCATATTACTATATTTCATATTATTACTGTTTCATATGTTCTTATCCAACCGTATTAATTCTCAATAAACCAACATAAACAAACAAAATACATAACATAAAGACATAAAACTTCTTTTTAGAAAGCGGCTTAACCCTGGGTTACAACTTTTTGTACAGACATAAATCAAATTCATGCTCACCTTATATACTATTTCATATCTTATTTAACATTCTATATTTTCCATATGTCTTCTCCCCTCTTTTCACTCTCTTAATTCTATTTTATTTATTTAATCTCAATTTAAATCATTATACTTGTATCTTTTGTCCATTCTTTTTCAATTTTCTATTTAACTTTTCTCTTTAATTCAAACTTTTTCCTGTAATCACTGGTTGCAGAATGACGCCTTTCTATCTTTCCCCCAAATTTAACACTTAAAATAATACATAATTTCCATTCTGATTCTGCTTAGTACATTCTACATAACATTTTAAAATAAAAAACATAATGAGCTTATAGTATGGTAAAAACAATGTTCCATAACAAATTAATTAATTAAACTCTATTAGTTAATTCTTAGACATTTTACACATTCCCTACAATGTTCTATTAACACATATGTTATTCCAATTTTCTAACTCTATTTCAAATACAAATACTACAATACAATCTTATGTACTTTTGCAGAATCTCTTTTTAGATTATATTTTACCCTTTGTCTCTGAAAAAAATCTGTTTTTTAACATCTTGTTTTAAGCCTTTATAACTTCTCTCCACTTTTTCCCTTCCTTCCTTGTCAAGTCTAGCCTTTTTACCCCACCCCCTCAATCTCAAGCCTCTTAGTCTCCCCTCTCTGTTGTATTCCTCTTTTCTGTTGCTTTCTGACATTATATCGATTTTTCACCTTATTTTTCCCTTTCTTGGTTGTTTTTTTAGAGCTTAAATTCTCAATTTTCTTTTCCTTTTTACCCTTTTCTTCCTCAATTAAAATTATATGTCCATTAAAGATGGCTCCTTCTTCTTCATCTGAACCTTCTTGTTGTTGCATTTCCTGATAAGTGGAAATCGCCATTTCTAAGAAATGAAAAATAGATCCAGAAGAGCCCTTGCCTTCTTCTTCCTCTTCTTTTAACTTTTCAAATTCCATTTTCAATTCTTCAACAGATACCACTGTGAAATTTTTTTTTAAACAATCCAAATGTTTTTTTAGTCTTTCAAAAGATAGTTTACAAAAGTCCCAATGTCATCAAGCAATCAAACTCAGCACAAACTGTTTCATTTAGCACTTTCTTCTTTAAATACTTTCTCTTCCTGGGGTAGAATTCAATTACACAATTCCAAGGTAATTTTTGGAAGTTTTATTGCAATTTAATCTCTGATCTTATAAGCTCCAAGCAGTCTCCTTCAACAAATCTTGGTATAAATCATTTACCTCTCTTCCTTCCCACTTATAGCAAAAAGATTTTAATTTTTAAATGCCAGTGTTTAGAAATCTAATGTCCCCTTGGCTTTAATTTTCAAGGTTAGTTACCTTCTGCTGCCAAAGCGGGTATTTCCGATTTCCATCTGCTGTCTCCGTAGGGAAGGAAAGTGAGGAGAAAAAAAAACTTTCCCTTTCACTTTCAACTGCAGCTTTGCGATCCTCTTGGGAACAATGTATCACTTAAAGAGCCAAAGTTCCAGGGTATTCAGATGTTGCTTGTCATCCCGATTCAGCCAAAACCTTTCACTTTCTCAACTTCCTCCTGCACAAAACTTGTCCAGTTGAGAGGTTCTTTGTGGTGATCATTGCTGACCGCCGCTCCACCGCCTTTGGAAAAGGGAGTTAAGCCGGCTGCGGAAGGGGGTTGCGATGCCCCAGACCCCTGCCCGGATCTCCCCTCTCTTCAGTTATCCCTACAGGATAACTATAGCCTCCCAATCCAACTGGATCGAAGGCACTCCGGCAGCAAGCGCGGCAGGGATTGCGCACAAACGTGAATTCCTGCCGCCTCCGAAGCCTGACAAACTGGAAGTCAGATCACTATCTTCATTTCTTTTGAGTACAGATCAGAGGTAGTATTCAGCAGGTTCTGAAAAGGGTTTGCAGAACCGGTAGCAGAAATTTTGAATAGTTCAGAGAATCAGCAAACACCATCTCTGACTAGAGATTTTACAGTATCTTTCCCCTGCCGCACCCATCAAGCCACGGCCACAGAATCGGTAGTAAAAATTTTTGAATCCCATCACTAGTGCAGATCATAGACTTTTGGCTCCAGATTTCCAAATGAAGGAACCAAATTGCCAACAGAATGGAGTTGTGAAAATGATCACAATGATTCAGGTTCTTTCAAGGAATTTTGTTACTAAAGAATGAGATGATTCATACTATCTTCTCATTCCATATTCAGAAACCAGATGGTTTTGCCTTTGAGTCTTATTCCAGTACAGGTGATAGGACACAGCACCTGAGAGAAAAATATTAGCTTATAGTATGTAGTCCATTTTCCCAGTATTGATGTAGAGTCTTCTAGTGTGCTCTACCAACTGCTGAGATGATATAAAGCTTGACCTGTTATGTAAGCACAATAATAACTGGGTGACTATAAATCAGCACCAAGGAACTGATCATAGCTTACATAATTCCATCTTCCAGAATTAGGAGCTTGTATGATACAGTCAATGACATTTTCAGAGTTCAGGACAAAATAGTCTCACCCAAAAACATCCTGCTGGAATAATCTAGATTGGCTCTGCTATGCAAGAGCAGAACTCAAAAATGGTGTGTTTTGGTTTTGCTTCAGAAGCAAACTTTTGGTCATATACATTGAGTTCATAACATGTGACATGTTAAGAAGTCATAATTCGAGATTCTTTTCTTTGTCCAGAAAACTCAAAATGCTATCACTCAAAACTATCAAGATTTGAATTTTGTTCTGATCCTGAAACATTTTATACATTCCTATGTGTAACCTTGTCTTCACTGATTAATTGCTGCACCTGCTTGGTGCATGCTCAAACACAACAGTGGCAACACCAGTGTGTCAGAATTAAGCAACGTGTTCCTGTACTGACTATCCTATGTCTGCTGGAGCATATGATCTGATTAGTTGGTTTTTAATCTGCTCTCTCACCTAAGCATTTCCCCCAGTATTTATGAAGTTTTGGAAGATTTCTGGGTGAGACAATGACTCAGACCAAAAATGGAACAAATAAGCATCATTTCTACCAGGTTTCCAACTTAGGAAAATGGAAATGTTGGGGTACTCAACATGAAAGTACTGCTAGAGACTCTTGCTGATCCAGCATCTGTTTGAGCAGCTGGTTTGTTTTATCCATAACAAACTTGGCAAGGCACTGTATGAAAAGATACATTTTCATCTGCAGAGAGAGGATTAAGATAGATAATCTTTCTGCACATTGTCTATTTTTACTACCTCCCTAGTGCTTTCTCCTTTGGTTTTAAATAGCTAAAAATGCCTTACCAACTTATTATCACATAATAACTATCAATAACACTGCATTTTAGTTGGTTAGTTAGGTTATTTAGTTTATTTAGCTTATTTAGTTTATTTATTTATTTATCACAGTTCTTAACCACCCATTTCCCTCAGAAATCCTAGGTTGCCAAGATGTATTTTCAATACTTTTCTAAATTACAAGGTGTATTTTCAAATATAATGCCTTCGCTAAAGTAAAATTAAGACTCTGATCCAGTAAATCCACCCCCCTTTCCCCTCAGATTTTCTCTTGCAGTTCCTCCCCTTGCAACCCTTTTAACTGTTTGCTTCAGATTTTTAAAATTTGAGAACTGATTGTAGGAGTGCTTTCCTCCAATCATTTACATTTAAAGATGAAGAATGAAATAGCTTGTAGATTTGGAAAGTGAAGTTTTACAACTATAAAGATTTAGATTGTTTCTGCATATAACCAGCAATAATTCTGAATATCCAGCCTAGTATTTAAACTATGAAAATTCCATCCTCAGTTGTGTCCGTTTTCCTTGTTAATTTTTCATTATTATTTCCTCCCATATAAAATCTCTCTATCACTTTTTAAAAAGTAATATTGGGCTGGAAGATTTTTAAAGAGAAGCAAGAATCAGGGGATTAATGTCACTAGAAGTTGGCTGTTGCTCTGAGAAACAGACCTGAGGCCTTGTCTCTGTCATAACTCAGCCCTACCTCTCCCACAACAAAATCCCAACCTCAACGAATCCACCATGAAAGAAAGAAAGAAAAAAAGCTCCCACCTACTCTCTTTTATAGTGCCTTCGTCCTTATTCCAGGGCACTTGTTTCCTCTGTAAGCCGCTCCATCACTGTAGGCTCAGCATAACATCATAATATCATACAATTTATTACATGACTGAAAATTTTCTGCAATTATGTTTGAACCTTCAATATTAAATAATTATGTTTACTATAACTCAAGTTGGCATGCAGTAAAATCTGAAATTTATGTTTATCTTATTTATCTATTGTATTTATCTTATTTGAACTCCAATTTTCACTTATACGATTAATATGGAGAAATGAAGTTCTTTTAGCAGGAATAATAAAAAAAAATCAGTATGAAATATCAAAGGAAAATTGTTCCATATTAGCATTCTTGGAATGCCCTCACCTGATTGGCCAAAACGGACTACTCTGTGATTGGTGGAAAGAGCTACAGTGATTGGCTCATAAGGAATCAACCATGATTGGCCGCGCCGATCGCGGGAGATTCAAAGAGCCGTCATTGGCTGTGAGCCGCTGGCAATCCCTATAAGAAGGGCTGCCGCAGATCGCAGGTCCAGCACAGAACTATATACCAAATAAAGAGCTGAACTGTCACACTGGTCTCGAGTCTCTCTTTTCCCGCGATCGAACACTGGCGATGAGGGTGGGATCCTGAGACAAGAGGCCAGGCGAGCACGTGGCACCCAGAGCTGAACGACCGACAAGATGTCTGGCAGCAATGCGCCACCCGCACCCTACGACCAGGCAGCCGAGGCCTGGGAATCATACATCGATCGATTCCTCATGTTCCTCGAGAGCAATAATCTGAAGGATGCCAATGGCCAGAGAAAAAGAGCTGTGTTCCTGACACACTGCAGGCCCGCAGTGTTCAAGATTGCCAAGGCACTGGCCAAGGCACTGGCCAAGCCCCGAGATGTAAAGGAGATGGACTGGGCAGATCTTGACCAGCTTCTCTGACACCATTACTCACCGGCCGTCCCCAACCTCATCCGACGGCATGAATTCTACTGAAGGGACCAGAAGGAGGGCGAAAACATTGGCGATTTCATGGCGGCCCTCAGAAGCCTTGGAGGCATGTGCGGATTTTCTGACATGGATGAGGCTCTGCGAGATTACATGGTCCTTGGGCTAAGGGACCCCATACTCCAGAGCTGACTGATGGCCCGAGCGGACATTTCGATCACTGAGGCCATTGCCGAAGCAACCACAGCCAAGACAGCGAAACAATCAGCAGCCAAGATGAGGCAGATGCATGCGACAGACCGGCAAGCACCCACTGAGATGACACCGGCCCCGGAAAAAAGACCAGAAGCAAGCCACAAAGCCATAACCACACACCATGGGGACATCGACTCCTTCTCCAAAACCGAGGATGACGAGGAGGAGATCCACAGAATGCACTTGGAACGAGACTGGCAAGAGCGGAGAGGTCGTAAGTTGGGGTTCCAGTGTGCCGGGTGTGGAGGCGATCATTCCCGATCAGAGTGCCAGTTCTTAGACGCCATTTGCCAGCACTGTGACAAACAGGGGTACATCGCCAAGGTATGCCAGAACAAGAGAAACCACAGTCCCAGACGATGAGACGGCACCCCCCCTAGGACCAGAGACCAACACGCAGAAAGCCGGTGAAGCCAAGAGGGGAGAAGCAAGCGGCTCAGCGAAACGAGGCAGAGAGAGGAGATGCACCAAACAGTCGTCATCGGGCACTCAACCACAGCCGATGCCCAAAAAGTGCACATAAAGGTACACATCGAAGACCTACCATGCAACATAGAGGTGGATTCCGGATCCTACCTCTCCATCGTCTCCTGGAATACAATTAAGCGCCTGGTACCTAGCATATGCAGGTGAGTATTGGAAAGCCAGAGACTGACCCTGAAAGATTACCAGGGGAACTGGATCCCCATGGTTGGAATCGGACACTTTCAGGTGAACTTTAAAGAACACACAGAAGTCCTGCCATTAACTATCGTGGATAAAGACTGCCCAAGCCTGCTGGGACTGGAATGGTTTGCGCCGTTGGGGATCGAGGTGACCGGCATCAACCACATTGCAGAAGCAGACTGGGAGGAGACCCTCGTAAAGGACTTCCAGGAGATCTTCAACAGCGAATTAGGCAAGTACCGGGGGTCCCCAATAACATTTAACTTGAACCCCAATATTGCCCCAATCCGCCTAAAACCGAGGCGAGTTCCGTTTGCCCTCAAGCCAAAAATAGATGAGCAATTGGATAAGCTCATCGTGCAAGGGGTCCTGGAGCCGATAGACCACGCACGATGGGAGACCCCAATAGTCACCCCAATAAAGCCGGATGGGTCAGTAAGTATCTGTGATGACTAAAAGGCAACGCTCAACCGCACGCTACAGCAGAGTGCTTACCTCGTCCTGGTGGTACAGCACCTCCTACACTCACTGGGGGGAGGAAGAGTCTTCACGAAGCTTGATCTGGCACAAGCATACCAGTAGCTGCCAGTCGACACCAAGACTGCTGAAGCGCAAACCATTGTAACCCACTGGGGGACATTCCGGTGCAAGAGACTCCAGTTTGGAGTCAGCGTGGGCCCAGGGGTGTTCCAAAGCTTAATGGACCGGCTATTGCAAGGGATAAAAGGGGTGGTGCCCTACTTCGATGACGTGCTAGTGTCAGCAAAGAACAAGAGCCAATTGGGGAGCCACCTCCAAGAGGTCCTGCAGAAATTTAAAGACGCAAGACTAAAAATTAAAAAGGAGAAGTGCCAACTATGCACAGAAAAAGTTGAATTCCTGGGGTACTTGGTCGACAAACACGGAATTCACCCCACAGAAAAGAAAGTTAAAGCCATTAAGGAAGCCCCAAGACTGCAGAATAAAATGGAGCTGCAGGCATTCCTAGGGCTGATTAACTTCTATAAAGTGTTTTTACCCCAAAAGGCAACAACAGCGGAGCCTCTCCATAGGCTACTGGACAAGTCAGCCACCTGGTCCTGGGGCAAGCGGGAAGAAACCACATTTCAAAAAATAAAGGACTTAATAACCTCAGAAGCAGTCCTCATTCAATACAGTGAGTCCCTACTGTTAACCATAACCTGTGACGCTTAGCCATTTGGCATCGGAGCCATACTAAGCCACACTCTGCCAGATGGGAGAGAAGCACCCATTGCTTTCTTCTTCAAGACATTGTCCAGGGCAGAGAGGAATTACAGCCAGCTGGACAAAGAAGCATTGGCAGAAATCACCAGCGTGAAGCGGTTCCACGAGTATCTATACGGTAGGAACTTTTCACTTATCACCGATCACAAACCACTCCTGGGGATCCTGGCAGGGAACAAGGCCACCCCAACATCTTGTCACCATGGATGACGAGGTGGTCCAAGTTCCTTGCCGCCTATAACTATCAATTAATACACCGCCCCAGGAAGAACATTTCACACACAGACGCACTAAGCCGTGCTCCCCTGCCGAACCTGGAAGATGACCTGGCACCCACCACATCCACCCTGCAAATAGAGACACTGCCCAACCCACTAATGACCGCATCAGACATTGCCAGAGAGACTATTAAAGACAGGAAGCTGGCACGAGTCTTGAGCTGGGTAGAAAAAGGGTGGCTGGAAACTAAGGGGGGCGACTAGTTTAAACCCTTCTGAAACCGGCAGATTGAACTATTTATGCAAAAGGGGTGCATATTATGGGGGGACAGAGTGGCGATTCCGGAAACATTGCAAACAAGGGTATTGGGCATGCTGCACGAGGGTTACCCAAGCATCATTAAGATGAAATCCCTAGCCAGGAGCTACGTCTGGTGGCCGGGGATGGACAAAACCATAGAAACATGGGTGGCAACTTGCAACAAATGCCAAAGATCCAGACCAACCCCCCCCACCGCACCGACCCTCGAATGGGAGACACCCAGGGGACCATGGTCGAGGATCCACATAGACTTTGTGGGTCCAACAAAAAGGCACACATTCCTAATCACTGTTGATGCTTACTCAAACTGGCTAGAGGTGAGCATCATGCAATCAACCACCATGGAAGCAGTCATAAGAAAACTAATCAAACTGTTTGCCACCCATGGACTACCGGACTTGCTAGTGTCTGACAATGGCCCGCAGTTCACGGCATTGGTATTCGAACAATTTCTTGCAGAACGGGGCATACAGCACGCATTGACATCGCCCGCTCACCCAGCGGTGAACGGGAGGGCGGAATGAATGGTCAGGTACACAAAAGAGGCATTAGAAAAAATGGACACCGGAAACATACACAACAAAATTAATAAACTACTGACAATACAACACATAACACCCAGTGCAAAAACCAACAAAAGCCCAGCAGAACTCCTAAAGGGCAGAAAGCTATGATCACACCTAGACAGGCTGCACCCGACATATAATCCCGAAAAACCACCAGATTCATCTAGCTGGTACCGCACATTTAAACCAGGAGACATGGTATACGCAAAGAATTTTTCGGGGAAACCACTCTGGGTACCAGCCATAATAACCCAAGTGACAGGCCCCCGGTCGTACCAGCTAGACACAGAAGACAGAAGAAGCTGGAAATGACACATCGACCAACTAAGGTCAAGAACACCCCCCAACACAAGCAACGAGCAAATAAACCCTAATAGAAAAATCAGAGGGGGGGGGAAAATCCCAAATATTACCCAAGAGGGAAGAGAAAATCCTTCCAGAACACAACCCACACCAATAAACAATAAAAGAAACCAGCAATACTTACCAACGGACGATGGCAACAGAAGGGAACCAACAGAAGACCACCAACATGAAGCCTTGCCTGGAAGAAGCAGCCAAGCCAGTTCAACCAGCCCGGAAAACCCAGGCGGGAACAGCAGAGCCGACAACTCAACCGACCCCGGTAGACTGGGTGGGAGTTGCAGCGAGAGGCCTGACTCACCCTTCCAGGCGGTTCCATCGAGAAGGACAGGAGCAATGAAGATCCCATCTGAACCAGCTGACGACCATACAACAACTGAGCTGCGCAGGTCAAACAGAAACATTAAAAGCCCCGCCTACCTACGAGACTATGTTACGTAGGTTGGGCTAAACCAAGAGGGGAGGGGTGTTCCATATTAGCATTCTTGGAATACCCTCACCTGATTGGCCAAAATGGACTACTCTGTGATTGGTGGAAAGAGCTACAGTGATTGGCTCATAAGGAATCAACCGCGATTGGCTGCGCTGATTGCGGGAGATTCAAAGAGCCGTCATTGGCTGCGAGCCGCCGGCAATCCCTATAAGAAGGGCTGCCGCGGATCGCAGGTCCAGCACAGAACTATATACCAAGTAAAGAGCTGAACTGTTACACTGGTCTCGAGTCTCTTTTCCCGCAATCGAACAAAAAAGATTATGTGCTATTAAGTTATTTTTGACTCTTGGAATCACATAGATAGAAAATAGAACAAAAAGGGAAATACAATTAAAAAGTCAGACATACAGTTTAAAAAGGTGATTTTTAAAAAAATCCGGACTGAAATTTGAGGGAGGGGACTTGAAACTATAGTCTATTGCCTCTGGAGAACATCAAAATGAAGAATGCTAATAAGGATTTTTTTTTGCATAGAGCAAAACAGAAATACCAGTTCAGTTAATGCCCTTCAAGCATAACAATTAAAATCTTAATGCAGCAACTGTCATTAACATATTTCTTTGCAACTATGAGTTAAATCTTAAATATGACGATTATTTCCATTTCTCAAGTAGAAACACATTTCAGCTATCTTCCAGGCATTGCCCTCCACCCCAACGCCACCACCCAAGAATTGGGTGTATTTGTAAGATGTGCACAGGAACAAGAGTTTAGTAGGTTCAATAAATGAGAAAATGAACTTTAAACAAACTAAACGTAGGATCTATTCCCAGAATTAAAGGACAAACCTAAAACATTACTTTCTTTTGCCTAGAAAGTGATTATTGGGATGAATCATTTGTGAGACAAACATATTTGTCTGAAGAATGCTTAGGGAGTATACAGACATCCCAGTATAACAGTATTGAATTAAGCATCTGCTATCCAGAAGACATGATCTGATTAGTGATGACACTAAACCTTATCACTGTGAAGTGATAATACATCAACATGTATGATTTGCAATCCATGAATCATTGATAAGCTGAACTCTCCCTCCCTTCCTAAGTCTTCCAACAAGTACAAAAATGGAAAGATAGACACACAACTAAGGCAGAATATCAGCAAATAGCCAGAATCTGCAAAGATAAAGTCAGGAAAGCAAAGGCTCAGAATGAACAAACACGTGCAACAAAAGTCAAAAATAATAAAAAAGTTTCTTCTAACCTATAAATAACAAGAAAAAATCAAGGAAACAGTCAGTACACTAAAGAGAGGAGATGGCAAAAAAGTATCAGGTAATACAGAGAAAGCAGAGCTGCTTAACCATTCTTTGCATCCGTCTTCACTCAAAAAGAAACTATAGCCCAACTACCAAAAACATAACTGTAAAAGACAGACTAGAAATAAAGGTTAAAATAAGCAAAAAAAAAAAAATAATAGTAAGAGAACACTTGTCTGAACTTGAAGAATACAAATCACCAGGGCCTGATGGATTTCACAAGAAGAGTTCTACATTCCTCTACTTGTTGCAGAATACCTTAGGCCACCAGACTTGAAATTCTAGACCTAGAAAATCTAGAACTACACCGCCTTTGGTTCGATCTAAGTATAGTATATAAAATCATACATTGCAATGTCCTACCAGTCAATACTTCAGCTTCAACCATAACAATACAAGAGCAAACAAGGTAAACCACACCAAACTTGATTGCAGGAAATACGACTTCAGCAACAGAGTGGTCAATGTCTGGAATACTCTACCGGACTCTGTGGTTTCTTCCCCAAATCCCAAAAACTTTAACCTTAGACTTTCTACTATTGACCTCACCCCTTTCCTAAGAGGTCTGTAGGGGGCGTGCATTAGCGCACCAACATGCCTACCATCCCTGTCCTATTGTTTCTTTTATTTTTCTTATATTACTCATTTCTTGTATTCATAACTATGTTTATCCTTATACCTATTATCTTGTAAGCAATTGACAAATCAAATAAATAAATTACATTCCAGGGTTCTAAAGGAGCAGGCAGATGCCAACTCAGAACCACTGTACTGCATCTTTCAAAAATCCTGGAGCACTGGGGAACTACCAGAGGACCGGAAAAGAGCTGATGTGGGTCCCATCTTCAAAAAAGGAAAAAAACCAGACCTAGGAAACTACAGACCAATCAGCCTAATATCAATATCTGGGAAGATACTGGAAAAGATAATAAAAAGACAGATCTGCCAACGTCTAGAAATGAGCAAAGTAATAACTAGCAGTCAGCACAGGTTTGTTAAAAAGAGATCATTCCAAACCATCTTATTTCATTCTTCAACATAGTGACTGAATTAGTAGACCAGCAAAATACTGTGGACATAATATACTTAGACTTCAGCCAGGCATTTGACAAAGTAGACCACAACCTACTTCTTGGTAAGCTAGAAAAAAGTGATAGATAAGCATCACTACCAGATGGATTTGTAATTGGCTGACACGCCATACTCAACGAGTATTCCTTAATGGGTCTATGTCTATATGGAGGGAAGTAAGCAGTGGGGGTACCATCTTAGGCCCAGTACTCTTCAATATCTTCATAAATGACTTAGATGAAGGAATAGAAGGGGAACTTACCAAATTTGCAGACGATACCAACCTGGCAGGAATAGCTAGCACCCTAGAAGATAGGCTCGAAATCCAGGTGGATATTGACAGACTTGATCACTGGGCTCTATCTAACAAAATGAAATTCAATGTAGAGAAAAGTAGAGTATTACACTTAGGCAAGAAAAACCAAAAGTACACCTATAGACTGGGTGAAACCAGGCTTAATAGAAGTAAATGTGAGAGGGATCTTGGAGTCTTAGTGGACAACCAACTAAATATGAGCCAGCAGTGTGCAGCAACAGCCAAAAAAAGCCAATGCAATTCTAAACTGCATTAACAGAGGAATACAATAAAGATCAAGTGAGGTACTAATACCACTCTATAAAGCCTTAGTAAGACCACACCTAGAATACTGCATCCAGTTTTGGTCACCACACTATAAAAAAGATGTTGAGACTGTAGAAAAAGTGCAGAAAAGAGCAACCAGGATGATTAGGGGACTGGAGACTAAAACATATGAAGAATGGTTACAGGAATTGGGCATGGGTAGTCTAGGGAAGAGAAGGACCAGGGGAGACATGATAGCAGTGTTCCAATATTTGAGGGACTGCCACAGAGAGGAAGGGGTCAAGCTATTTTCCAAAGCACCTGAAGGCCAGACAAGGAATAATGGATGAAAACTGATCAAGGAGAGATTCAACCTAGATATAAGGAGAATTTTTCTGACTGTGAGAACAGTCAACCAATGGAACAGCTTGCCTTCAGAAGTTGTGGGAGCGCCATCACTGGAGACTTTCAAGAAGAGAGTGGGCTGCCATTGTCAGAAATACTGTAGGGTCTCCTGCTTGGGTAGGGGTTTGTACTAGATGACCTACATGGTCCCTTCCAACTCTGTTAAACTGCTGTCTGACCAGTCTAGTGCTTTTCTAATGGTTCCTCCAAACTTCAGGACCAGATTTGGGATGATTGCAATGGAAAAAATTAAATACAAAAATCTGAAGCAATACTTTTGTATTACAATGATTTTGGCTATGTTGCATCAGTTGCACACTATGCATGGACCTTCTGTAAATAGAAGTTGATCTCATTTCTTCTAGAAGGATCCAGAAATTTCCAACACTTTCTAAGACCTCTGTATACTACCTTCTAAGGTATACGGATATGCCCTATCCCAAACTAGCACTCTCCAAATGTGTTAGAATACAAGTTATTGTATGTTGATTAGAAAGTATTAAGTTGAGGGAGGTGCCTTTACACAATCCATATTTGAGAGCTTTATTTATTTGTTATCAAGAAAAACATAAATGGCCATGACTCTGCTGGTCCCTGTGAAATGACTCATGATTTTAAGAGCTGTGTAATAGCTATCTCCTGAACAATTTTGTGTTCTGTTTTGGTATTGTTTCTTTTAATGAGCAAGGAAAATGAGCACATTCTTTAACTGTCCCCCACATCTCAAATTAATAGTATATGAAAAGGTGACATATTCTGAAGTCAGTCAAGAAAGACCATTTCAATGCTGTGTACATAAAAGAAGAAATAATAAAAGCCTAAAGCTGTTGCCTAGGTGATTCACAGAATTCAGTTCCATTAAGGTACCCTGAACTTGTCCACAACAGCAAAAATGTCACACTGAAATTAAAGTTAATCATACTTTTCTAAGGTTCTTAAGAAGAAACAGAAAAATTGCACAGGGAATATTTTTTTCCAAAGTGAATCTTTGGCTACACATTTTATCTTTTTAAAGCATGATCTTTTTTGCTTCTATCATAGGAGGACCTTCAGTCCAGAGGTGGTATTCAGCAGGTTCTGACCAGTTCTGGAGAACCAGTAGCAGAAATACTGAGTCAATTTCAAACTGAAGTGAGAAGAAGAATTTGCCCATCATTGACAAACTGCAGTTTAGAGAATTTTGTGCTGACATTTTCCCATGCTCCTCCAGTGGCACAAGAGAATTACTATTAAGCCAACTTCAATCTGCAGTATACTGTATATTTGCATAACGAACTAATTTCATGTGTTCCAAGACTGAATCCTGGTATTTAAAAGATGTCCAGAGAACAACCTTTGGTTTACATCAAAACCAATTGTTTGTTTTTATTACATTTTTGGAACATCCTTTTGTTATAATTGTAGAATTACTTCTAACTGGCAAGAAAGTTCTTTGGTTAGAAGCTCTTTGGCTGTCTCCCAAGAGATGACATCACATCATTTCCATCTAGCATCCTGTTAGCAACGCTTGGGTAAGTCATTAGTTCATCAGTTCAATTTATACTAAAATAACCAGACACATTCCATTGAATGTCTCAGAACTGTTAATGATTACGGGAAGCATCAGACTTTTATCCGGTTTCCCACTCTTTTTCCCTAACGTGATGGTTCAAGGAACTAAATCAGACATTCAGTAGCAAACACACACGCTCACACAATGCCATCCTACTTCAGCAACAGCCAGTGGGAGTCTTTTGGTCATTAATTTCTCAGTCAGAGGAATGTAACCGTTTTCAGAACTGACCAGAAAAGCTGCTGTAGGAAGCAAAAATGCTAAGTTGCCACAATTCAGACTTCAGACTGTAAAGATATTAATTGGACCTCATTAAAGTTATTCAGATGTGGAGAATGAAAAACTGGAAGTGATGGAAGCTTAGAAAGGACGAAGCATGTGTTAATTCACTGCAGTTGTGTCTCTGACTTTTAAAGATTGAATTGTACAGCCACCAATTCTGATTAAATCCTAACTTGCAACTACCTACCATTTATCAATCCTTTGAAACAAGCCTAGCATGTTATCTCCTTGATTTTAAGATACTTGCATAAGAAGCCTCCAGATCCCTCTTCTACCTAAGAGTGCACAATAAATATGCAGAACCAGGGGTTTGTTTGATGCTCTGTAGTCTTGGTGTTTGTGTAAAAGATCTGGAAATACCATGTTGCCAAGCTCTGTCCATTTGCATTATTTTAATGTATGTTTTGGTGTTTGCCTTTCCTTTCTCTCTTATGAATAGCTGTGTTGTGGTGTTTGTGTGCCAGGGTGGCCAGTGAAAAATAATAGAATAAATTGCTGGTATCTGAGAATCAAAGGCCTGGCTTTGAGGTATTACAGCTATCCCACTGGTGCAAAAATAATAATCTTCTATTTAACATTAAGAAGACCAAGGAGGTTATAGTGGACTATAGGAAAAAAAGAGCAGACATTCAGCCACTGTATATAGAGGGAGTTCGTGTGGAACAGGTGGTTGAATGTAAGTATCTCAGGACCATCATTACAAATGACCTGACCTGGAGTGCAAACACCGCTGCTTTAATTAAGAAGGCACAACAATGGTTGTATTTACTAAGGATTCTTAGAAAACAACAACTGGCTGAGAGTCTACTGACTACCTTCTATCGGAGTTCAATTGAGAGTATATTATCCTACTGTCTCTGTGTATGGTTCTCGAGCTGCACAGTGGCAGAGAAAAAGGCAATTCAGAGGGTGATTAAGATGGCCCAAAACATCATTGGCTGCTCACTCCCCTCTTTGGAAGAACGGTACAGGAATAGATGTAAGAGGAAGATATTTAATATATTGAATGACTCCTCTCATCCGGGACATCAGCTCTTTGAACTATTACCATCGAGAAGGAGATTCAGGGTATTAAGAACAAGGACGACTAGATTTAAGAACAGTTTTTATCGTAGTGCAGTTTTGAGTTTGAATGCAGGGTCATAAGATTTTGGTGGAATTTAATGGCTGAGAGTAATGGGGTATTTACATTTTTAAATTGTATAGAGATTATTGTATGGTCTGTTGTGTTTAATTTTATTTTTCTTTCAATGGTGTTGTCCAGTTTTACTTGTGGAAGAGCACCTCATTTCGTTGCACCCGCTTGCGAGTGTAATGACAAATAAATTCTTATGTCTTATGTCTTATGTCTTTTTAGTGAGGTGAGAATGTTTTTAATTTATTTTAAAAGAATTACTGGCAAATTGTAGGAAATGAAACTACAGTATTTCCTTTTCTCTGCAGGGGATTATTGTGTCAGATGAGAAATGTGGACTTCATATTTCTAAAAAAAAACCCCACCAGTTAATTCTTCCAAAGTATGAGCTCAAGAGTTTCCTTGGACTCAGGGTCATTTACTTCTTGGTTTGCACATTAACTATCTAATATTTTCTGGCTTGCCCAACTCTATGAACTTTCCTCCTGTCTCATAGCCACAGTGGCAACACTTTTGTCCATGCTGCAATGCAATTCTTCAGAACTAATGTGCTGAGTTTTCTCTTTATGGAAGTCAGGTTTGTGCTCTTAAGGACAAAAAAACATTGGAAGCAACTTGGAAGTTCTTAAAAGTAATGTTTGCTCTTTGATTGGAACTAGTCTTACTTCATGAAGGCCTATATGAAAGAATCTGCCAAATAAAGTTGGCTAAGATTAATTTCTTCAAATTGTTCTTTGTCCCACTTAATCCTGTATGATTAGTGTACTTCTCATGGGAGAAAACCTACCCTTCAAAAAGATCTTGACTATGCATCAGAATAGTCAAACAAATAGCAACTTCAAATCTCAACAAATAAATGCTCTGTCTTACATATTGGCAAAAAAAATCAGAAAATAAAATACAAGCTGAATAGTCAAGAACTTGTTGATGATCCAAGCTCTGTAAAGGACCTTGGAATACTCATCTCTAATGGTCAAAGTGCTAGAGCCCACTGTAACTACATAGCCAAAAAGGCATTAAGATTTGTTAACCTAATCCCATGTAGCCTTTTCTCTGGTAATATCACACTACTAACTAGAGCATACAAAACATTTGCTAGACCAATACTCAAAAACAAAACATCAGTCTGGAACACACATTACGTATCTGATATTAGCACAGTTGAGAAAGTCCAGAAATATTTCACAAGAAGAGTTCTCCACTCCTCTACTCGTTGTAGAATACCTTATGCCACCAGACTTGACATTCTAGACCTAGAAAACCTTGAATTACGCCATCTTTGGTCTGATCTAAGTATGGTATATAAAATCATACATTGCAATGACTTACCTGACAATGAATACTTCAGCTTCAATCATAACAATACAAGAGCACACAATAGATACAAACTCAAGGTTAGCCGTACCCAACTTGATTGCAGGAAATACGACTTCTGCAACAGAGTGGTCAATGTCTGGAATACTCTACCTGACTCTGTGGTTTCTTCCCCAAAACCCAGAAACTTTAACCTCAGACTGTCTACTATTGACCTCACCCTTTTCCTAAGAGGTCTGTAGGGGGCATGCATAAGCACACCAACATGCCTACTGTCCCTGTCCTATTGTTTCTTTTATTTTTCTTATATGTACCCATTTCATGTATTCATAACTATGTATATACTTATACCTATTATCTTGTGAGCGCTTGACAAATCAAAATAAATAAAATAAAAAAGCATAACCCTGGCCTTGCAGTACTATGTCCTACCAGTCCAAATTTTGACAATGTCAGAATTTGAGAGAGTCATCCTAGACAAATTCTTAATTTGGATTTGGAGAAAGGTAAAAATGAAGCACTTCATTATTATAATGATGGTCTCAGTAGTAGATTGTTCTTACTGAATTACATATATAATTTCCTTTCCATCCTTTGCAGAAGAGCACATTAGCCAAGCTAAACACATTATTACTTACGATCTTGGAGGGAGGATTCAATGATACTTAAAATGGCTTTGACTTTAACTTTGGCAATATCTGCTGGCTGATTTGTCTCTGCTCTAATGGTTAGTGATTCATTTATTATTTTCCTTTCTCCCCTTTCCTCAGTTTGTTTAATATGATTGTATTGCTTATTTTGATATTTGTTACTCAATTCAATTTGATTTGACTCAACTTTTGTCTTGTACAGCAGCAGGTACTGGGGAAACGAATCATTCTGTTTCATAGAATCTAAGAGTTTATTTCAGTCTTTTCTAGGCTTACTGGAGTTGTTCTATCTTTTTCTTATAAAACTTCCTTATCAAATCACTAAATGTCTCCATTTTTCTTCCCTGAATCATTTACAGTGTATTCATATTGGCTGCATTTATTATTTGGAGCAGTTGATATGATGTTAAAGAGACATGTGATTTATACATCACTTTCTGGTGACTTTGGGGCCAACTGGCACCATAATCCTACACAGTGAGGTGGGGCAATTCAAGCAATCCATCTCAGGCACTCTATGGATGAATTTGAGTTCTAGATGACACTTGGGGTATTTCCCAGCAATCTCAAGACAATTCCTTTTAGAACCTTATCAACTTCTTCAACGGGGAGCTCTTGGTAGGATTGCCTCTGAATGTCCTCTCTTTGTATTCTAATCACAGGTTGTTCATTTGATCTATTGATCAAATATATTCCATTGATTTATGGCTAATCACCAGCAGATGAGGTGCCAGAAGGATACCAGGAAAGAAGTTGATAGAAGATAAAAGAGAGAATTTGACTAGGCATGAGTATGTGTCAAAGCTGAGACTTATAGTGTGATAGTCAGGACAGTGAAGTATAGTTATTTCTTCAACCTTATTGGATATGTGGAGTACTGTTTTGCAACCCTTTTCATATCAACTTTTTACGATATGATGGTGTGAAAAAATGTTTAGAGGGCCTCTACAAAATATTAAAGTCAATTGGATTCATTTTGAATTGGAAGTCAGCTGGGCAGGTCTTAAAGAGATAAGCCAGATAATGCTTTAGAACATAACAGAGGTGCTTGAACCTGTTTCTGTTGAAGAAGAAGACAATTTTTGGAGAAATGGTCACTTCTGGGCCGGATACCTTTTCTATCTGGCTTATACTACATCAGAAGCCAGGGAAGGGGCAAGAAGCTGGAACTTGACCATAACTGATTGTTGTAAAAGGTGTTGAAGGCTCTAAAGGGGCTGACCATTTAGGCCTGGTGTAGGCCTAGGTCAGAGGTCTTCAAACTTGACAGCTTTAAGGCTTGTGGACTTCAGCACCCAGAATTCCTTCTCCAGTCATGTTAGCTCAAGAATTCTGGAAGTTGAAGTCCACAAGTCTTAAACTTGCCAAGTTTGAAGACCCTTGGCCTAGGTAGATAATTATAGTCTATGTTCTTACCTCCTGTTTTGGGAGAACATTCTTAAGAAGGTGAAGGGAGCAACAATTACAAATTGCTCTGCAAGCAGCAACATTATATGATTCAGATCTTGGCATTGGATAGAAATCATATTAGTCATATTTGTAATAACTTATGAAATTATCCAGGATTTAGGTTCTGGATTTGTACAAAGCTGGTTGTTTCAAGTAGAATTTGCCTTCTTTTTTTCTCCAAAGTTTTTTATTTTTTATTTTTTACGCATCTCTTTATGTCAGCACCGTGATTCCAGATTACAATATTTATACATAGTCATAGTTACACTTTCAACTTCCTTAATTAATATCACTTCAAATTATTATCCATTCGACTAATCTTTAGATAAATTTCCCTTTCATATTTCAATTCATTAATTCAATATCAAAATCATTTCATCCTCACATATATTTTCAATTCTTTATCCCCTATTATTTCCATTTTCCGCTGACCACCTATTTTATGTTACCTTATGTATTGTTATCATCTAAAACTTTCTCAAGACCAATATATAATTAGACAATAATTAGTCAATGAAAGAAAAATGAGTAAAAGTAAAGTAAGCTTAGTACATTTGGGATCCACATGGTATACCACCCCCCATCTACAATATATCATATATATATTCCAGAGATATTCATATAATCATTTCATATTTTTCTTTGTTTCAAAAATTTACCTATATAATTTAAATAAATTTTAATTCCCCTGCTTTTGATTATAATATAATTCCTTCATTATAAATATTTTACATCCCACATAATCCCTTCTAGTTCATTATATTTTCTATTTTCTCATATCCTTTGTATAATCAATTATATTTTTTATTTCATGTATACCACAAAGAAAAAAAAAACAGTCAATTTCCCCTTTTACTTCAACCTATGGTATTTATATTACCCTAATTCACACTTTTTGAACATAATTAATACCAGATTTTCACCCAGGTCATCATATTCTCTGCTTTCCTAATATCATTTAAATAGTCATTAGCATATTTTAGAATATGTATATATATAAAAAAGAAAGGATTAATAACAATAGAACCCGCTTAATATCGCTCACTCCATCTTCATTTTTCTCATCTATAATTATCTAATAATCTTAAGGTAATTCCCAGTAAGTTATAAACTTCAAATCTCCCCATTCTACATTTCTAATAAAAAATACAAAGATACATTCCCATGTGGTATCCCCCTTTTATGATATATCTAACCCTTATCTCTAAATCTCTCAGCCTTGTCATTTCTCTTAGTTTTAGCCAGCTTTCCGTTTACTAAGTTTTCTTGGCCTTTCCTCTCTATCCCTCTTTTTTTCCTCTAATACTACATTTATTTCCATCTGCCAGTCCCCCATCTTTCCTCCCACCCTTTCCTTTTCTCTTTTTTTGAAATTTCTTCTACAGCTTCTTCTTCTTTTGCTTACTCTTGGGAGCTTTCTCTCTTTTATTTATTATCTCCATCATCAATGTTTTAGTTTTAGTTCCTTTTGTATCTTTTGGCAATGTCTCTGAATCTTCATGTCCATCTTGGCTGTTTTCCTCTTCCTTTGGCTCCTCCTCTCTAGGATTCCTTTGTTCTGCTATAAATTGGCATTACTTTTTCTGCCAGTGTGTCCAATAGTCCTCTTTTTTCTTTTATCATTTCTTTCAGTTTGCAGTTCCAACTTAAATTCTTTGCTTGCTTCTTCCATTTTTTAATCAATTGTGTTATTCTTTATTTTATTAAAGTTAGTTGTAATCCTTACCAAGAGACTCCATTTATATCTCTTTTCCTTCTTGGTCCTTCTATTTCCTTTGCCCAGTCAACTCCCAACAGTCCCAAGATATTGCCTTCCTTTGTCCTCTTGCTGCAATCTCACCCTTTTTCTTTTAAGCTTCAGGGGTTCCTATTATGTTAAAATCTTTTATTTCATGTTTTTTCTCATTCACACATTTAACAGACCAGTAATTTTCCTCAAAGTCATCCAGGAAAAAATGTCTTGTACCATTAGGTGGCGCTCTATATTGCTTCCACTTTTCAAAGTTCATTTTCCCCCCTTTTTCAATTATATTAATATTAATTTTCAAACATTTCAACCATTGCCTTTTTATAAAGTATAATCAATTCCAAGCAAGTTCAGCATTTTATCCAATGCCTAATTAATGCCAGGTTCTGCATAATATTCCAAATTCCATCCTTAATTCTGTTATAGCTCTTTTGTAGTCCAGTTTTTTTTTTATTTACCTTATATTGTCCTCATTTTCTATTCGCTGCTGTTGTACTCTCAGAAGAGGAATCTTTCTTTCTGCTTTCATGGTTATTAAACCAAAAGGTTCAGCTTCTCTTGTCTGGATACACGCCACTAACCACTTCACCTCTCCAGCACACACTTAGGTCCCGGTAGCTTCCCTGTCTGTAGGGCAGCCATTAAAACTGCCACTTCTCCCTGTCTTCCAGGGGAATATATCAAGCCAGGGAGGAGAGATGTGGCTCCCCTCAACTCGGATGATGGTCTCTCCTTCTTCCCCCACCCCTCTGAGGTGGGTCTAATGGTTCCAGTACCATGGGGTCCCTTCAACAGGGTAAGCATGGATTGAAGCTGTGCACGATTGTGGTCTCCATCCGTCCTCAACAGAAGTGCCACCGGAAATCTAGAATTTGCCTTCTTGAAGTATGCTAGAAGAGATTACTTGTTAAGGATCCTTAAAATTCATCAAGCAGTAGAAAACCCATGGATTTTTGCAGGCTATTGGAGTTAAAGCTGTGATAAATATGCACTTAGAATGCTGCTGATAGTTGTGGATTGCTGTATTATTCTTTATATTGTGATTTTTTTTTATTTTGAATACTTTTTAAATAAATGAATAAAATTGTATATGGCTGCCCAACTCAGACAATTTGATTCTGCAAAGTGTATAAGAAGTCATCAAGCTTAAAAAATACAAAAGAAAACAGTGCACACCATTATGTGTGTTTGTTATATAGGTTATGTTTTACATGCAGCCTATGTAGGCATAAAAATAGTTGTAATAAATAAAATAATAAAATAGATCTGGGTCTCCTTCCCAAATTTTCCTTTTATGAAAAATCAGAAAGAGTATCTGTATCTTTTGGCCAATCAAACAAACAGACAGAAATCAGGTAAGAAAATAAATTCCTGAATTTCCTCTATCTAGTTAAACACTTCTATAGCAATCTATTTAAGACAAGACTCAGACACTTTGAAGGAGATCATCCGGTTGAGTATTCAGGATTCCCCTTGAGCAAGTTCATAAGCCTAATCATTTTAGCAGATCCTTACAGGCAAATTTATTATATATAGCTGGAAAGTTAAATGCAATGTCTGGGTTTGCGGCCTGGATATTATTTCCAGAGCAATCTTCCTGACCATTGTTAGAGACTTGAATTGGTCTGCTCTGGCAAGACAGTTCTTAGGCCCATATGGCCCATTACAGGCTGAATCATTCAGTTATGTGACTTATTGACCCAATGTCTGCTGCTAAGGAGAAAAACAAAATTCCACATTAGGCATTATTAAAAAAAAGAGTAAAAATAAAGGAAAGAAACAATAATACTTTTATAAGGGCCAAGTATTCTTCAAATACGATTCAGCAGGAACACAGTACTTTTAAATGATTCATTAAAGAAGACCCTCATTTTTCAGGTTTCTTCATTAGCTGGAAGGAATATATCACTGCTTTAAAGAATCTACTTGCTAATATTAGTGACTTTTAAAGCAATGACACTTTCTTCAGGAAAATATAGGAGCCAAGAATAAACTGGGCTCCTTTAATGAATCCTGGAAAGACTGATATATTCTGTGGGCAGGAGGCTTTCAAAGTGTGCACCTATCCACTTAGTCATTGGTCTGGCCACATTGTAGAATGTATAATTTTATTCAATGCATTTCAAAAAGAATCTTATAGAACTGTAGAAAGGAATACGTGGGGGCAATCAAACTGATCAAAGGACTGGAATACGTGGGGGCAATCAAACTGATCAAAGGACTGGAGTGATTCCATAGAAAGGAGATGTTCAACAACTGAAACTTTTGCTTTGAAAAAATGTTGAGACATGTATAAAATTATTCTTATTGTGGAAGAATTCACTAGGGGAAGCCTTTCTCTTTTGGCCTGTCCGTTTTGCCTGTCTTTCTTTCTCTCAGAATAGGGAGCCATTCAGTGAAGTTGAGAGATGGGAAATCTATGAGAAACAATAGGAAAGATCATTTGTAGTTACAGTTTTCTGAGTGTCTATATTGCTCTTAATATCACAGGAACAAAGTCAATAAAAAGCAACAGCCCCAAAAATCTTTTCTTCAGTCTGGGCTTCTAAAACAAATTATATTACATAGATGAAGAGATGATATAGTACGGTACATCTACCTAGCAGTTTTAATCCCAATTTAAGTGTAATGTTAATTTTTATACATTGTTTTATTTATTGGCTACTTTATATTATACATCAACCAGAGACCCTCTTTGAGGAATATGGCTGGTTTAGAAATATGAAACATTAAAACAATCAATCAATCAATCAATCAATCTGGAGAATAACTTATTCCCCACAGTTTCAGGAGTCTATTCTTGTCCATTCAAGCAAATTACATTAACTAAATGAACAGAATGTATTTCACTTATGGTTATTCAGTCATTAAAGCATACAAAAGAACTATGAATAAGCACATCAAGTTTTTGTATTGGCAAGACAAGCTGTGTCTTCTCTCTAAAATATGCTTGGACTTGTGGTGTGGTAAAGTTGGCAGCAAATATCGGCTGAACCTCTCTTCAGCCAGATGTCACCTCAACCCACAAAAAACACCAATAGAATGCTGAAAATTCTTCCAGAACAAAGGGGAAAAAATATACCCACATAGCCCCCCAGATGGCTGCTTCTCTTGTGCAAATTGCGAAGTGAAAGCTTTAATAATTAGTCAGTTAGTTATGAGCCGTGGTGGTGCAGTGGTTTGAGTGTAGTACTGCATGCTATTTCTGTTGATTGCCGGCTGCCTGAAATTTGGCACTTCAAATCTCACCAGGGTCAAGGTTGACTCAGCCTTCCATCCTTCCGAGGTTGGTAAAATGAGGACCCAGGTTGTTAGGGGCAATATGCTGACTCTGTAAACCACTTAGAGTGGGCTGGAAAGCACTAGGAAGCGGTATATAAGTCTATTGCTATTAGTGAGTGGAGAGTCTAATTAATGAGAAAATATGATCTGTTTAAGATTGAGGTGCACTATTTATGGATAATACAGCTGTCAATCCACACGACTAACCATTTTTAGAAGACTATTATCTACAGCCAAAGAGAGACTTCTGTCTTCTGAGGATGTTCTTGCTTTAGAACATTTTCTGTTTTGGCGGAGACTATAATCGAATGGGAGTGATAGAGTGAAAAAATATCTTATACCACAGTTACTGTTACATAATTATATTAGACTATAGTCTTTTGTTAAGTTTTGATGTTGTTTCTCTAGGTGATGTTGCCTTGTTTCCTTGATTGGGGCATCCCATTTCTTTGTAATAGGTGTTGTGATTATTCATCTTTAAAACATTTAGAATAAATCCTTAACTTGATTTTTTTTAAATCACTTGCGAGATTTCCATCATCATGATTGGTGCATTCATAAGTTTTCTGTGTGTGTCTGTAAGACATGGTAAATTCTACTCTTGGAAATAATATTCTATTTCTTTCAAAGAGATGTCAGATCTTTTATATAAATTGGAATAGTAATGATGAAAGGTTTTTTTTTGTATAGCCAAATTATTTGTTATAACTATGTCACCATGACAACCATGACCTGTCCCACATTATTGAAGTTTGAAGACATAATGCAGTCTAGACCTGATTTTTATCTTAGTATAGTTGCAATGTGATCTGATTTTGAAGGACATTCCAATCAGTCTGTGGCCATGAGCAAGTAACTCTGTTTCTTGGCTTTCTGGGCCAGCTGCCATGGCCAGCTTCAATTGGAAGAACTAGAAGATACTACTACTGATCAGGGGTGGGATTCAACCGGTGTTACTACCGGTTCGGTGACTACGCTGCGTGTGTGTGTAAAACAACCTAAAGCTCTGCCGTCTGGACAGCTGAAAAGCGCTGCGCGCAGGTGCGCAGCATTTGAAAAGCCTCTTTTTTCCTGCTTTTTCAACGTCAGCTGTGCCACTCAAAGCAGCTGAGGTTGAAAAAGCAGGAAATAAAGGACAGGTAAGAGCCCAGGCGGGCGGGTGGGCCAAAGAGCAGCAAACACAGAACCCGGCTCTATAGAACCAGGCAGAACCAGGAGCATTCCAGCCCTGCTACTGATGCTTTGAACGAATGCCACAAATAGCTGGAGGAATGACTGGATAGAGGACTTCCCTCCATTGCTAAAGCACATTGCTTTCTGGCTAATAGGATACTCAGATTTGCTTGAAGTTGGACTATAACTGGAGAGCTTCAGTAGAAGTTCCTCGGACAGAGTCTTGTAGGGTTATCTGGAACAAGTTTATAGCTCTCTTAAGGAAGTGGACATGCTTCTCTAGTCTGTGGGTTCAGTCAACTTTTTGTCAGAATCAGATCTCTCCTGGAATGACCCTTTATTGGATCCCTGCAGAGACATCTTCTCTGAGAAAGGGATTGTCTCCTCAGCCTTGATGGAAACTGTAGTGCCTCCTCCTCAAGATGCCATTGCTAGACCTAATGATTTTGAACAATTTCCACTGTCCCTATTTAGGGATGATGGTTGAAAAGGTGGTTTGGCTTCAGCTACTAAGAATCCTGAAAAGATATATTATCTGGATCCATTACTGTTGGGTTTCAAGTTGGATTAGAGTATGATAATGGCATCAATTTGCACTAATTGAGGATCTGTGGTGAAGCTGAGATGGAGGAAGGCTGGCATTAATCTTATAAGTTTCATATCATCTTTCAGGAGACTCTGAATATCTTGCTTTTGTTGAGTGTTGAAATCTGCATTACAAACTGAAAGAGTTTGCTGAAATTTCTCCAGGTTTTGCCCACATTAGTCTTAATTTGTCATATTATTTCAAGCTGCTAATCAATATCGAAGAATGCAAAAACCACTTCTATCCCCCACCCTTGAAAATTAGAGGGATTCAGCTCTGCCACACTGCATCCTTTGATGGTGGGTGGCAGGTAAGCAGGGGTGGGATTCTACCAGTTCTCACCTATTCGCTAGAACCAGTTGTTAACATTCTAAGCAGTTCGGAGAACCGGTTGTTAGAAGAAATTGCTGGCCTAATCCTGTAAGGAAGGCAGGAAGGAAACATTCTGGTGTTGCTTACAGAAACTGCCTCTCTGTTAACCCTTATTACATTCTTGGCAGGACTAGACTTCCTGTCTCAGGAACGTCTCTGGAGTTTTTTTCCCCTCTCCCTTGCTGGTACTTTGCTTGTGTGGAGTGACCATTTAAAGTTACAATGGCACTGAAAAAAGTGACTTATGACCATTTTTCACACTTACGACTGTTGCAGCATCCCCACAGTCATGAGAGGCCAGGTGAGGAGATGCGTGCCTCAATGTGAGTGATATTGAGTTGGCCACGCCTAGCCAGTCACATGACCACCAAGCCATGCCCACCAACTAAGACACGCCCACAGAACCAGTTGTTAAAAAATTTGAATCCCACCCTTGCAGGTAAGGGAAGGCAAAATTGGTTTTCTGAGATGCCCGATCCTTCTGGTTGCTCCTATGATTGCATCACCAGGATGTTTCTATCCTCAACCAGGAAGGCAGAAGGGAAGTGGTGAGTTAGCCTCACCAATTAAAAAAAAAAGAGTGGATGGGGGACAGACATCAGAAAGTGCACACTGATGCTGCACAGTGGAAAAGAAACACTGAAACAGAGGATGTGAGCAGCAGCTAGAGGTTGGGTTACTGTAGATTGAATCTAAATCTAAATCCATAAATCTAAACTAAACTGAAATTTCTAGTTTGCAGCTGCAGATTGCTGAGAATTTACATGTGGTATTCTATCTCTGTTACTGGAGTTGGTGCAGCAAGCAATGAAGGAGAATTGATTTAATTATTTCCTCTCCTGCTTTGGTCCTAAAAAAAGTTTGCTCCTCTGAAGCTGGATATCAGGAAGACTTCTACCGGGGCATTAATGGAGGTTTTCTTTTCAATGAAAATTGCAGCTTCCAGGAAAGGAAAGGAATTTCAACTAAAACTACACTGGGAAAGAAAAATTAAAATGCTCCCCATTTTTTCCTGCTGCAACTTCTCTCATACTGCTGTGAAAGAATGTAATTTCAGTTCTACTCCAATGGACTTTCAAAGTTGTCTCTTCGCTTTAGACTTACATGTTGCACAGTGCCTCAGATGGAGGAGAGAAAGGCTGATGTAGTGGCAGAATCTATGGTGGGTTTTTTTTAAATAACACCCACCACCTGAATTCAAAAGAGAGTTTGGGTAGAGAGATTATTCTATGAATAAAAACAAGATGCTTCTGAACATATGCTAAACCCCAGGACACTGCTATATTCAGTACCATATCCAAGCTCAAGAATCTTTCCCAAGCCAAAATCCACTCCTGTTTTTCCTGCATGCAAATTTTCCAGCCATTTAATTGATGAGAGAAAAACACTGTTGTTCCTATTCTTGTTAAACTGCAAATTTCAAAGAGATCTATCACTAGATTTCAAAATACTTTCCTATCCTTGCTTCAGCTTATTTTTACCACCCAGAAGTCTTTTTTTTTAATGCTGGGGGGCGATGGTGGAGGTGACGTTACAATGAGGTTTTTAAAAAATGATTACTCATGATTGTCCAGAGACCAGGACTATTTGTCTATTCGCCTAAGGCAGCACAGGTAAGGGTGAGAAGCTCTTACTACCATGAATAAATTGTGGAATTTTTATCATTCAAAAAAAAGTTTTTAAAGAACTGGCATTTCCGAAACTGCTCTTGGCAGGTCCTGCCCAGCCTGAAAGATTTTAGTGCAACGTAAGCTTCCTCCATCTTATCTGCTACTTCAGAATTTTACCAGAAGTGTCAATATTTGAAAAAAGCACAAGTATTTTATTACTCCAGTTAGCATATTGACAATACAACCAAATATCAAATACAGTTAATTTTTGAGCCACTGTGGCCATCTGAAAATCCAGAAAGAGTTTAAGATCAAGGAATATTTTCAAATTAGGAAACTATACTTTCTAGTTTCTGTCTGAATAATGTTTTATTGAGCTCACCCAATATATCACTGGCCAAAAAATTATTAGTTTCATAAAATACGGGGTGGATGACTAATGCTAATCTTGAATGAAGAATCCCATCCTTCTACCCTGAAAGTGCATCAAACATATTAGATTTAATATAGCCAGGTTTGTATAATCCATGAAATGCCCCAATTTGACTTTTGTAAATTGTACAAAATTGACCTATGTTTGGATCTGGATTTAAAAAAAAAAAAGATCTGAATGCAAGTATATTATAGATTAAGCTTTGACATTAGCCTTAGATTATTTTATTTTATTAATACTACTAAATACATCAGTGAAACTCTGGATCATGTAGCAAAAACATCCAGTAACAAAGGCCACAACCCCATGATAAAAGTCAACATTTTATAGGAGAAAAGTATAAACAAGACTAAAGGTGTCTGTCTTGAAAAAAATTTATAGTTAAAAAATTTCCATAACTATACAGACACTGTGGAATATAACCGAGGACACTGTATAGGCCAATTACTGTTCTTTTTGCATTGCACCATCAGGCCAGCTGACTGAGAGAAGTGGGAATGTCAGGAAGTTCAAGCTAGGGTTATTGTATTACATTTGAATTTCCTCTTTGCTTGAGAAATCAGATGATACCAGAGAACTGATGGCCCTGTGTAAAATAAAGTATCTAAATCAGCTGCACTCTCCCAAATGGGGAAGCATGTTGTCGGGAAGAAGCCAAAGCTGGAGTCAATATATCAAACAATGACTAAGATGCCAGCATTGTACAAGGTGACACTTCCTTGTTCTTCCCTTCAATTTATTTTTAGATCTTTAATTGTAAGTTATGCTGAATGACCGGATCTAGGTGTTCTTTGAATGTCCCGGCATGCTATGGAGCAATGCTATATCAGGAAGATTATGGCAATTATAAATGGAGGTTTTATGTGGTTGTGAGATTACAACTATAATCTCTTAAAATATATAGGGCTTAACAGTAGGAATGCCTCCATTAGGTAATTCTTGGATCAAAGTCCCCTCAAATCTGGAACCAACTCTGGGAGAAAAGTACCAAGTTGTTCAGGCACTTATTTGATAATTTGTCTGTTGGATCTCATATCTACAACAGACATGCATATAATCTGATTCTTCTTGCTTACTTATATTTTCACTAAATAAATGCATGCCCAATTCAGCCAGATACCTGCTGTCTAATATTTTAAAACTGACATGCTGATAGGAAAATTGAAAGTTTGAATTTGAAACATTGGAATTTTTCAGTATCCAAGAAATGTAGAGAAAGGTTTAAGAAGATTTCATAATACTCAATAGGAGGGAAAATATAATTTGTCAAAGAAATATTTATGGCTAAAACTATTCATCTTCCAAGATGAATTCAATAATTTTCTGGGTTTCTGTTTAATGGGTACATCATTGCTTATATTTATTTTATGTCTATTTGTCTGCTTTGTCAAAACCAGCCACTGATCAGATATGTAGCCTAGAGAAATGTGAGCTGATCTCATCAGATGCTCTCAGCAGGAGCATGAATCACAAAGGGAACAACAACAGCAATAACAACATTAGTTTATTAGATCATCTGTTAAGGATGCCTGTTTTCTGAAATATCCAGTCATGTTTTCTTGGAAATTTTTTGGTGACTATCAAAATATTCATAATAATTATAAATCTGATATAATAGTTGTACTATTATAGATATAAATGGCAGCTTTTGTTCCTTGAGTTAATTCTGTCCATTTTCAGTTTCCAGAAGATGTTCACAATCAGCATCTCTAGTTGCCTGCATTTACTGGCAAAAGATGTAAGAATGCAAGCAACTGAATAGACAGAAGAAAAAATCAGGGGAAAAAAATGTTCCTCTGTGAAGGCAAGCAGGAACAGAAGGCTCCTGAGGCTGGACTCGTGTATTTTAGTAAATATAATCTGAAAGTCAGCTCAATAATTGTTTAATTTTATTTTTTTGTTCTTTTATTTATTTTTGTTTCCCAGATCTATTATTTTCTGATCTGTTCCTTTTTTCCTTTTTCATGAAAATTGTCTTTCAGTTCTATTATTTATATTTAGTTTACTCATGTTCAGATTTCATTTGTATTTATTAAGCCTTCTATAAATTAAATACAGAAAGGGCTATTTTCCTAGGATGCACAAATTGGGTAGATCACTTCTGTTTGTAGAAGATACCTGAAGGTACTTGGAGTTACATAAAGCATTATGGACCAAGACCAATACTTTGAATTCCACCTAGAAACCTGTTGTAAGTCAATGCATGACCCATTTCATTGGCATTACATGCTAATTACCAGTTGCAAGAACTTGGTTCTTGCAAGAACTGAACTTTCAACAGCAGCTTTATGTATAGCACACATGTGATGCTATGAGAATGAATTAACACTGCTAAGTTCTCTGCTCCATGTGGAATCTCAACTAGCATTTCAACTAAGAGTGACCTTAGATACAATCTGCCCCTCGAAGGAGAGCCTAAATTAGTGATGTGCTCCTTCAGATGAATGCCTCCACATTCAGAGTTAATATTGGAGCAGACATGGAACTTCTATGCATATTGCTAAGGTTCACCTTCTACCTCTATTGCCCTATCTAGACCCAACATTTTCCAAGCTCAGAGTCAAAACTTCTAGAATATCTGTAGTTTGGATCAGGATAAAAATACATAATACACAATTAACTTTCAACAGTACATTGATACCTTCCCCAGTCTCATAGTTGATTTTCCCAGGATCTTCATATAGATATTACAGAGTAGGAAGGAGAAGACTACCCACAGATGTTCACTGACCTGACCTTTCATTCCTATCACCACTGTCTAGAATTCCCCCAATAAATAAAGACTGGAACCACTGTAAAACAATGCCATAAAACCCTATATCATGCAAGCAATCCAGAAAAATAGCAGAACTAATGGTCCTACTTACTGTTGGGAGGTCTTCAGGAATAGAAATATTGCACTACTGATGTTCAGGTCCTGAAGCAAGTCATAACCAGGAGCAACTAAATGGTGTTCCTTTCCCTTGCAGGGGACTGAATCTTGACTGGGAAAAGATGTTTTGCTAATGATGCACCATTGTCTTCTTGCTGACATTCTCCCCAAAGAGGAGGTTAGACCAGTGGTAGACCACTGGTTTGGCCTGGTTCTGGTGTACTGGTAGCACCAAAGATCAGGTGGCAGAGAACTGGTTCTCTCCAAGTCTCTCTGACGCTCTGCAGTTGGGCCTACCACCCGCCCCTGCTTCAAGGTCCTTTTTAACCTCTTAGCTGTTTGGTGTTGGCAGAGCAGATTGCTGTGCTAAACAACTGAGAGGCACAGTAGCTTAGTTTTGACGGTTTTGAATGTGTGCATGCGTGCATGGAAGGTACATGACTCCCCTGCAGCCATGCCCTCCCAGCCACACTCACAAAACTGGTGGTCGGAACATTTGAATCTCACCATTGGGTTAGACCTAGTAGTATAATATGGCTTGGCCCAAAGAAGTCTGCTTGTTGAGGTCATGCACTGCACCATCCTTCAAGACCGCTGACATCACCCTCCCCTTACAAGGCCTCTAGATTCAGATAAGGCATTTTATATGCCATCATGTTTAGCCAAACCCACTTAGAAACTTTTGATCAATGTCAATGTTCTTCTGTTTATAAGGGCTGGGTGTGTCAAGTGAGGGTCTTGTGAGGGTCTGAAGCCCTTATGAACAGAAGAACACTGATACTGATATTCCCTAAACTCCGCTGAAGATGTTACCTAGCCTGTTAATGAAATATTTGGAAACCAACCCATAAGCTCGGAGAACGAACCTTCACCCTCATCCTACACCCCAGCTGCAGATATTCGCCACTATTGCAAAACTTTTGATCAGTCTTGGCTTCATGCCTGCATCAACCAGGAATGTGCTGATGCTGGGGCAGGCTTTCTTTGTATCTTTCCTGCAGACTTAAACTTAATCACACGTGGGTGAATGCCTGCACTGACCTTCTATGCAACCATAAAGATAAACTGGAGGAACATATCCTGTAGCTTATGTCAGCAGTGGGCAATCTTTTCTAGCGAAACAATCACATGCTTGTAAATTGAATTAGGCCATTGACACACTCAAAAACAGCAGCAAAATAAAAACCGAATTTCATTTTGTTTTCTTCAATTCCCTATCCCTATCCCAATCCCTACCCCAATCCGTATCCCTGTCCCTGTCCTTATCCCTTTCTCTGTTTCTGTCTCCAGAAGGGCATCAGCAGGATGCGTGAAATGTTACTTATGAGGGATATTAAGTGATTCAGTTATGTTATTATGAATATGCTCTGCATCCTACTTAGGTTGACCCAATGAACCAAGCCATTACAGTTACCCATTGCAGTTTTGTATGAAAGTGTGTGTGTGTGTGTGTGTGTGTGTGTGCGCGCTGCATGGGAGGTAAGCCTCTAAATGGCCTCAGTGGCCTTTAAACTGACAGTTACATTACATTCCAGCATTACCTCATTAGTCAGTTTCTCATATGCATAAAGGAGGGATGTGGGTTCTTTTGTCATTAAGAGAGCATGTTTCCTCATGAGTAACTTTCCAAGGGCTGATTGCCAGAGACAGACAATTCGGAAGAGGAATCAATCATATACTCTCTTAAAGAAACATGCGTCCTATGCACCCACTTTTGCCTTTGGTCTCATCCATTTCTGGATAGAGGGTTTAGTGTGTTGCATGAATTTAACCAGCTGGTACAAACATTCCAAGTTACTGAAGTGTGCTTATTTTGCGATTATGCATTAAAATATAATATGAGCAACAGAAGATGCAGTCTGAATTGTATTTAGGATCATCCCTAGTAGGATTTCAGAAAATAGCTTCCTTTCAGTCCAGTGGCCACTGAAATGTGTATAGTGCTTTGGAAGTCCAGATGTTTTTAACAACTGGTAGCAGCCAGTCCATTTATGCAACAATCATATATGTGCAGGTTTATTAAGAGTATCTGATTACTCATAATTCATAATACATGTATAAACAGACAGGATTTTAATTTCATGTTGTGGCTGCCAACTTGATATTTTTTTTGGCTGCTCTCTGGCTATTCCTGATGTTTACTCAGATCGTATACGGTCACTGTCTTGTAATGAGGATTGCGCCCAGAAAACTATACTATCTTAGTCCCATTGCATATATCTGAATTGCTCAGAAACGAATAGAACTAGTTTCATATAGTGGTTAAGAGGCTGGCCTAGAAACCAAGATATTGTGATTTCTAGTCCTGGTTTAAGCATGAAAGCTGGCTTGGGCCAGTCATTCTCTCTCTCTCTCTTTCTCTCTCTCTCTCTCTCTCAGCCCACAGGGTTGTTGTGATGGGGGCGGGGGAAGGAGAAAGAAGGAGTATTATGTGTATTCACTACCTTGAGTTATTTATAAAGTGATAAAGGTGGGATAAACATCTAATAAATAAATGTGTATATAGCTCTGTTAGAAAACATTGCTAGAAGATACAGATCAACTAAAACAGCTAGTCAAAAGGTCATGTACAAAGTTATCACATAAGATCTTAAATAGTCTAAAATACTCTAGATTATGTTAGGTTGCATTTATTTAGTATAAAAATTGCCACATCAGTTTAATACCAGAGCGGAGATTTTTACATATACATACACTAGGAAAAATCAGGGCCTCTGTGATGACATTCAGTTAGTCCAATTTTTCTCCTAGTCAGAGCTTTTAAGATGTGCAGAATGCATGCTGACTGGACAATACTGGGAGTTGAAGTCCACATATAATAAAGAGTGTGAGATGAAGAAACACTGAGATAGATAAAAGCATTGCTTGTGTGGTTGCTGCACTTGAATGAACTGAGTGTAAAGTGTGATATTTTTGACCAGTTTTGGGAAAGCAGTATGAAATGAAAGGAGTAAAGAAAGAGCAATTTTTCCCCATACTTCTATCAGAAGTAAGAAAAGATCTACTTTGGCTTTTTACCAAATAGGCACCTGATAGAAAGGATACCTATCTGGAATTATAGTATCTGGGATTAGTTTGGAGTACCTGAACTGGATGATTTGCAGTTCTGTATACAAACCTGCTGCTAACATCCCATTTGTTTCAGTTCAGCAAATATAATTTTTATATGGAAAATAATCCTTCTGTCTTTACCACTGTTAAATATTGCTAAACAAACATTCAACCCACTGTAATATTTTTTTACATAAATTTCACAGAATTTTGTACCTAGGTGAAAGGGGCATATTATTAAGCCAACAATATTCGTGAAACATACATAGAACATGCCCAGATACACTTTGCCCATACACAAATAAAATTAGCAAGATTAGAGCTAAATAAAGTAAAAGTGCAATAACATTAAAGTAAAATTGGAGGCAAGCTAGCATATAATATAAAGCCTTCTAACTTTTTTGAACCTTGACATCAGTACTAAACTGTCAGTGAAGCACAGGACTGGAATACTTGAATGAGTTGAACTCAGAGAAATGGTATAACATTTAATGAATTCTAAAATTCATTTGCAGTGGTAAAGCTGGAATGGACAACTGAAGTTAAAGGCACTGCCCCTCAGCCTAACCATATTCATAGGATTATTCTGAGGTAAAAGGGAGACAAGAAGATTTTTTCTACCTTGGTAAATCATCATTATTCAAGTAATAAGCTTCCAAAAAGCTTATGCCTTTTTATATAAAAAAAGTTATTCTGAAAAGGAGCTACCGGATTCCGAGTTTTAAATACAATTGGCTACAAAAATGTAACTTTCCTACTATAACATCTTGTGAGGGATGAAATAAAACCCAGATTTTCTTCTGCTAAAAATCAGACTCAGATTGCTCATGTGGGATGACAGAATGACTAAATCAAGCACCTTTGTGGGTCACTTAGAAGCAGCACATACTCTTTTGATTTTGTTTATTTATATATGCTATATATAGGCTTTCCCCAACCAAAAGATTTCTGGATGGTTTACATTGTAGAGCAAAAGAATTAAATAGCATATTATTGTAAAATGCAACCCAGTGTGGCAAATGAAATCAATCCACAAAAAAATTCCTTTTCTTTCTCACAGCTTATATCATAACCTCATATGGTTTTCTGTGCATGGACAGCTTCTCAAAAATATTCTGCGGGATCCTGTGGGAAATATGTTGATACAGAACACACAACTTTCCTACCACAAATAGAGAAACATCACTACATCTGCTACATCATTTTAACTAGATAAACTTTCTTTTCAATAATATTTCTTCTGAATCCATTTGGCTTAAAAAAAGAGTTTGCACAGTCTTTCCAGCCACAGGCTGATCTAATCAAAGATATCATTTTACTTTCTCAAGTGCATTATATAGTACACTTTTTAAAACGTCCATTTTTTCATATCAAAATAAAACAGATTTCAACCCTGTCTTCAGAGGAGGCCTCCCACAAACATTGTTTATAGAAAATGATTCAAAGGAATTTAAGGAGGGTGACACATATCTAAGAAGTGACAAATAACATGCTATGTTAACTTTTGTTTTCCTCAAACAATCTAGAGCATACTTTTCTTTTTGATGGGGAGATATTTCTGGCATCTGTGTGATGAACTGGACATAAGGACAACTCAGCTATGAAGATAACTTTCCTAGTTCAGAGTTGGATACTATTAAGGATACAATAGAACAGCCTTCCACAATCTGGTAATCCCTTATATTGGGACTGTTGTTTAATATTAGGAATTACTTATTTGGGAAAGACTGTTGTACTGCCGTTTTACATTATATAACATTTCCAAACTACTTTGACTAGGATTGGTTACATTTCCACAAAAGCAAAATGAATTATTTTAGATTTTGTTAGTTTAGTAGCCCATTTTATATTGGAATTGGAACAGTTAACACTTAGAAAAAATTGTTTCTAAACACGATTCAGCTATGTAGTGCCAAGCTTTCTAAAGGGCCACCTCCATTCACGTGAACCTGTCTGTAATTTCTATTAGGGGAATTGATGTTGTTGTCTCCTATCACATGAAAACTTTAAGTTGACAAATATAAGAGCAGGACTATTTCATTAACAACATTTCAGTTGTGAAATTTCCTCCCAAGCAAAGTTGTGTCATTCCTTCTTTTACTTTACATTGGATGACCAACAGTATTTGCTTTATACATCTGTTTGATTTTTGGACAAAACTCAAAACATTTGATTTTATACGATGTTTTCTCATTTCCTAATTTTCCTTTGCATGGTGTATTCTCCTGTTGACCCTTCTTTTTAAATATCTTTTAATTTGTGTATTAATTCGGTCTCTAATAGGAGAATGCACAAGGCATACCTTTAATATATATCTGCACACAGATTGAGCACAGAATAACAGAGTTGGAAGAGACCTCGTAAGCCTTCGAGTCCAACCCCTGCTTGAGCAGAAGACAAATGTCTGTCAAGATATACTAAGGCAGGTGTGTCAAACTCAATTTCATTGAAGGACGCATCAGGATTGTGTTTGATCTCAGAGGGCCGGGGGCATGGCCATGGTGGGCATGGCCATGATGTTGGGGGCAGCTGTGGTGGCCAAGTGCTAAGGCAGGACTTCTGAGACCCTCCCTCCCTCACTTTATAATCTCCTTCCTTCTTTCCTTCCTTCCTTCCTTCCTTCCTTCCTTCCTTCCTTCCTTCCTTCCTTCCTTCCTTCCTTCCTTCCTTCCTTCCTTCCTCCTTCACTCTTCATTCTCCTTTTTTCTTCCTTTCCTTTCCTTATTTTTCCTTCCTTGCTCTCTTCCCATCTTCCTTTCTTTTTCTTTCCCTTTCCTTTTTCCCTTTCTCCTTTCCTGTCCCTTCTTTCATTCTCAAATGCAAAAGGGGAAATATTTTTCTTTTTGTTTTATTTTTAGTTTGTTTTGCTAGCCCTCTGCCAGTGAAAATGGAACCCGCCCCCGTGCACCCTCCACACCCCATTTTCGGCTGCAACTGCCTCTTGCAGCCCTCAGCCAGCAAAAAACAGAGGGCCCCACCCTGAGCTCCATTTTCAGTAGCATAGGCACCATGGGGCTGATTCTGTGCTGTTTCCAGGCTGGCTCATGGGTCAGATCTAAGCACCCCGTGGGCCTTGAGTTTGACACCCTTGCACTAAGGCAACTGTCTAGTTCCTATGTTCTTGATTACCATCTTTGCATGAAGGCTTCCGCAATGTGGGACCCATAGCAATATCTGCAATTCACCTGTTTCATTGCAGCCTTTGCTTTATTTTATTATGTAGCCCAAATACTTTTTTCAGTACCTCTGTTGAAATTCTGAGATTTTGGTTACATCTCTGGCTGTATAAACTGTCCTCATTAATGGAAACCATGCTGGCAGAATCTCTTGATTTCCTATACGTAATTTCTGCCAATATGACCTAGGTGAATGTTGCAAGCAGTAACCATGAAGCATCACATTTGACATGGGATGCATGAATATTGATTCAGTTAGCAGTTCAATAACAAAAAATAATAATATAAAGAATTCTCCATTAAAAGCTAAACAATATAATGAAATATGGCAGTATTCTATTATGTCCACTTTCCATAAATTATCTTTAATTTACATGAAAATATATAGTTGCTCAATTAATACAGAATCTTATATTAGATGAGACCAAAAGTATCTCAATACTTGTGAGATGAATAACTGTTAACAACTGTTAGTACTAAGTAAAAACACAGAATGATATTAAATGTCAAGTTCTCTTGATAATTCATTTTTCTTCAATATTCTGGATTTTAATAGTATTTCATGAGAATTCTGGACTTTCTGAGAATTCTGGTTAAATCAAAACTGCAAAGTACTTTGGCATTTTTAAAGAGTAATTATGTGAGTGAATCTTTCCTAACAAAATGAGGGTCCCTAACAGGAAAAACTTTGCTCCAGCTTCTATATCCCCAGAAGGGTCAGTAAAGAGGAAGGCAAAATGAACTAGGGAAAAATACTTTTTGTTTGTCACTTCATTTCATTTATGTAGAATAAATCCTTCAGAAATATATTTTTAACAATTGGAGAAAACCATAAATCTCAAATCTAAATGGTTTTTTTTAAAGAGAGTGATGATTTTTAATTTTATCAGGTGGGTTGTAATTTAAACATCCAGTTTAAATGTCACTGAAAAGTTGTTCCATTGAAATAATCATTTCCTCTCCCATTCCAAAAAAATGTCTAAAGAAGCCTGCTACTTTCTTTTTAAAAAATTTGTTGAGACAGCTGTGATGGGGCCTACCCAAGTGAGCAAGTTTCCATTTCACGTCTGAGAGGCAAGAGATTTCTTGAAGGAAACTGAGGCTTTTGTGGCTCAAATGCAGTTGCCTTTTCTACATTTGGAAGAAAAACAGACTTTTGTCTTGGGGTGTTCTTTGGATAACTCACACAAGAATGCAATTCACTTTGCTTTACATTGATTTAGAAAGAGATAGTAAATCCGTATATCAAATTCATAAGAAAAGAGATACATGTTTTAGCTCCGACAAACAGCAAAAAGCTGTTTGCATTTTAATAACCATCCTATGAATAGTTTCCTGTTTTAATGGACTCCAAAGATATTTGTAGTTTCCTGGGCAGCATTTTCACTTTCCCCCCCCACAATATTAACCACATCTTTCAGACTAACTTCTCTAAACTGGTTCTGGTAGCAAGTATTTTTAAAAAGGGGGATCTCTGCTGAAGTTTCAGGTAGGTAGAGGTGAAAGTGAAATCCTTCAAATATTGGAATCTCAAACATGTAAATAATTCTATCCTATATCCCATACCATTGCAAGCAAATGGAAGTTGTGTGGAGATAAGCCTTATAACATTTCACAAACTCAGGTTTTATCCAGATTCTGGGACAAAAGTATGCAAAATTTAAGGCAGATATCCCATGGCCTCCCTAACTGTGCAAAGAACTATTCTGGTCTATGACCATAAGAAAGAGTTGATTTTATGATGTAAAAGTATCATGTTAATTGACTGATAAGTTTTTTTTTATTACACCGGATCCAGGCTCCTTCAATCATAAGTGTGCAATTGAAGAACGCTATGTATGTATAGCAAATATATATTAGTCCTTAATTGGGGAAAATCAACCATGCATTTTAGTTTGAACAAAAGTAAAGTTTAAGGTACGGATGTCTAAATGTCTTTTAATGCAGACATTGATTCTTGTGAATGTCCATGCATGCAAAATAGAAAGTGAAAGTGAATTAACTTTAAAACTGAAAGCAATTATATTATAGCTAGTAAAATACTTTGTACTCAAATACTCATGATGGTAGTCATGGCAGGAAAATATCATCGATGTACTTTATTAAATAAACCCTGTTCTTAGTTAATAACTTTTAAAATGGACATATGGCAATTAAAAATTAATCAACAGCAAATGAAAAAAAAGGTGTCTTTGTTTATGGCAAATGTCCATAGGTTTTATGAACAGGAGGCAAATCTAAATTTAGTCATTTACTCTGTTGACTTTTTACAGTAGGCTACCTAATATAATAGTAACACAATAAATTATTTCCTGAATTAAAGTGTGGAACAATCCTGAATAAAGTTTCAATTGGATGAATTGTATACTCCATTCAGTTTTGGAAATCATCCCCCCTCTGCCCCCCATTTCTTTCCTTTCCTCCTCTCCCTGTTTTTGTATATATGTCATCCATAGTTTATGTTGTATAAATGGCCCTATAATGCAAAACAAATATATTCCTTTAAGAATGAAGTCTTCCCATTTTTTATTTTAAACCATGTGAAGTTTAAAGCAACCAAGGCACTATTTTGGGAAAGAAAAGACTCAGGATGAAATACCCTTAAAAATATTGTACAGATAATTTTGGGGGATTTTACTCTGTCCAACCTATGCCACATTTGTCAGGTGCAACACACAGCTGAACTCCAATCAGCAGAAAAACAGAATTCAGCCACTACTGTAGCTCAAGCTTTCAAAGACTGAAACAGGAATGTCATATATTGATTCTGAGGAAGTCTTACAAGTCTTCTAGAAATCTGTGAGGTTTCTTTTTAACAAATTGGAATATGATACTGGATTCATTTCACTGGATTATGAGGCACCAGGCAAAACATGTGACAGATTCCCTAAATTCCTTTTTTTTTAATATTATGCAAATCAATATGGCTCTTGTTCAGAAATAGCCCAGTTGATTTTCCTGGGAATCATCCAGCCGGTAATGTCAACACCATTATATTAAATAAATCCAAACATTTGTAATGAAACTTCCTCTTAAGGCTGGAATAAATGTAATGAATTTTTTTTTTTTGGGGGGGAAAGCTTGAGCCCGTCACATTTTCTCAGCCCTAGGAAAGAGGCAATGGTAAATGTCAAAAAAATTGCAGGGACTTGTCCAGTCAGTCTCTAAGAATCAGGCAGGATTGAATGGGAAACAAAAATAACGCCCCCCACAAAAGTCATAAAATAATCTAAAACAAAATATATACAAATGAACATCCTACCAAACTGGTGGTGGTGATTATTGTTATGATTCTCATTCTTATTATTTGCATAATACTATGTGAAGAAAGGCTCAGTTCAGAAGGCAAAAAACAACCAACCAACCAACCAACCAACCAACAGCGGTGAATAAATATAAAATACGAAACTACTAAAGCATCAGAAAAGCAATCAAGGCAACAAGCAATGGCTTTCCTTGGGAAGTCAGAAGGGACCATCCAAGTCTAGCTGAGAGGATTACAAAAGGCGGGAAACGTTTCTGCGAACCTTCGGGATCAAACTCGCGGGGGGCGGGAGGGGGGTAGGGGGGTGTAGGCAGGACCGGCCGACGCTCGACTAACCACCCGCACCAATTGCTCTCTCTCTGTTTAGTTGGTTAAAGCGTCGCGTTCTGCGTCAATTGGAAAGAGTCACCGGACGGTCTGCGATCTGATTTCGAACGTTTTCTCGTGTCAAGCGATGCGTTTCGTTTCCCCTTTTGATCTTTCTATAAATAACTTGGACGGGGCGGGTAGGCGAGAAGGAACGAGCGACGCCTGGACGGGTCCTGTTAGGGCTGCTGCTCATTCCCAGCTGGGCATTATGCAGCGCTGCGGTCATGTTCTTCCCCGTTTGTTTTGCCAATTAACTGACAAGGCTTCCCTCACAGCTGCTGTTTATTTGGTCTCGGCTGTATTTCCTACCCGAGAAGATGGGGAAAGTTGGTGGGCTTCGCGCGAAACACCCACCGGGCCGGACGCACCCGCTGCCATGTGAGGACCGTGGCCCTTTGACCGGATTCCTTTCTCAACCTATTGGATCCTCCTGCGATCTAACTTCGTTGTGGTTATTATTTTTAACTAAAGGGAACGCGTGATTGTAAAAAGACAGATGTGGAATAAGTTTCTCCTCCCGGCAGTTGTAGGGGAAAAGCACAAGCAATTTCACTTCCAATGACACCCCTCCCTTCCCCCACACCCCAATCTGACTTTTCATGATCACATCTGGTAGCGCTGGCTTCGATTTTAAACTTTAAAGGAGGATGTGAGCCACAACGGAGGAAAGGCTTATGGTAATTGGGTGTTCCGTCTGTTTTTAGCAGGACTACCAAATTAATGAGGCTCCGGGCCCCTTATCACACTTTTCATCCTTATTACTTGATAACTCTTTTTTTTAAAAAAAGCTCTCCCAAACTTTACCATATAAATCGTTTAGCGTGAAGATAGAAGCAGAGCAAGAATCAGTTCGATCTTCTAATTCCTAGGAGGTAAATATTTGGTCACCCATGGACTTGCACCGGTTAGCGTCTAGTCTTGCCTAACGGGAGACCACGAGGAAATCTCAAGGGAGATTTACATGGGGGGGAAAAAAAGAATAACCCCTAATAGCTTTGTTTTCTAGCATCCTTATCTAGCTCATTCCCTTCCTTTCGCTAGATACTTTCCTTGTTTTCTTTCCGATCCTATTAACACTTTAAGATTTGTAAGATTGTGACCCGCTGTTATTCATTTCAAAAGGTCTTTGCACCCAACGGTTAAACTCTTCAGCGCGCTTGCGGGCGGGCGCATAAGATTATATACTGCAGGGCTTCTCTGGCCATTAAAAACAGTCTTTATTTCTAGTATAGTAAAAATGGGATGGAGAGTAAACCGTGTATTTGTCTTCAACACACCCTGTAGACTTGTTTTGCTGCATCGAGCAAACCTTCACCTCCAGATAGCGGTTTGCCTAAAAGCCAACAGTAAGTAACAGGTGGTTTAGCAAGGGGCTCTCAGAGAGGGCTAACTTCACCCTCTGTCCTCGGAGGTACGTTTCCCTGAAAGCAGTTCATGTCGACGTGTGTAGGATTGCGGCTCCAGGGTCGTAGCCTTTTATACCCCCGCCTCCACCGCGCCCTATCTTGCTTTTCCCTCAATAGCGAGGTTAACCCGATTTTCTTGGGGTGGGGTGGGGTGGGGGGCTTGTTGGCAGTTGAAGCGAGCTATTCGACGCCCTGTTTGCGTCAGGACGCATAGCGAATTTCCCAACTCGGGCACAGCTGGTGTGCGGGCAGAAATAACGTAGCGGAGCAGATCTCAACTCTTATGTAACTTGTCCTTCTTCTCGTCTCAGTTCCGAAACACAATTTCGGTCTGCGGAAGAGTTCTTTAGAACGGCCCAACGGGCGAGATCCGGCTTTTATCAGATGAAGTGGGTTGAATCGGATGCTATAATATACCTCATTCCTAGCTTTTAAAATAGAAATGAAGTATATTCCGGCGGCGGCAGCACCAGCAGCTCCTGTCTTCCGGCTGGTATAGGTAGCGGGTACTCCTTACTTCTTACAGACAGGACAAGTGTCACAAAATCTCCGCTCCGTTTTTCCGCTGAGCCCCGAGTTTTCGGGAAAATTCCCGGGTTGGGGGTGGGGGGATAAATCAACCAACTCCCATCCTTCTGACCGACTAACTAGCCTCCAGGAACCGACCTCAGGAAGTGAATCCGAATTAACTCTAATCTCGAATTTACTCTAATGCCAAACATACCCCAAAGCATTTTTTGGGTGGTGGTGCATCTGTTTCCCTTGCAGCGTGGGGGTGATTAGGAGAGTACTATGTCGAGAGGGCATCCAGTCCTCCTCTCCCTTCAGAAGCCTTAGAAAAAGGGAGCCGTGAACTAAAGGAAATGGTTAGGAAACGGGGTGGCAAGTACCCAGCTGCACAGGTGCGGTTATTAAAAGGCCCGTAAACTTGGCCGGATATAAAGCAAAGTCGAATTCGACTTCTGATGACTCTCCCTGCGGTTTTCGTGGGCAACAGGACAGAACCGGTTTGGTCTTTTGCCTTCTTCTGGACCTCTTCCTCCAGCCTAGCTTGAAGCTATTCCCCTGGATGAGAAACTGGAGGCTAAACACCTTGGAGCCAAAGAGAGGCGCTGAACTCTCGAATCGCAGAGCTTTTACCTCCTCGCCCCCGCTCTCTCCCGATCCCGGCAGGGCGCCCACTTCATCTCAACGCGGCGCCCTCGCTGTGCCCAACGCAACCTTCCCCGCTCCCCACGAAGAAATAAAGCTGCAATCCAAACGCTCCTTCCTGGGAATAAGGCTGCAGCAACTTAGGCCCAAGTATTGTTGACCTAGGGAGAGAACTGCCAATAACACAGGATCGCGAGGCGTGTTAAAGATCACCTTGGCCCGGGGAAAAAAAAAAATCCTCCGTCGTAATCTACCCGAAGAGAACCCTATAGCTTTCAATGAATCTCACTCCCAGGTAGAGTAACAGGTTCTACACAACTCTCGGCCTGAAGGGTCCGGTGATTGGAGCATCACTAGACGCGTTCCTCCGGTTCTATAAGCGTGTAAGTTGTTCTTTTTTAAAAAAATCACCTGGACACCTCCCCCCCCCGCGCCAAAGCAGAATATATGAACACTTCGCACAACATTTCATCCTGAAACAGTGGATCGAGGGTCCCTGCCTGAAGCGCCTTGAACGGCTTCGCGCGCGTCTAAACATTAAACGAACTGCAGCGGTTCCTCTCTCGGAGAGTTAGAAGTGGACGAGTCCAGCTTCTCGGCCAGCTTGGAGCAGGGGCTTTGGGGAAGGGTGTGAGCGGGACTGAGCGTGGGGCCGAAAGGAAACGGGGGCAGGACGGGTTTGAGATGATTCGGGGGGAAAAAAAATTCCCCCGTCTTATCTCCCCCAAACGCGACAGTTCAAGAAATCACTCAGCTGGAGTCTAAAAATCTTATCCGCGAGCGCCCCGGGAGAAGAGCGAGACATAAGAGCGGCGGGAAGGAGGCGGAGGCGTCAACCGAGTCATCTGAGGATAAAATCCTTATGATCCCAGGCAGAGCTACGTATGCGCTCGCCCGGCCTCCTTTCACCCGCTTCGCAACCAGGGGCGGTCCGAGGCTGCAACTCCGCTGAGTCAATTTTTCTCTCCCTGCGGAGCAATCCAGGACTCTTGACAGCCTGCATTACTTCTCAAGCTTATTGTTGGTTAACTCCTTGCAAGTAAGCATTGCCCCAACCGAAGGGGACCAATTCTCTCTCACCCCTAGGGGCGCGGGGGGGAGGGGGGGGAGTCTGTCTTAGGTACCTAAAGGAACGACTAAAGAAACAACTAAGAATGTATTCTGTGAAATTGGAGGGGGCGGCACTGGAACTATGGTGTTCTGGTTCTGTTTACTTAGTAATGGGAGAAAACTCATTGCACTCAGTGGGGCTCTGAATAGACATGTGCAGGACCACGGATGAGATATACTCCCTGTAATTCAATTTAGAAGTATAGATCCCTGCTGGATGTTTATTGAGCTTTATTTTATGTCTATCTCCACAAACTATTCTATTTATAACCCAACTGCCAAATGTAATGCACTGGATTCAGTGGTTGCAATCCTATGCATAGGGTTCCATGTTTATGGGATGCAAGAAGGCACACTCACATTCTTTATTGCCAAATGTTCTGTAGCAGTTCAGGAGGATAGATGCCACTGTTTACCTCTTAATGGTACTGCCAAAATTAGAGCAAGACATATTAATGCAAGCTGTCCTGGAGATGAATGTTGCTGATGAGAGTTTGGGGTACAGAAGAAAGTTATGTGCTCTTGAGTAAGGGGAGGGTGTCCTTGTGCTCTCTGAAAATGGTTCTTTTCTTGCAGATGTTTCATGATCCAAACTAGGTAACATTAGCACTGATGATGTTATTTAAATTGAGTAGTGAAATGTCTGCAAGGAAAGAAGCTCAGGGAGCATCAAGGATCCCTCATTTCAACTCTGAGCTGCCAACGTTTATTGGTATTCTTAAATAAATTAGAAGCTGCAGCTGAAAATTGTTAAAAGTCACAGAAAGACATGGGATTTAGGGGTGCCATTCGTCTTTGACCACATGATCAGGATCCAGAACCTGTCTGGCCTGTCTCACACTTCTCTTTATTTTCCTAATAAATGTCTTTAATTTCTCATTATGCCTCCTCATAAGCTCCTGTTGAATTTGATTCTCTTGGGAAGAGTCAACGCCCATGTCCCTGTAGTTTCAAATCCTTTTGCTTCACTGTCTCTACTGAGCGTGTTTGTGTGCTGAAGCTCTGCAGCAGGAGGAAGATATTAACGTTAATCATTTTATGGGAAAACTGGCCAAGCAAGTAAGGTACCCTCTGATGATTCAAATCACTGCTGCACCAGGTCCACTGTATCTAGGTTGTAAGAATCAGGTCGACCACTAGGTGACAGCAAAAACACTAGGAAAAAAACTCTCTCTTTGCTGCTTCCAGTAGGCATCCATGATTCACAGCCCAGGCCCGGCTTAAGTGGCCACTTACACCCCCAAATGACCCAATATCACTTATTTCCTGTTGAGACTTCTTGAAACCAGGGTATTTACTTATGAGGAAAATGAACCTGTAGGCTTGCTTCCCGTGATCTCTTATCGCCCCATCTATCTCTGTTTCTCCAGTATCAGATTAGGGAAAGCGCCATTCCCACCGAAAATGCGACATAAATGGTTAGAAATATCCATCCGTTCCAGATTGTCCCCCCCGCGCCCACTCTTCGTTATCCGACGTGCCCTCTCCAACATCCCTGACCTGGTCCTCCGTTGTGTAGATTATTGCTGCGTCACTTTCTCCGGTTGTATACAAGCGTTTAGCGCTCAAAAGACAAGCCGGAAGAGGACTTGGAAGCCGATCCTCCACAGTCGGAGGATCTTGGAACCGGCTGGCGTGACTCGCAGTGAAACAGGTGGAAGTCGAAGCGCACGAAATAAGCGGAGGCAGCCGAGAGAGGACGAGCCCCGAAGTCGCGAAAGGGAAACGCACGAAGGTGGCAGGTTGGGCGCAACTATCCGTCAGGAGAAAGGGGAGGCCGGGGTTCCTGAAGAAACCCCTTCCGGGGGAGCGCCATTGCCCCGACGGACTCGTTATTATAATAGGCACAGTCACGACTTCTGCGGAAAGGGTCAGGCGAGGGCACAGCCATCCTGCCCCTTCCGTCGCTGCAGCCGGTTCGATCCTCCCTCCCTTGTCATGCATGGCCGATCGGGGAATAAGCTTGTTAAGATTAGGTAATAATCGCACCTTCGGCCAAGGGAATGCGGGCTGCTCCCGAACTGACGCAAGATGACCCTAGGGCACTCATTTCTCGAAACAAGACTCGTTTTCACCGGGAACAAAACAGGTTTACCCTCTTCCCACCTCACCACCCCCGGAGGAGAAGCAAAACACACCAACGAACCCGTTTGCATGGCTCAGGATTTGCTTTCCTCGGTGGGGGTGCGGGGGAGGGAAGAGAAGAAAAGAGGGAGGGAGGAGAGGGGGAGTTGTTCCTTCCTTAAATCCGGTTTCCATTCACTTTCAGCAGGAGTCTGGCCCAGAGCCTAATCGAAAGTGGCGGAAAAGCCGTCCCGCGGAGAGGGGCCGGGGCTCGAAGCTCTCCACCGCAGCCCCAGCCCTTCCTCTCCTCCTTTTCCATTTCGGCTCCCTCTCACTTAAAACCCGGGCCCCGAGGAGCAAGTCTGAACCCTCCCCATTACACACCCAAGGGAATGAGAGAACGAGGTGGCAGTCCTCTGCGGTTTACTTACTGAGGAATGCATCTGATTGAGGCCTTCTAAGTAATTCTGCCTGGGATCGGGCCCGCCTGAGCGCGGCCTCCTCGACGCCTCTCCTTTCGAGGGCTCCCCCCCCCACCCCCACTCTGGGTTTGTCACCTCCCCTTAGTTCCTTTGCTTCCCTCGGATCTTACCTCTCCCGGCTGCCTGTCTTTCTCCCTGCGGAATGGTTATTTAGGGCTCCCTCCCTCCCTCCCTTCCTCCTCACCACTTCAAACGGGGGGGGGGGCAAGGCTCGTAGCATCTCTTTCTCTATGTGCCTCCGAGGAGGGAGGAGGCGTTTGCCAATCTGCCTCTTTGCCTCGCCCATTCGCTCGCTCCTCTCCTCTCCCCCTCTCCCTTAGCCTTGCGCGCCCCCGGCTCCCTCTGCGGCAGGCAAGGAGCCGAGTTCACGCGAGGACAGCGGCAGCTCCCAGCCGAAGCGCGTCTGTCTGGCAAGGACTCTGGAATAGCGCTGCTGCCGCCGCTGGGGGGGGCGGCGAACGGGGGGGCGGAGGCGGAGCCGCCCTTGCAGCTGACTCGTGACGGGCTCCTGAGGCCTCGGATTAGTCGGCCGGCTACAAGGCAAGCGCGAAGGGCCGGGCTGCTGCCGAGCTGGGACGCCGCATCTCTCTCCGGTCAGATGGCTTAAATCTCCACAGTTCCCCATTGAGAAGTGAACGTAGTCAGACACTGGGTCGTTTCTTCCGTTTCAATGAGCCCGGCTTTAAATATTAGGTGCGTTGATTAGATTAGATTAACAGAGTTGGAAAGGAACCTTGTAGGTCATCTAATCCACCCTCCCGCCCCCCAAAGCAGGAGACCCGACACCATTTCTGACAGATGGAAGTCCAATCTCTTCTTGAAAGTCTCAAGAGATGGCGCTCCCACAACTTCCGAGGGCAACTTCTGTTCCATTGGTTGATTGTTCTCACTGTCAGAAAGTTTCTCCTTATTTCCAGGTTGAATCTCTCCTTGTTCAGTTTCCATCCATTATTCCTTGTCTGGCCTGCGCGTGTTTTAGAAAATAGCTTGACCCCTTCCTCTCTGTGGTAGCCCTCAAATATAGGAAGACTGCTATCAAGTCTCCCCTGGTCCTTCTCTTTACCAGACTAGCCAAACCAGTTCTTATAACCGTTCTTCATATGTTTTAGTCTCCAGTCCCCTAATCATCCTGGTTGCTCTTCTAGACAATCCTGGACACTTTCTAGAGGCTCAACATCCTTTTTTTACAGTGGACCAAAACTGGATGCAGTACTCTAGGTGTGGTCTTACTAAGGCTTTATAGAGTGGTATTAGTACCTCACTTGATCTTGATTGTATCGCTCTGTTAATGCAATTTAGGATTGCATTAGCTTTTTTGGCTGCAGTGGTCTACTCTACGCCTTTCTCTGGCGCCATATATCATTATAAAAAAAACCCTGCCAAACAATATTTCTAATAATCATGGGGTCTTCAGTTCTGTGTTCAGATTGGGGCTGTAGCAGGCTGGAGAGTTTAAATCCTCTGCACCAGTGGTGGGATTCAAATTTTTTTACTACCGGTTCTGTGGGCATGGCCATGTGATTGGGTGGGTGTGGCTTTCTCTCTTTTTTGCAGCCCCTGCCCATTTTTGGAAGATTCCTAGCCTCAGAAAAGCCTCGGGGGCGTTTTGCTTCCCTAAGGCTTCTCTGGGGCTCTGGAAGGCAAAAATGGAGGTGGGGGGCCTGAGCTCCTCCCTCCATTTTTTGCCTGCCTGGGTCTCAGCAAAGGGAATCCCGGCACAGCTGATCATATCTACAGCTGATTGTCGGGAGGGAAAAAAGAAATACCTTAGGCGAATGTCAGGCAGGCTGGCGGGATGAGCAAGCATCGGGCGGGAGGGTGACCAGGTGGGGGGCGTGGCCAGCCAGAACTTACTACCAGTTCGGTGACTCACACCAAATTCTTGCTACCAGTTCACACCAGATCGGCATACCACCACTGCTATGCACATTACAGAGGCAGCTTTGCCCAAAGTTATCCTAGACAGTATACCTTCTCTCCAGCAGCAAACAGCATCTTGATGGGTCCTTTTTCACTGGGGTTGAACGAATTGCCACACTCAGTTCCAATCCTAATGCCCAATTGGAATTTGGGGAGAAAATATAAACTAGAATCTTCGTCTATAGATTCCTAGAAATTAGACTGCAACTGCAACCCATGAAATTCTCTTATCCCCATGCAAATGTGACCGTATGGATAATCAGTAACACCTCAGTGATGAGCTGGACGATAATGCCAGAGGCATTTGCATTGTCTGATAGTTTTGGCAAAATGATGACAGCCTGTCACACTGTCTGCTCCATGACTTTAGTATTGCATGCAACATTACAATGCACATTGAAAAAGGTGGAACTTACGTTGCAATGGTGTGATGCTACTTTTGTCATTTGCCTCCCTGTCATGCAGACACATAACTCTGTTATGTATGTGTTCCAACCCCTGGCTGCTTGTTGGGTATTGTGACTCCTGGCCGCTGTATGAGAACCTGCATTCCTTGCTTCTGCTGCCTCCTTTTTCCTTATTTGAAGGGAAAAGGAATATCAGTTCCCTTGGAACCGGTGCATCACAGTGGAGGTCAATAAGCTCATTGCAAACCTGCTGCCTGCTGTATTTTACTTTTAAATATGGTAATGATCCCATATACATAGGGGCATTTATGTACAGCTGGAATAGTTACATTATCCAAAATTTTGGGCCGGATTCTCAAACCTGGTACCTTTCCTAACACCAGTGCAGGGTAGCATTTTGGGAGCTGTAATTCCAACATAACCAGAAAAAGGTTGTTTAGGAAAAACTGATTGTAACAAAATACTCCTCCCAGTTTTTATGTACTTTCTCTATAAATAAAAGTGGCAATATGTCATAGAAAAACAAAGGCAGACTTTCTTTGTGTAATGTACTGGTGTTAGAAGTTTTCCATGCATGGATTCAAAACTATTGGGGGATTTAATTGAAATGGCAATTATGCAAAACTGAACTGATGATACTAAGATTCTGATACACAAGTATTAAAACCAGAATAACATTCCAGAGATAAAGAGCCCTTCAGACTTCCAACAATACCCACTGTTATGATTGAAGTCCAAATCCCCTAAAATCAGGCCAGGCCAGTGGGGAGAATTAGAACAGAGAAGCAAAGATTTTAAAGCAGGGGTCCCCAAACTTGCCAACTTTAAGACTTGTGGACTTTATCTTTCAGAATTCTCCAGCCAGCACTGGCTGAAGAATTCTGGAAGTTGAAGTCCACAAGTCTTAAAGTTGCCAAGTTTAGAGACCTCTGTGCTAAAACAACACTGATCATGCTCGCTGTGGGATGAAACCCACTCCTCTATAATAAAGACCAATACCTTTAAGAGAAGGCTTTAAAAGGGGCCTTATTCAGTAACAGTGTAATCAATCATCTTGTTTGCTGTGGCAATCTGGGAACAGGACTATTTCATTGTTGCTTTTGGCATCAAGAAGAGTCTTGCTGAATGAACAATAAGATGTCCAGATAAGGGCCATGCCATGCAGGTGTCTGGACCCCAGTGGAAGCTGCTTGCTGAAAAAGCAGCTCCAGGAGGTAGGATTTGGAACAGGATATTAATAAGAGTGAAAAGTGAGTTAATTCTTCTTCTATCGGCCACATGTTATTGTAAACTGTCTCTCCACGTTCCAGGATACAAGGCATCTGTTTTCTTTCAAAGATGAATTTGAGGCATGATTTACTTTAGCTATTTCAAAGATGATTTCAGTTCTCTATGTTGTTTTTATGAATAGGCAATTAAGAAAACAAAGACAAGATAGGTATGTGGTTGTATATAAGTGCATGTGGGGAGCATCAATTATTTTTATAAAGCTAGGCCTATAAAAGGGAAAATTCTAAGTATAGAGACATTTTTATGGACAATTTATTCTTCAGTGCTCTAGATCTCAAATATTCATCTGGTAAAAATGAAGTTTACACATCAAGATTAAATGAGTTCCTCATAATTTGCATACATGAATAGCAAGGCAAAAAGATCTAAAAGATTAAAAAAACTTAAAGTTCCTGTTTGGATTTATGTTTGGTGTACTATTGGCAAGTTACCCATTTCTAGCAAGCTGTAAAAGATGTGGGAACAATGGCTTTATATAAGACAGTTGGTCTGCCAAATAATATAAAATATATTTAGTCAATAGAACAACTAGTTCCTATGCTAGGACAGTAGTGGAAGTATCTGATAAATTCAGAAAGATACCTAGTCTGTTCATATCTTAGCCTCAGTTACATATAAGATTGTATCATATTCCAGCTTGTAGCAAATGCAGTATCACTATCAAAATAAGTAATTCTGTTTTATGGCTAAATGCAAACTTAGACTCCCTTTTCTTTATATCTGATTCATATCAGATCAAGTTTGCAAAAGAAATATTATTGTCTATGTTAGCTCTGTATTCCAGGCTGAGAAATCTAAAACTCTCCTAATAATGCACAATTTAGAAAAATGACTTAAATTGGATTCATGAGGTAGAACACTCACTGAGAATGCTGAAAAAAGTGACTGTGGAAAATGTAAGATGGTACAAGCGTTGAAATACACATTATGATATTGTGGTGGGAATGCTGTCTCTTGCAAAGAGTTGTCGTAAGTTCAAAAGTGTGAGAAATTGCATTGTGATATCACAAAGCACTTTCCCTCATTTTGGCATTCCATTTATGGAATGCTGAGAGCTGAGCTGGAGCAGCCCAGCAGCCTAATATTCCATTCACCCAAGAAAGAAAGAAAAATGTAAGCCTTATAAACTGGACAGTTTTAAAAAATGAAAGGCAAGACAATAAATGGAGACCAAAAAAAGTTAGCCTTGCTACCTCAAAATAATTTTGATACAGATTCGGATAATCAATAATCAATATATATTATTTATTTTATACAGATTACGTGATAAAACGCTTGTCAGTTTCAGACAGCCAATCACACACTCAACTCCCACCCTTAGCATTCTCAATAAATGGAAGTGAAGCTGCAAATTATATATTCCACTTTGATGACTTCTTTCTAGAGGGAAAAGATACAGAAATATTATTTAAATTCAAACATAGTCTGTAAGAACCTCAAAAGTATTTTTTAGTCACCCAATTAAATTCACTGACTTCAAACTTGAGTCTGTGTTTCAGTTTGCAAATCTGTTTTGGTGGGATGTGTGATAAGTGCATTGTCAAAATTAACCATCCTTAATTATTACAAATACAATTTAAAGGTGTTCTTTCTAGAAACATTGTTTTTCAATAGACATTTAAGAACTAAAAGAAGAATGGGAATGTTTTTAATCAACATTTTATTCCAGCCTTGAAACAGAGAAGAATTTCTAAAAGTATTCAAAATTGGAAAGAGGTGGAAAAAGCTTTTAGGAAATGCATCATGCTTCTGCACAGATTACAAAAAGATAATCAAAAAGCTCAAAACTATTACTGTAGATTTTAAACATCTGTGGTGCACATGTAGACCGGCTACAAAATAATAGTAAATTGCATTAAAATATAAAAGAAATTGTATCATATGAAAATTAAATTACCCAGCATACTAATAGCCCTTTTAAAATTGGAATTTGATGCAAGAGGCTTGCCATGTCTATCAAATATCCCAATTTATAATTCCTAAGTCATGGAAGGAGATTCAGCATTTGAAAGAAATTACATAATCAACCCAACTTTTTTTGTGACTTCAAGTAATTCCACCTTCAGTATCAGGGCTAACTTCCTTCAGTCTGTCCTTGCAAGGCCTCATTTTTTGACTTTCTCTCATCCTTATTGGCCTTCCGGACATACATTCTCTGAATTTTCTTAAAGTTTGGCACCCAGAATTAGGCACAATAATCATGGTAGGATCTGAATGTTACAGAATAGACTAAACTATTTTGTTACTGGTGATACAGAAATGATTTCATTAAAGCAGCATGTGACTAGAATGGCCATCTTTTATAGTCATATCATATTTTCCAGTTGTGTTCAGTTTGTGAATTACAATTCTTTGGGCTTACTCATATAAAATCCAATATATATGTGATAGCCCTTTTTCAAATATTTTGTTTACATGCCAAAAATTGATGGGCAGCCGAACAGTCTGATTGAACAGAAATGAACTTTTGCATAAACAAAAGATGATTGTAATGTTCTTTATCTGTGAGAGCCTCTGGTGGTATCAGAAGAGAGGAAAAATAAGATTTTCATTTCTGTCTTCCCATCATATTCCAGGGAAACAGTAAGATCTCAGTCATATGATTTGTCACATTGACTGAAAACTTCTAGTCTGAATAATTGCATAACTAGCTTCTTACAGAGGCTAACTGAACATCAATATGGATCAGCTGTAATATATCTTGTCTAGGTGATGAAGAAAGAGTGAAAATTCTCCATTAAGCGTATTAATTTTAACACCAGACATTCTGGCACTTTCTTATTGCAGTATTTGAGGAGACAGCTTTGTTTGCTCACACTTGTCTCTCCTAAAATTCATATCTCAGCAGTAAAATCTATTTTCCCCACTTTAACAGCTTGTGCTTAATTCCCACGGAAGACAGAAGCTTGATCAATTTGTTGCTGCAAATTATAATATGAAATCCAAATTTATTCTAAACAAGTTGTGGCAACAGAGACAATTAAAAGGCTCAGTCCTCCAAGAGCTCCTCTTGTGTAAGGCTTATTAGCTGGGTTTTCACATTGTGCCAAGTCATAATATGTTTTTTTGTGTGTGTGTGGCATAACTTGATGTATGAAGCCAATAATTGGGGCGTATCCGATCATGATAGCTCCCTCAATAATGCATGTTAAAACTGTGGATTAGTATTGCACATTAACTAGGTTACTAAAATGCTGTGTTGTATATTGCCCTACAAGGATTGAATAGCAACTAATATGTTTTCTTACCATTACTAAAAGTTGGTGTCAGTCCTTCCCTTTCCACTGAATAAAGGGAGGAAGAAAGGACTTTCTTTATGATGCAGCCTATTGAGGTATTTTTCCAGTACTGACTTCTCTGACTGAAAGCAGTTCCCTGTATATCTTGCATAGGAAATGGTACCCAGACATTTAGAACAGCAGTATCAGGATGTAATCTTAGATTTCATTGTATACAAAATATAAGTAATATTACAAACATGCACACTCAAGGTCCACTATTTGTACCTCCTGAAAGTTTTGGATCAATCTCCCCCCTCCCCCCAAATTGCCAGCAAATGATCATGTTTTATTTCAACCGAAGGAGAAGTGTGTAACTACAGTATAGTCATCACATGGACTTTGTTTAATGAATAACATTGATTTTAATCTAAATATGCACTAAACTAAATCATATGTATTTTTTGTTTTAGTTTCAGTCTTCCTTCCTTCCTTCCTTCCTTCCTTCCTTCCTTCCTTCCTTCCTTCCTTCCTTCCTTCCTTCCTTCCTTCCTTCCTTCCCTCCTTTGTTTCTTCTTTCCCTCCCTCCCTCCCTCCCTCTATAATGGGGCCATTCTGTGATTCAGCTTCATCTGCCTAGCACCAGTTGTCCAATAAAAACAAAAACAAACCTCAAACAAAAACTCATTGCAGTGAGAAATATGAACAATGTAAGATGTTATTTGACTTTCATTGTTTTGCAGCTTAAATTTTTTTACAAATTTAATTTTATGCTTTTCTTAAACTAATTTTAATAACCTTAGAAGAATGTGAAGCACTTAGCAAAGTCTCATTGGTTTCATTAGATGTTTGAGGTCAATGACTGAATTTTTAAAAGCATATCCTCTTTGTGAGTAGTTTGTATTTTTCTGCTGTGTTGTTCTTTTTTTTTCTGCACTATATTTCTTTGTGCATTGTGATGCGTTGTGCTGAGTGCTGAGTTAAATCAGGGATGGGGTAAAATTTTTAAGCAGAAATAATAATAAAAAAACATCTAAGCCTAAAATAGAGCCTAAATTGATTATGCCACTCTTCTTAAATATTATATGCCCAGATTTGACAAGCAGATACTTAGGGAAGCTGAGCAAACAAAACCTGAAGTTTATAGCCATTTCCTTTTTGTCATCAATGTCTGATGTGAAGAGTATTTAAAAATGGGCATTATGCAATAGAGAGCTCATATTTAGACACCAAGCCATATTTTCTTTCAAAATATCTATTTTACATCTCTTTATTGATTTCCATTCTGCTCCTAGCCACAACAGATTTCTGTGATCATTGGGTGTGTCAAAGTCCCACCTGCAAAGTTTTAAAATACATTTTAAAATCTTGGAGTATTCCCATCTGCTGATAATTTGCTCTTTACCATTTTGGTCATATTAAGGTTGTCATTCAAGAAGGAAAGCTGTTTAAAAGATCTCATTTTCATAACAATATTTGGTATACTGATCCATCATGTGATTTTTATCATATTACATGTATGTGGTTATTACCTACTATCTTTGTTCAGTTAATGCTTACTAGTTCAGTGAGCCAACTTATTCCCGCAGGCTATTAGTGTGATTTAAAAACTTTTTACCTTAACAGATTCCTCCTGCACACTTCTGCAAATATATCACAGGAGACCAGGCCCATAGTGAAAATGGCAACAGAAGGGGAAGGGAATAATACACATCCATAACCCTCATCAAATCCATAACTCTCATCAAATTGTATGGGGCATTAGAACATCTGAACAGAAGCTATGAATCATCTCTTTAAAATGATGGTACTTCCTGTAGGAACCATCCCTTTAAGTAGTGTAGAATATGATCTTTGAGAATGAACCACTCTCTGAGAAAGAAGAGGGAGAATGCCATCAAGGAAGGTGTCAGTTTTAGAACACAGGCCCATTAGCTAAAATAAGCAATTTAATTTGTTCTTGGAAATCCAGGGGTGAAGATTCCGTTCTCTTTCAAAGGCCAGTTTCTCATAGTAGCAATAGAATTACCTATGGTAAACCCCACCCTCACACCTCTTTACATTCTGCACAACATTTTTGCTTTTTTATAAAACTGAAATACTTGTGAAATTCAAGTGGAATCTAAAAAAAATGTGTCGATCTCAAGATTTGGTCATTGATTTATGGAAGGAAGATGTGAAATCAATAGTTCTTCCAGCTTTATGGATATTTATTAGAAATTAAACTAGAAGAAGAACAAGTTAAAGAAACTATGATTGCTCGGGGGAAGAATTTTGGATATGGGATTGATCTAGAGAAATGGCAAAAATTGTGGCCTCAAAATTATAAAATGACAATGTCAACAGCTTATAAAGAAAATTTGTATAAGATCTTTTACAGATGGCATTCCCCCCCCCCCCCCCCAAGAATAGCAAGAATGTTCAAGAACAAATCTGAAAAATGTTGGAAATGTCATCAGATACCTGGCTCATGTTACCATATGTGGTGGACTTGCGCAGATGCCAAAAAATATTGGACTAAAATCCACACATAGTTGGAAAAATGACAAAAAAGCATATAGACTTGAAAACAGAGATATTTTTATTGGGAATTTTACCTGAAATATATAGTAAAGAATTGAAATACCTCATTGTAAATGTATTAACAGTGGCTAGGATTGTATTTGCCAAAAACTGGAAAAATGAGAAAATACCATTACAGGAGGAAATCATTAAGAAAATATTGGAATGTGCTGAGATGAGTAAATTGATGTTTGAAATCAGAGAACAAGATGATAAACAATTTTAATTGTAATTTAAAATTCTATCAATGGTTGGACAATAAAACATGGTAATGAAATATGTAGATTCTTAGAAAATAAATATATAAAGATGTATTCTTTTCTTATTATATCTACAAAATGATTGTAGGATAGATTTGAGATGATAATATGAACTGTCATAAAACAAATTAAGTAAAATATGGATTATTTCGTAAAACATGAATGAATAAAAGTATAGTCAAATGATTGATTAACAATGATATTAATGTATTTAATATTTGAAAATATGAGAATATATACAATGTAATTGTAATTGAAGACTATTAAATGGAAGCACAAAACAATTTGTAAACCAACCGACACACTGTATGTATATATATGGAAGTTGGCTTGATGTTTTTATGTTTTGTTTGTCTATGTTTGTCTTAAAAACCAATAATTTTTTTGTAAAAAAATAATTCTTCCAGCTTCATGTTTTCTAAATTAACTAAATTAACAGAACAACATTCAGATCTTTATAGTCTAATATGGATTGTATTGGAGATGGAACACTGGGAAGCATCTATATAATCTTCCTTATCCGAGGTATGTTTGTGTATACTTTGCCCTTATCTGTTCTAAACAATAGCTAATATTGCCTTTTTGGTCTGATGGTATCATTCCCATTTGGGAAATATAGGGCTACCTGACAAGATGGTATATTAAGAAATGTTGAGTGCCATAGTTTATGCAGAACCCTAATTACTATCCAAGATTTAATCTTTGCTATCATCAGGTAATGCTGAGATGTCTCTTATCTGAAAGTGCAGTGAGCTATAGTGACACTTACATGCCTCTTCACAGTGCGGTGAGATTTATATGCCACTTCGCAGTGTTTTACAGCACTCTCTAAGAGGTTTACAGAGTCAGCATATTGCCCCCAGCAATCTGGGTCCTCATTTTACCAACCTTGTAAGGATGGAAGGCTGAATCAACCTTGAGCTGGTGACAATCAAACTGCTGAACTGCTGGCAGTCAGCAGTAGTAGCCTGCAGTACTGCACTCTAACCATTGTGCCACCATGGCTCTTATGCTAAAAATATTAGTAGAAGGACCAAATATTTTAACTCAGTGTAAAGCCATTTCCTTTGGCTTAATTTTTAATTTATAGACTAATTACATGATGTTAATGATTGGAGAGTAGTATGCTCTGTGAAGAGGCCAATCCAGTTAAAAGGGGATAGAATTAGAACAGTTTTAGGCCTGTTTTTCTCAACATTGAAAGAACACTCTGAATCTGATTCTAAACACATTTGTTTATTAATGGTCAGTGGATTTCTAAGTAAACATTTAGAATCAAAGTAGCAACTTCTGGTTGGAAAGCCATCCCATTTCATGTTTCTGGTAAAGGTTGAATAGTGCACATTAAGTAGTAAACTGGTACACAGTGTAAAAATTCCATGTTTAGATAATTTAGAATCTCTTGGTGTGGTAGGCATAAAGGTCTAGATTATATGAAAAGTTTTCATGTTAGACTAATGGATTGGTCATTGGACATTGGTCAACAGTAAGTGTCTTCTGCAATTTTCCACTGGTAGTGGTAAAATTATTAGTATATCCATTTATACACAACCAACAGGAGTTTCCTAAAACTCTTCCTGCAGATCAGCTAAACCCTGTGTTGCCACTCTAAAGAAGGACTTTGGGAACCTAAATGTAATTGGCACTGAGTAATGATAACCACAATGTAAATTGAGGTTAGGCTAAATATTCAAAGTACTGCTAAAAGTACAAGGAAAATGTTGTTGCTGTACTCACTAAGGAAGAAAAATATTTGAGATGGATTCTAGACAAGATGGGCTGTATTTATTTCATTGACTACAATTGTATGTGTTCTACTATGCTTGAAGAGGGCTTTTCTAACAAGCCAAATGCAACCAACATGGGCATTACCTCACAACAATGACAACTACAATTCAGTAAAACAGATTTTGCTGAATTGAATTGGCAGAATGTGAATTGACCAGAAGAATGTCCAGTCTGTGTCAAAGACATCTATGTTGATGTGCCACCCGAGTGTAAACAAATTGTTGGATTTGGCTTGAGAGAGGCCACAGTTCAATGCAGTGTCCAAACTTTGACCATGGCAGTTCTTGACTGAGGGTGCATCCACCATCGTTTCCAATTAATCAGAGGTCAAAAAGGAGAGCAGAGAATGACTTCTTTTGAGATTTGAGAATGGGATTGCACCTTGGGTCAGAAGAGGCTAACTAGACAAACAAGAGAATGAGGGAAAAGGTAAAGCATATTCAACTATATTAGGTGAAACCTCTTATCTCTTGACCTAAATATGTTTAGTTATACTGGCTTTCATGTACAAGTGACTTTTTATTTCTGCAGTGAAATGTTGAATAGACTAGGTAGACTTGAAGATGCATTATCCCAGAGAGTTAACTTGTCTATATATCATTTGCATGTGTTATATGCAAACAATCCTATCCATATATGTAAAAATTCAGGCTATTTATTGTATTCATACAAGAATATCCCTAGATTGCTTGTCTTCCCTTGGTAACAGATAGATAAGGCCCCATGGAGATTGTGGGTGTGGATATCAATCCTGGATCACTCGCAGTTGTGCAAGAATTCAAGGCTAATTTCCTACTTAAGTCCTCCTCCCTGTCTGGCTGGGTGTTGCCTCAAAAGCATGGTAATGAATCTTCATGGCATCAAGTAGAAATTCTCTAACTCCTGATTACCTATTAGAGATATCAGTTGTTACAGCCAAAATGTTGTATGTGGAAAACAATGTCACTATAATCTCTGCTGAATGCATTGTTTCAAAGGCCACCTCCCTGGTCTGCTGCTTGATATATATATATTTTTCTGATTCGACAAAGCTTGCAGTCTCTCAGGTATTGGCAGGACCCTCCTCTCCTTTTTCAGAAGAATGATTTGAGTTACATAACCACTATAATTCAGCCTCTGAACATTCTTAATACAACTGATTTGAAAAAAAAATTAAAACCATTTTTAAAGACAGTCATTGGAAAAATAAAGTCATTAAATAAATCTCTACTATAAAAATTAGTAGAATGCAAGTTCTTAATTTTGACCACATTGTTTGTTTGTTTGTTTGTTTTATATATATATATATATATACGCACACACAGCATAAACTATTAGATATATAGATGATAAATGGATAGATAAATAGATGATAGAGTATGTAGTGATGCTATACCAGCTAAGCTTAGTACCTGGTTGCAAAGCTATTATTTTGATTTTATGAAAAAAATCAATATATTATAAAATAAAATATCTTTAAAATATTTTGCAGCAGTTGAAAATGCTTGGCAGATATTTTTAACTTGACCCTAAATATCCTATTCATCTAATGGCAAGTGATGGCCATCCCAAAATGCTTCTACCACCTATTGTCCATCATTGAATAATTTGTTCAGAAGGGACTGCACATTTCAATGTGTTGCTCTCCAACAAGACACATGGCTAATTCTGTTGGATTCATAATGATTTTTGTGAAAGAATTTAGAAACAACAGTCAGAATGTTAGTCTCTGAATATCTGAATCTGAATAAGAAAAAATAAGTAGAAACCTTGTATATTTTAATAATAGACATCTTTAATATAAATATATATAATCTATAATATTAATTTATAGCATACTTCAATCTGAAGATAAGACCTAAATTTTGCTGCAGTTATCTTGCCTTTTCTCTTTCCTTCCCTACATTTAATGAACCTAGAATGCAGTGTAAAGAAGGCTAAATATTCAAGAAATACAGGCATATATTTTTATTCCACCACCTTTAGCTTTTGAATCTGTGCATTTATTAGGACAATGGGTGATTCAATTAAAATATGTTATTTTTAAATTTTGAAATATTGTTGTTCTTTTATAGAGTTATTAGAGGTTCACAATGCATTCTCATTTTTGTTGTCATAATACAACCTGCATCAAAACTGTTATAGAGAGTCAGATAATATCTGACCCAGGTGGTCAGACAAGGCATGAGGTGAGGCTAAATATTCTTTAGAGTCCTTTATTGTCCTCAAGAAGTGATCAACAAGCACCCCTTCAACAACCAGTAATGCTCCATCCCATGTTATCCTGAAAGCAGCCACTCTCAATCCCTCGAACAACAGCCCATATATTATCAGGAAAGTCCACAAGAAAAAGTCCCGGCATAAGACAAATGGCAGCCCTCAGGGAAGGCAAGGTACAAGGCAAAGGTATTTCTGAAGGTGAAGCAAAGCAAAGGGCAAAAGCATCCCACAAGGCTAGATAAGGGCAAGACAAAGGGCAGTTCTCAAAGCAAAGGCAAATAGCAGTCCTTGAAGCAAGGCAAAAGGGCATGAGCCGAAGTCGGTGGAGTGAACAATTGTTCCTGGCAAAGTCTAACTTCCCACAGTGTCTCCTGAAGTCACTCCACGCCAATCCTCCCCTGTGTCTGTGAGGCAGGCAGTTCTCCATCTGGTTGACTACCTCCAATGCCTGAGGGGTCTGGGACAGAATCATCCTCAGCCCCTGGCCTCTCCAAACATACTAAGGAAGACTTGCCGTTGCTGTTGGATGGTCCTGGTTCCAACTCCTTCTCCGAATCAGGCTCCAATGGGGCTATGATAGATAAGTACTCAGAATAAAATTGAGTACAACCAATTACATCTCCAGGTATGCCTATTTGCTGATGGAAACACATTGTAAGATCCAATCTAGCATTCGTTTTCATAACAGATGCAAAACAAAACTCTTTGCAACAGTAAGGCATCAGCTGGATTATTCAGGAGCCACCAATTTGAAGGGTGTGAGAGATGGAATCCTGTATGTGTCGGTGAGAGAGAAGAACTTATTGACATTGTTATATCTCTTTTCCTTTCTTCTAAATTTCACCAATTAATATAGAAGTAAATGGTTTGTTTGTTTTTCTTGAAAATACCTGGTTACCTGGTTACCAAGCCTAGTGGCAGCCCTGAAGATGCTCCAAAATGGCTCCAAGATGTTGCAAAAGCGTCTGGATAGAGACAGTTGGGGTGTGGATGTTGGCTTGCTGAATTTTCAAATGTCTCAGTAGATGGCAGCACCTGGCTGACCTTGTTTGGGCTTGGAAGCCAAACAGGGTTGAACTTGGTTGGTTCTGGGATGGTTGGTTCAGGAAATTTCAGGGCTGGATGATAATCTGAAGGGTCAAAAAACATCAGGGGAAAAAAACTAATGTTAAACTACTTCTGTATCATATCGGCACTTTTAGTTTGATATCAAGACTTTCCTTTTTTTAGGAATGCTATCAGCTATGTTAGTAATTCTAGATATTTTCAATTAAAAAAAGACTGTTGATCATCCTGCAATTTGCTCCCTGTTTCATTTGAGAGTCAGTTTGATGTAGCATTAGGCTAGAACCTGTTTATATACAAATTAGTTGGGTGATTTTGGGCCAGTCACTCTGACTCAGTCCTATGAAGGAGGCAATGACAAATCACTTCCCAAAAAACTTGCTAAAAAGACTTTAGGGACTTCAGATAATTGCCAGGAGTCAAAAACTGATTTGAAAGACCATCCATCCATCCATCCATCCATCTATCCATCCACCCATCCATCCGTATTGTACTGTTTGCTATATATTAAGTTTTATAAATGCTTAATAATAAATGTAGATATTTGGAAGATCCAAACTTAAATCATACTTAGAAAAGAACCATTGGCCCTAATTTTAACTCTATTTATTTCAAAGGGGACTTATCTCCATATAGGGAACATTTCATTTTATGTATTTTATACCTGTCAATTTTGTTCCAAGTTTCAAAAATTATTACCAATGGTTTATTTTACCCTTAGGGGAATCTTCTGAGATAGATTTAACCATACCTAACAAGTTTTCAGATGAGGTTGGATATAAACCTAGTTCTCCTCACTCTAATGTCTGACCATTGGACTATGCAGCTATTGGAATACTTGTTAGCATTTGCAAGATACCAGATTTTTATTAGCATCTGTCTAAAGACCATCAGTTAAAATGTGGAGCAAATCAACTTAACTGGATAAAAAATAGGGAGGCTGAAATATTTTCACTAAAACCCTAGATTCCAGTGAAAGTGCTGAGAGAATGATGGGTCCTTTGCTCCAAATTGTCCTTTGGTTTGCTGGATCCTTGAACTTTCTAGCTGACCTATATAATTCTATATGAGTAACTTATCTTAAATAAGCATACCTTTCATTCTTGACTTTAGCAGTACAACCCCTTACAGTAAATCCATACTGTAAATGACCGTTTGCCTTTGATGATACTGTATGTAGTAATACCATCTAAACTTCATTCCTTTCAACTTGTCAGAGCAGGTATCTTGAACTGATGAGGATATTCATTTGAGGTAAATTGTCTTGATTTACTAAGTGCCACCCACCTGAGAAATTAATCTAAGGCATGCATACATCTACAAATGCAAGTGGTTGCTATATGGTTCCTTTTTCAAATTCAATAGCATTGTTTTCAGGTTGAAATAAAAATGATACTTGGATACAGGAATAATAGGAAAGGAGACACTAGATTTATATTAAATTGTATATTTAATGTATTTTTCATTCCCTTCTGTACAATGAGTGTTCAAGACAAATGTTAAAAAACCCATAAAAGCAATTGGCCACCCCACTTAAAAACACAAGGGATGACACATGTGCATCCAATAAAATTGGAACTCTAGAATCAAAATTAATCACTGAAAAGCATAAGTTTAACCAGAGAATTGATACAAATTCTGTGGGAGTTTCAGAATTAAGCTGATGCTTCCTCAAAATTCCTATCTTTTCTTTCCAACCATCCTGAAATCTACACATTTTTAAGAGACAGGACATGGAACAAAGACTTAACCAGACTCAAGTGAAGTTCAGATTCAAGTTCCTTTCTTCTGCTGATCAAACCAATATTCATTTTTAAACTGGGTAATATATATGCACAGATATGGCACACACAGGAACATATAGGGGGATAATTTGAGACAACTAGGACCTGTAAGTGAGAGAAAGCATTTTCATTCCATGCACTGTTATATTTTCATATTTCCTTTGGCTTGGGGAACCTCACTCTGGCTAAATAAAATATTTGATAAATAAATAGGTGTCCTATTGATAAAGAAATCTTACTTACCAATTACTAACAGCTATCCTTAGCTGTTCAGATGACATGAAAATACCTAAATAACCTCAGACAATAGTATAAACTGTATAAACTGGGACAGCAGTTATGGGTTAAATAAAGGCTTGTTTGCTCCAGTGGGAATGGGTGAAGTAGTTCTGTTGAAATATCATGACCTGTGGTCATATCAATCAATGCAGAACGTAACCTCTGACCATTGCTTCACGCTTGTAGTTAATCATGTTGGTTTGCACACAGGAAACTGATGTATAATCATTACCTCCCTGGCAGAGATGGTATTCAGCAGGTTCTGACCAGTTCTGGAGAACAGATAGTGGAAATTTTGAGTAGTTCAGAGAACTGACAAATACCACCTCTGACTGGAGATTTTACAGTATCCCTCCCCTGCCACGTCCACCAAGCCACGCCCATAGATCTGGTAGTAAAAAAAAATTGAATCCCACCACTGCTCCCTGGGACTTATTACAAAGTCCCAGGGAGGTAATGTCTGGGATCAGCCACTAAGCCATAATACTAAGAAAGAGATTGACTTAAGGGGTCCATGTGATTCAAGGTTGTAAGATGTGCAAATTCCATCTCTTTTTCTTTCACAAACAAACCTAAAGACATTCATACATACTATCACTGGTAGCGGTAATTCTTTCATACCAGTGATTCTACTGGAAATCCCCTTTTCTCTGCTGTTATTAGCAATGGCAAAAGAGAAAACAGATGTCTGCAACCAGTCTTTGATCAATTGATAGTGGAGAAAAGTGAGCAGGAAGCCATGGAAAAAAATTAAAGTATTAAACAAGGAGTTATTTTTTAAACTACAAAACATACAACCAGTCTGGAAAACTTCTTTATGGAAAAGAAACTATAGAATCTGTGTTCAGATAATCAATTATGTTTCACATTTTTTGCACTTTTCCTCTTCAGCAAAACAATATCCATTCCTCTAAACACGGGTGTCAAAGTCAAGCCTGGGGGGTACGGATCCAGCCCACGAGGTGCTTAGGTCTGGACTGCGGGGCTGCCCTGGAAACAGAAAAGGACTGGCCCACAGTACTTCTGCCAGAGAAAATGGAGCTCAGGGTTGGGGGGGTCGCACTCATTTTTCGCTGGCAGAGTGCTGCAGGAGGCGTCCCAGCTGAAAATGGAGCATGGGACTGCTGCTTGGGCCACCACAGGTGCTTCAGGCACAAGTGACATTGAGCTGGCCACCTGAATACACCCCCCCCAGTGGTCAAATATAATTCTGATGTGGCCCTCAATGAAATCAAGTTTTACACCTCCACTCTAAAATTTTAGACAGGTTTCCTAGGATTGTGAATAGAAAAGGCTGTTGTGAATAGCGATACTGTAATTCATATATAGATGAAACCTGTTTAATTGCCACAAATGCAAAGAGTGTTTGAACTTACAATGGCACTGAATCAATGGTAGTTACAATCAGGCACTGTATTTATTTATGGCTGTTGTAGCATCCCCACAGCCACTGATCATTGTTTGGCTGCTTGGTGCTTGGCTTGCAATTACAATGTCACAATGTCCCATGGTCAGGTGCTCACAATTTCCAATGTCCCCTGCTGGCAAGCAAAGTCCATTGACTTTGCTTGCCAGCAGGAAGCCTGCAGGAAGTCAAAAGTTGCAGCCCTGTCAGGTCTTCACCTAACAATAGCAACCAGGAATTGCCATTGCTAAGTGGCACAATCACGTGTGTGTGTTTGCATCTTAATGTCCAACCATATTGGAGATTCTGGTCCTAATTAGAATTGTTAACTGAGGTCTACTTGTATAAGCAACTTTTTAATACTTTAAGTATTTTGAACAAAGTAAGTGTGCAAGTTGTATCTCAATGTAGCATGAAGTCTCACAAAGGACTCACACATACACAGCCCCAGTTTGACAAAAATAAACTATTTCCAGATAGAGTGATGACCAGGAGAAGAGGTTTAGCATACCCCAAATCTTCTCTTTTTTAAAAAAAAGAAAGTCTTTTTATTTTTATTTTAAAAGTCCTTCCATTAAAATCAAATCCATTGAAATCAAATCTAAATCCTGCCAATAGAAAAGAATCATTTCTATGGTAAGTACAATCTATCCAGTGCTTCAAACATTTCATGTAAAATAGTCCATTAGCTTCCCAAAGGTGTTTTCTCTGCATATAAGGAAATAGAAATGGAAAAGCATTCCCATCTCTGCTGTAATTCAACCCAGAGCCCTCATAATTATTAAAAATGGGAAAAAAAAACTATTTTGAAATACAGTCGCACAATTCTGGTATCATGTTAGTTTTGGCCCAAAGATGACAGTTCTTTACATTACTTATATTCCAAAAATTATCCGTGTGCTAAACATTTTATAAAACTGAGCAATACATGTCAGAGCAAGGTAAAAAAAAATAGTTGTAAATAATAGTTGGTCATGGGGCGAATGGGCAGCCAGACGTTCTCCAATAGTGCTTTTGTACTAAGATAGTTAACAGCAATTTCTTATTAATTACTAAGATCAAAACCAGCCAAATTCGTCAAATGATTTGCAAAGGAGCAACCAAATGAAAGCTTTGTATTTCTTAATTTTTAAACGTGTTGGTAAATTTCTTAGTGCAAGCAAGGGAACTTTGCCTTATGAACAAACAGGTTATCCTACAATTAGAGTAGAATAACAGAGTTGGACCTTGGAGGTCTTCTAGTCCCCTGCTTAGGGGGACCATCACTTTAGACAAATGGTTATCCAATCTCTTCTTAAAAACTCCCAGTGTTGGATCAGTTTCCACCCATTGCTTCTTGTCCTGCCCTCAGGTGCTTTGGAGAATAGTTTGACTCCCTCTTCTTTGTGGCAGCCACTGAGATATTGGAACACTGCTATCACGTCTCCCCTAGTTCTTCTTCTCATCAGACTAGACATGCCCGGTTCCTCCAACCGTACTTCATATGTTTGAGCCTCCAGTCCCCTAATCATCTTCGTTGCCCTTAAATATTCAAATTATTTGCCTGATGCATGATGCCCCATCAGTTTTTCTCTAGAGTAGAAGTTATTATTTTTTACTACCAATTGTTATGCAGGTTGTAGAATAGGAAGCAAGTTAAGCATTTCCCCATTTTAAATGTTTGACTGCTGAAGCAAATTTGCCATTACTAAGGTTATTTCAACAGAATGATATCATGCTCATAATTATGTTGATTTATCCTTAGGCAAAACAATGTTTCACAAACGTGAGATCATAATCAGAAATATTAATTCATTACATAAATGAATAAAATGAATTTATTTAATTATCATCATTTAATATTGTATTTATGAAATACATATGACCACAATTGACCCCGAAATTTCTGTTGCTAAGTGAGACATTTGTGAAGTGAACTTTGACCTATTTTATGACCTGTCTTGCTACAGTTGTTAAGTGAATCACTGCAGTTGTGAAGTTAATCTAGTTTCCCCTTGACTTTGCTTGGCAGAAGATTGTAAAAGGTGATCATATGACCTCTGGACATTGCAATTGTCATAAATATGAATCACTTTGCCAAGAATCCACATTTTGATCTCACGATCATGGGTATACTGCAACCGTTGTGCGAAAAACAATCATAAGTCACTTTTTTCAGTGCTGTTGTCACTTCGAATGGCCACGAAATGAACTGTTGTAAGTCGAAGTCTGCCTGTATACTGCAGACTTTGCTTAATCTGGTGAAATATCCATTGAAGTATTATTTTAAAATGGTGCTGTTGGAAGAAATATCTGGGTTCAGTTCCAAGTGGGAAAAAGACACTGGAAACATGGAGGCTATTTGGAAAGATGGTTTAATGGTGGACAGGACCACATGGCTTGGAGCTCCAAATAAAGATGATCACATACTCCAAGGTGAAGGAAAAGAGAAGGAAAGCTGAGATGCTGAGAGTGCCTGGCTTTATACCATCTATTGAGATTTGAATTTGAGCTCATATTCTGATTGGTTGTCAGACTCCCATGGGGCCATGCAGGGGCAACTCTGTAGGCCATCCTGAGTTCCAGGCTTGGTTGAGCCTTGCTGGATGATGATGTTATGAAAAGGGCTTTGAGCAATTGCTATAGCTTTACCTGGAGATCTTTGTTGTATAAAATATTCTGGCCCAGGCCTTAATGGCCCACCATTAACAAAGGTGGGGGGTGAATTTCTACTTCTGAGGTGAGTTTCTGCTTCAGAGTTTCTGCTCTTTTTAGGGGAAATATTCTGCCTTTTTAATATTTCCTAGGATATTTCAATTTTCTAGGAGAGGGGTGGGTGCTAACTTCCAACAGTGCAAACAAAACCACCAATCATAAACAATAATAGTTGTGTAGATTTTTGAATGCTGTTGAATTCTTCATCTGAGTGAATATAAAGCCTGTTAAAGATTGTCCTTTTTTTGTAAATGCTTGAAACTCCTAGGAACTGGCAATATACAGTAGTATTACTGAACATATTCATTTTATAGCATTTATTGCAAAATTGCATTACTTCAAACTTTGAATGACATCTGGCTTTTTAACCTCCTTTCTGGCTTTCGAGGAGAATATTTAGTCCCATTTACTCATCTACATTTTTCAGAGTATGTATAAACTGTTCATGAGATATTTAGAGTTTCAGTATGTATAATTAATCCATTGCCTAAGGCCTGTGGTTAGACAAGAATATAAGGTCTCTCTGCTCATCCCATTGCCTTTTGTTTTCAGCAGAAATTATGCATGCTTAAACAGTTTAATTCCTATACACATATTGTATGACTGATCAGCGCTTTTCTTTTGGGGGGGACTTCTTTTAAGATAACTTTTATAATGGGCAGGCTTTTGCCTTTCTTTTTTTGCTGAATACAAAGGGATAACTGATTTATTTAAAATATAATTGTATGATATTTAATCTGTGCCAGAAATCTACACAGACAGACAGCAAACAAAGAATATTTGGAACAATATAACAAGAGGCAGTTTCTCAGGGGCCAGAAATAGGATATACAGCAACCTTTGATAAATAAAAGTCGGTAAGCTTGCTCAAAGTTATATTATTTAAACACCTGGGAGATAAACATTCAAGGCCTTAAATCACATATTTGACCAAGGGGCCCAGGAAAACTTCATTTCTGAATCCCTGTTGTGCTCAGCTATGGAATATGTTCCCTTAAACTTTGGATGTTTTTGTCCAATGCACGAAGTTAGCATATTGGAATATTTGCTAATTTATGTTGCTATTTCCCTGGTGATAGAATTTCAGAATTTGTTGCTTATTTAACCAAAGCAAGAAGTCTCAAACCTTGCTTAAAATGCAGCATAAAATGTATATGTGTCTCTTTGCTGAAATAGCAGGACTTTAAAAGAATTCTCTGCTTGACTGAATCATGCAAATGTAGCCAGTGTAGAAGAGCCACTCCAGAGTGGCTACCGATTAGGGCCACCATGACAGACATGAGTCCTTCCCAGTTTAGAACAGGTAATAGAAATATCCTGGAATAGAAATGGTAAGAAAAATATCAGGCATTTGGACTTTAGAAGCCCTGAAGCAAAGCCACTGAGTAGAAGAGAGGGAGACTTAATGGAAGCTTATTAGAGCTCTCAAATGGAGGAAGAGGAATGTGACTATTTATATTCTAACTCTGGAATACAGGTAGACTTATGACCACAATTGAACCCAGAATTTATGTTGTTAAGTATCCCATCCCTCTGTCTAGAAAATAATGCCTTGTTCCTGTAAAATGGACTATAGAAATGCAGAAGAAGGAGAAATAGTTATACAATTACCACATTTGGGACAATCAGACCATATGTCACTGCTTTTAGCACCAGCGTACATCCCTCTTAGGAGATGGGCTCTGCCTATAATAAAGACAGTGAAAACTTGGCCAGAAGATGCTTCCCAACAACTTCAGGATTGTTTTGAGAACACAAATTGGGACATCTTTTACCACCCTGACCTAGAGGTGTACACTGCAACTGTTTCGTGCTATATCAAACACTGCACAGATACTATCACTGTGGATAAACAAATTAGGATCTATCCCAATTAGAAACCCTGGATGACTAAGAAAGTCCAGTTTGATTTCATAGTACAAGGTGCAATGACAATAAAGTAAACTAAACTAGTAGGATTTCAGTAGCTGAAGAAAGCAGCACCAGTAAAGAGAATTCATGCCTTCTTCTACAGTGGCCCCCAACCTTTTTTGTGCCAGGCCCAGTACCGGCAGCACAAAATGATCCGTGGCCCGGTGCCTGCATCAGCACACATGACAAGGCAAGGCAAGCCGAGCGACCGGCCAGCCAGCCGTCCCCCGCTTCTCCCCACCACCTTCAACTCCTCCTTTGTACCTTTGTCGATGGGCTTCGCTTTGGGACGGCTTCGGGATGGTCGCTCGGCTTGTCTTGCCTTGGGTGCTGAAAGAATCCTTGCGCCTTAGTTTCGTTCGAAGCCCCACCCTTCGATGAAATTAAGGCGCGAGGATTCCTTCAGGACCCAAAGCCACTTTCCAACCGGAAAAGCTCACCCGGAAGCACTTTCTCATCAAACAAGATGGTGGCGCCCAGCAAACCGGCAGCCCGGTAGGAAATGTTCCACGGACCAGTACCAGTCCATGGCCCGGTCGTTGGGGACCCCTGCTCTACTAGATTTAGGGCGGGCCTAGAGAAGGGATACACAATCCCTTGAGGGCCTGTGGGTAGATGCCAATGGATTTGTAAACTTGAATAGAGAAAAAAAAGTACAAATTTATTTTCACTAAACTCTAACTTAAATTTAGCATTTCATCCAACAAAGCAATTTATGTTCCCTTTTAACTCCAAAAACTGTTTGCTAACTCAAATAAATCTCATTTATCCCAATAAACCCAATAAATCTAAAATTATTATATATTAATGAAATATATAGATGATCTTTGTTTAGCTATTACCTCATTTAGTGATTACAGTTACAATAGTGATGAAAAAGTAATTTTAGGCTCAATCCTTACATTTATAACCTGTGTAAGATCATAAGCATAGTCAGGTAGTCCTCGATTTACAACCACAATTGAGCCCAAAATCTCTCTTGCTAAGTAAGACGGTAAGTGAGTTTTGTCCCATTTTATGACTTTTCTTGCCATGTTTGTTAAGTGAATCACTGCAGTAGTTAAATTAGTAACCCAGATTAAAGTAATCTGGCTTCCCCATTGACGTTGCTTGTCAGAAGGTTGCAAAATGTGATCATATAGAATAGAATAGAATAGAATTCTTTATTGGCCAAGTGTGATTGGACACACAAGGAATTTGTCTTGATGCAAATGCTCTCAGTATACATAAAAAAAAAGATACATTCATCAAGAGTCAAGAATCATAAGGTACAACACTTAATGATAGTCATAGGGTACAATAAGCAATCAAATCATACTAGGAAACAGTCAATATAAATCATAAGGATACAAGCAACAAAGTTAGAGTCATACAGTCACAAGTGGGAGGGGATGGGTGATAAGGAGTGATGAGAAGATTAATAGTAATAGTAGCGTAGACTTTGTAAATGGTTTGACAGTGTTGAGGGAATTATTTGTTTAGCAGAGTGATGGCATTTGGGGAAAAAACTGTCCTTGTGTCCAGTAATTGTGGTGTGCAGTGCTCTATAGCATCGTTTTGAGGGAAGGAGTTGAAATAGTTTATGTTCGGGGTGTGAGAGGTCTGTAAATATTTTCACAGCCCTCTTTTTGACTTGTGCAGTATACAGGTCCTCGATTGAAGGCAGGTTGGTAGTAATTGTTTTTTTGAAACACTGCAATGGTCATAAATATGAGTCAATTGACAAGCGACTGAATTTGGATCACATGTCCATGGAGATGCTGCATGCAACGGTCATGTGAGAAACAGTCATAAGCAACTTTTTTCAGTACTGTTGTTTGAACAGTCACTAAATAACTGTAGGACCAAGTTGCCAGTCCCAATAATGGTGACCAAAGCGAAGCCTACCTGTATTGTTTTATTTTTGAATGAATAAAGAAACATGTATATTACTATGTTATATCTTTGATGCATACATATGCATTTGAACATAATTGGTTTGCTTTGTAATGTATGCTGTATCTGTATTTATGTTTTTTATGTATTCAAGAATGTTTTCCAGATGAAGGGTCTGTAGGTTTTACCAAATTCTCAAAAAAGTCAATGAAACAAAATGGTTCACAGTTGTCCCACAAACTGCATACTGCCCACACATTATGCAGCTCACACATCATCACAGCTGTAGTTCCTTGTAACCATATCTTACGGTATATATCATTGTGGTAGACATTCATTTACTGACAAATCATGGCTCACACATAATCACTTTGCCCTGTGACAAACCTAAACCAGCTCTGCAGCAAACAGTGTCTACATTATATCTAATATCCTAGTGCTAGATTCTGTTTCTAAGTTCCTTTAAGCCAGGTGGGAAATTTAATTTCCTTCAAATCACTAACAGGAATATTCTGTTTTGAAACAATTTCTTAAGATAATTCATCTTGGAATTATGTTAAAAGCTTGAGTATCACTTAAGGCTGGAAAAAAAAAAGATACAGGCCACTGTTTGTGAAGCATTGCATCAAGACTTTTTGAAACCAGCTGGAAACTTCAAAATATGCTTGTGATCTGCTTGAAAGCAGCAGGCAGCATCCCCTCCTCCTTGTCAGCCTTCTACTGTCTGTATCTAAACCACATGTAATTGCATTTTAGATATTTTCCTTTTGAGGCCAAAAATAATTAATCACCGGGGTCTTTCTCCATTGAAAGCTTTTCTTCAGGGACTGTAAAACATGACTAATAATGTTTGAGTTTAACAGCCTGATTTGAAGGTCATATAAGGATATTGTTGGAAGGATTAAAAGATTTTTTGTTACTCCGAGTTTTTTCTTTAAAAGAAATCATGCTCCCAGCAATCTAATTAAAAATAAATAAATAAGGAAATATTTAGAAATATTTTAGACATGATAATAAAAGTATAACAATTGTAAGAAAAGAGAGGGACTGAAACCCATAGCAAGTAACTAATCCCAAATAAACATCAAATATATAGTCAAAGAGAAAATAGAACTAAATTCATGAAAAACCATTTTGTTAGGAAAAAAATATGAATTTAAAAAACAAGAAATAGTTATTTCTCATGCATAATGCTGATATTCTATCTGTAATTTGGTTATCATTTTTAAATGTGTAATTTTCTATTTAGTTATTTAATCAATTCCAAGGCTTTTACAATACAGAAATGGAGTAAATATTTTAGACGTCTTTAGATGTGGAGATAATGAATAAACATAGAACATAGAATAACAGTTGGAAGGGACATTGGAGGTCATCTAGTCCAACTCTCTGCACAAGCAGGAGAGTTTACATCATTTCAGACAAGTGCCTGTCCAGTCTCTTCTCGAAAACCTCCAGTGATGGGGCACCTACAACATCTGAAGGCAAGGTGTTCCATAGATTCATTGTTCCAACTGTCAAGAAATGTCTCCTTAGTTTTAGGTTGCTTTTCTCCTTGATTAGTTTCCACCCATTGCTTCTTGTCCTGCCCTCAGTGCTTTGGGCAATAGCTTGACTCCCTCTTCCTTGTGGCAGCCCTTGAGATATGGAACACTGCTATCATGTCACTATCATGTCAGTCCTTCTTTTCATCAGACTAGACATACCCAATTCCTGCAACCATTCTTCATATGTCTCTTTGAATTCACATCCCACAAATGCACAAGGGTAAGATGGTAAGATGTAACTGTGCCCATATTTTAATTTCATTTTTATTTGTGTCAGTGCAACAAAATGTGTGGAAAGGGAGAGCTATGGCTAGCATGGAGAGACAGAGGGAGAAGGGTAGCAACACTCAGATTCAGGTGATAATCAATTAGAGAAAAGACAACATTAAGAGCCAAAGGACACAGAATCATAAAACAGAATCATACAGGGCATATACCCAACTCATCACTGTGGGGTGTGAATTCAAAACTCAGCACAAGAGTTCAAATTAAAGCCTCTCTGACAGATGGCAGATTAGCCTTTGCTGGAATACATTCAGTGAGGAGAGTCCAACATTTGTCTGAATAATTGGTTCCACTGTTGAACACTTTTTATACTTAGGAATTTTTTTTTCTAACATCCAAGTGGAATCTGACTTCCTGTAAATTAAATCCATTATTTCATGCCCTGCATTTAGAAATGACAGAGAACAGATTCCTTTCTGTCATTCCCTCAGTCATTCTCAAAGTGACCTCAGGGTGCATTTTTCTGTTCCACTTCCAAAGCACACTTATTTTTCTTGAGTGTTCCTGTCTGTTTCAGACAGCAAGCTTCAGTCTGATGCAGGCTAACCTTAGAAGTTCATTAGCTATTTGCAGAGGAAAAAATGCCCTTCAATTGAGTTAGTGTTTACCAAGCATTTTAATAGCTTCTATATCTCCCTTTGAGAGCAATTTTGGTACATTGGTTAGTACACCAGATTAAGATCCAGAAGACATGAATTGCAGTGGCATCTGAGGCACAAAACCAGGTTGGTGACTTTAGGCCATTCATTCTCTCTCAGCCTTAGGAAGCAGGCAATGGCAAACCACTTATGAAACCTTGCCAAGAAAATTGCAGGGACTAATCCAGGCAATCGCCAGGAGTCAACATTGACTGGAAGGCACAAGCTCCACCACACAAAACAACTTCCTTTACCAGTGCTTGAAATACAAATAGTGGTTATTTTTTCCTGACATACAGAAAGTTATCCCTTTAAAACCCAGCAGAAACTATTTTGTTATAATATTTTTCCTGAGATAAAAAATTTACCGCAAGGTTTCTTCCCCCTTTAAGTTCCTATCAATTTCAGATGTCTGGAGAAAACACAATCAACTAAAATTTAAGAATCCCCCCCCAAATACCATTACCAAACTAGGGATTCTTCTGTGCATATTATTTTTATTTTATTTCCCAACTAAAGAACTGTGACTTGTCTCTATTAAATTTTCATTTTGCCTGTTTCAGCTTATTACTCCAACTTATCAAGACTACTTCAGCCTTATTTCTAACTTCTATAGTATTAGCAAGCCCATCTTTATTATGTACAAAGTTGCTAAATACTTCCTCTACCTTTTCATCCAACTAATAGTGCGCCCAGTACTAAAGCTTGTAGCGCTACCCAGTATCTCAGTCCTGTTGAATGAAGAACCATTTATGATCATCCCTTAAATATAATTTTTGAGCAAGCTTCATATCTACTTAGTTATCATATCATCTAGTTCACACTTAACAAATGAAACTGGAATATTATGTGGCACTTGGCCCAATGCTTTCTGGCAATTAAAATGTATTAGTTCTAACTCTGTTGATGACAATAGAGTTACAGAAAATTTATCCACTTTCAGTTCATTAGCACCAGCTATACCAAATCCAGCAGCTGCACGCATGGAGTGATATACTAATTTGGATAGATCCATGATCATCTTGACAAATGTGAAATCTTAGTAAAAACCTTCATATGGAAGTTCCTTGAAAACAATATATGTTTTCAAGGAAAACATATTATGAAAACAATATATGCCATCTTTTGCTGTCCCCTAGAATACCCTGATTAGACTGCAACCTGGGAAGAAGGAAGACCAGTCAATGGATTTTCTTCCTTGCCATGGCCAAGTGCAGTGACCTATCTTATTACCCCCATTAGGAATGACTTTTATATTTGCTTTCAAACTACACTTTATCCTCACTCACCACCTTCTCCCAAAAATATTCCATAAAGCCGTGCAATAATTAAAAGACCAGCAAAAAAGTTGATTCCTCCTATGTTAAATTCCAAACTACCATGAAGACAAGTTGGCTCCTAAAAGGAAAACAGTAAATGTTTATATTTAGACTTCAATAACATCATAAGGATATTATGAACAATTCTTTAATTTCATCCTTGAAATGAGTTCTGGAGAATAGTCAAGTCTATGTGATTCATAAAAATTCCCTCTGTCAAATCATTGTGCTTTGGTTTTTTGAGGCACTGACCATATTTCCTTGTTGATGTTAAGATCCTGCCCTAAGCCCTGACAAAGAAATGGAAATATATTCATTTAAAATACTCTTGACTGAAAACAGAAATCCTTTCCTGTAACTATAGTAATAATTGGTTACAAATTTCAAAAACTATTGTCAAGCCTTTAAAACAATGTTATAATAAAACATGATTCACAAGCAAAAATAAATACAAAGAAAATTAAAATGAAGTTTTAGTTGAACTTTTTCTCTGTATCACCCTTTTTAGAGATTTATTATCTTGCTGCTATGTTTATAATTGTATTGAATTCTCTTCTCAAGGAAGAAGAGTTTTATTTGTAAGAAAGAAGATTGGATGTGATAATATTGTACTATTTCTTGACTGGCATACAGTTGCACAATATTTAATAAAATGGTAAATATCAAGCTGTATGAATCTGAAAACAGCAGGTGCTGGAAAGGTGGACTTTCAGACTAGAATTTTGATGTGCCCTATTCACACAGCGGCTAAATCATAAAGCATTCCATATTTACTGATTTCACACTCTAAACTAACTTCATTACACAAAATTATACAACACAAAAGGAAAAATGAGTCCAACCTAACAAAAATAGTATCATAAAAGACAGATTCAGAATACAAGTTAAAATAGACAAGAGAATGGTAAGACAATCCCTATCCACCAGTGACGGGATTCAATTTTTTTTACTACTGGTTCTGTGGGCGTGGCTTGGTGGCATGGCAGAGGAAGGATCTCCAGTCAGAGGTGGTATTTGCCGGTTCTCCAAACTACTCAAAATTTCCACTACTGGTTCTCCAGAACTGGTCAGAACCTGCTGAATACCACCTCTGCTATCCACTCTAGACAAGTTGAAATCACTAGGACCAGATGGATTACATTCCAGGGTCCACAAGGAGCTAGGACCATGAACCATATCTTTCAAAAATACTAGAGTACAGGAACTACAATAGTAAAGTGGGAACCACAGTAGTAATGGGAGACTTTAACTATCCTGATACAAACTGGGAGACAAACTCTGTAACAAGTGGAAGTTCAAACATATTCATAACCAACTTAGCTGACAACTTTGTCATCCAAAAGGTAGAGGAGGGAACTAGAGGAAAAACTATACAAGACCTAATTCTTACTAATAGAGAAGGAGAGATGGAGTTGAAGTTCCCAGAACCTTGGGTGAGAGTGACCATATCATATTAGAATTAAATATAATACTAACATAAACAACAGAATATAACCCAACCAGCTCTTTATAAGAGCTGGTTTTGACAATCTCAGAGACTGCCTAAGAAAAATTCCATGGATAAAAGTCCTAAAGGGGAAACAAATCAAGAAGCATGGAAAACTCTGAAAAATATGATCATAAAAGTCCAGTTCAACACAATACCACTGAAGAAGAAAAACAAGAAACAAGAAGAAACCAACATGGTTGCACAGAGATCTCTCTGATAAATTGAAAGACAAAAAGGATAAGTACAAAAAATGGAAAGAGGGACCCCATAATTAAGGCAGAATATCAGCCCGAATCTGCAGAAATGAAGCTAGGAAAGCAAAGGCTCAGAATGACCAAATACTTGCAACAAATGTCAAAGATAATTTTAAAAAAGTTTCTTTCAACATATAAATAACAATAAGAAAAAGATAAGGGAAACAGTCCATTAAAGAGAGAAGATGGCAAAGAAGTAACAGGCAGTAGAGAGAGAAAACAGAATGGCTTAACTCATTCTTTGCATCAGTCTTCACGCAAAAAGAAACTATAGCCCAACCTACCCAAAACAACTATAAAGGCAGATGAGAAATAAAAATTAAATGTTGTTATACTAATCGTGGGAGGGGCAAACAAATTCCAGAAGGAGGAAGCAAATCTCGGGTTATTTTAATTATTTGAAGAATGCACAATCCCTTTCAAAAATGAACCTCTCATGAATAATAAAATATATATTATATGGTAAATAGTTTCAAGTAGGGTTTGATTTCATTTCCATGTTTTTGTTCTCAAAACCAATATTAAAAGAGAAGACTTCCTATATATATTTTATTCTCTATTGACATTCAACATTAAGCAGAAATATGATGAGTGGCAAGACTAATACATTGCTGAAATTTTGAACTAATTGTCCATCTAGATGCTGGAGGAAGCAGGGAATTTCATACCATGAAGTTTATGTTATTTATCTGATACAAAAAAGCAATAGAAATACAACTGCATTTTCTATCTTACATCGTAATTCTATTCTGCGAACTCTGAATGTTATGTTTATTAGTTAAACATTGTACTATTATATGACTTATGTCACAATAATCACCATTAAGTCAGGGTCAAATACTAAATGAACCATGTTAAAACTACTTAACCACAAAATCCCTAGGAAAAAAAATATATACTTAAGATACTTATCATTCTTCAGCAGACTTGGCCTTTGTTAAATAAGCTATATGTTTTGCCAAAATAATTACTGGAAAATCTTTTTTCCTCTAACACAAGTATGCAAAGGAGGGTAGAAGGAAGCAATTCCTTCAGCCTTACTAAATCTCATGGCTACAATCCTAAATCCACTTTTGAAGGGGTACATTGACTTCTGGGGCACTACTTAAATAGCTTTAAGAATAGCTTTAAGAACACAACCAGCCTTGAAAAACCTTGCATAAGGTCACATTTGCTTCCAGAGGCATATTTCTTGAAATATAAAACAGGAGCCTATTTAAAAATACTCTGGGGATAAAAAAATAACTGGTCACAGCAGAGAAAAGACAATTTTGCTCAAATTCATAAAACGTGTTCAAACCTTTTGATCTGTAACATATTTCACCACAACTGGATATATAAACGTATATACAAATGTAACACTGAATTGATTTGGACTGGAGCCAACAACAGTAATCATTTTTATGAAAGAAAGTTAAATATCTAAAATGATGTTGCATTAACAGCAGGACTACCATGTGACCAGAAGAAAACTTGCATAACATGCTCAAAATAAAATAAAAGGAATCAATATATGAACTGTTCAATAAGAATGATGAAAGGATAAGAAATATCAATTCCTATTTTGATTCGGTCTTCTCTGAGAATAGGATATGTCTTCTAAGAAGACTTTTTTGAAAGAATGTGATCCTAGTAAAGCTACGTAGACAGAAGCAAAATCAGGCAGTGTTTACTGGCCTAGAATAATTTAAATTTTTCAGGGCCAGATAGACTGCATCCTATAGTACCAAATAATATGGTTTGATCTCTATCCATTTATATAATAATTCTGGGAAATAAGTAACTACCAAATCACTGGGAGCAGGTAAAATATACCTCATCCTTTAAAAAGTGAAAAAAAAATACAGATCTGAACACTAAGAGGTAAGTCTGTAAGTGCCTTGAAAACCAATGAGTTCTTACTAAGGATCCACATTGACTGTTAAGAGCAAATGTTATCAGTCTGATCAGCTAACTTCCTTAATAGATCCTGAGGGCATCAAGGGCATAATCTTGATCTCAGCAAAGCATTTGATAAACTGTTACATGACATGTTCATTAGTAAACTAGTTCAAGACGATATACAAATAGTGCTCATCAATGGTTAATCATTACAGCCATGAAGCAGATTCCTGTGTGGCAGAGTCCTGGGCCTACTCATCTGATGGATTAGAGAAATGGATTAAAAATAACAGATTAAAGTAATCAGGCAAGTTCTTCATTTAGGAAAAAATAAATAAATGTACAGATAAAGTCACTGAGAAGTACCCTTTTTGTTGAATGAGCCACATTGTTGAATATTTGTTAATGCAAAATTCCCTGCAGTTTTCAAAGATTGTCAGAGTTGCTAGCTTTATTAGTGAAGATGAACTGTTTCTCTTGAATACCTAAGGCCCACTGCCAAGTTTTAGTAGGACTAAGAAGTGATGACATCCGCCCCTAGGACTTCTGCATCAAACAAATGAATATATAAACAGTTGTTATATTTTCCCTGGTGATTGGAATGACAATACTGGAATGGAGTACTATAGGAAATAAAATAGCATCTGCCAGCTGTTTTTTTTTTAAATCGCTGTTGCTTCTGGCCAGGAAACATGAAATGCACCAGGATTTCATGATTTTTGCTTTTATTTCTGAGTGACTGGATTATTAGACAAAGCATATGACAGGCACTCTCAAGTTCTCTAGATCACCTAGCTCCAAACATGGCCTTGATTGCAATTAAATTAAGGAAATCACAGTGGTTATTTATTTCAGTCCCATTTTGGAACATGACTGTTTATATATTCACTTGTTTGATGCAGAAGTCCTTGGGGCAAATATCATGGATTAGTGCAGGGCTGTCAAACTCCCAGCCTGCGGGCCAGATGTGTCTCACGCACTGGCCATGTTCATGCCCAGTTTAGTGAAAGGGAAAACAGTCCCAATATGTCATGTGATGCTGCCATGATGATGTCAGTTTGACACTCCTGATTAGTGAGTTAGTTTTTTTCTAGCATGAAGATTTAGACATGTTTGGATTGCTAATTCCAGAATGGCCAAACAAATGGCAACTTCAAATCTCAACAAATAAACGTTCTATCTTAGATATTGGCAAAAAAATCAGAAAATAAGATACAAGCTGAATAGTCAAGACCTTGTTGATGATCCAAACTCCGTCAAGGACCTTGGAATACTCATCTCTAATGATCTAAGTGCTAGAGCCCACTGTAACTACATAGCCAAAAAGGCATTAAGAGTTGTTAACCTAATCCTATGTAGCCTTTTCTCTGGTAATATCATACTACTAACTAGGGCATACAAAACATTTGCTAGACCAATACTCGAATACATCTCATCAGTCTGGAAGCCACATCACGTATCTGATATTAACACAATTGAGAAAGTCCAGAAATATTTCACAAGAAGAGTTCTCCACTCCTTTACTCGTTGCAGAATACCTTATGCCACCAGACTTGAAATTCTAGATCTAGAAAACCAAGAACTACGCTGCCTTTGGTCCAATCTAAGTATAGTATATAAAATCATACATTGCAATGTCCTACCTGTCAATGAATACTTCAGCTTCAACCATAACAATACAAGAGCACACAATAGATACAAACTCAAGGTTAACTGCACCAAACTTGATTGCAGGAAATACGACTTCAGCAACAGAGTGGTCAATGTCTGGAATACTCTACCTGACTCTGTGGTTTCTTCCCCAAACCCCCAAAACTTTAGCCTTAGACTTTCTACTATTGACCTCACCCTTTTCCTAAGAGGTCTGTAGGGGGCGTGCATAAGCACATCAACGTGCCTACCGTCCCTGTCCTATTTTTTTAAAAAATTTCTTATATGTATTCATTTCATGTATTCATAACTATGTTTATCCTTATACCTATTATCTTGTAAGCAATTGACAAATCAAACAAATAAATAAAATAAATTCTTAGTCAAATAACAACACTGTAAGAGGTGGAAAATTGGGGAAGTAGTGGACCATCCTTTGAACTGATAGTGTAATAAAGTCTCCTTCAAGTCAAGCTCAATCCCACATATACATGTAGTTGTCTTGCTAATAATATTACTTCTTGCAAAATCTGCACTCAACATCTTTGAACATGTAGACAGATGTTTGAGCAGGGCTTAATGTTCCTAGAGTCACCTGCAAGGATTCTGGGAGGTGCAGATATATATGCTGACCTTGTTGCTAAGAATGCTTGCTCTACGTCAGAGGTCTCATTCTTGCGGCCCCCACCGTGATATGAAAGTATAACATTTGAGGATATTTTTTAAACAACGTTTTTTGTGGAATCCCTTACGCAGCCCAGCCTCACCCAGACTCTGCCTCCAGCGGCCCCCAGGTAAATTGAGTTTGAGACCCTTGCTCTACGTGCTTTGGATAATACTTCCATTAGTTGCTTTCTCTAGTCTTTACTGATGTTATTGTTCATGCCTTTTCTTGAATCATAGCAAATATCAAATTAAGCTAGTTCCTTATAGGACTATTTTATTTTGAGTTCTACATTTAAGATGATCCTATATCAGGGCTGTCAAACTCTGGGCCCACGGGCGAGATGCATCACATGCTGGCCATGTCCATGCCCAGTTTATCGAAGGGGAAAAAAGTCCCAATATGTCACATAATGCCGCCATGATGACGTGAGTTTGACAGCCCTGTTCTATATCCTAAATTATCTAGGAGTACCTTCAAGTTGTATTGACAGCTTTACAACAAAGGAAATGTTTCTCAGGCTATTTTATTTAATAAATGGAAAATCATAACTGACGCTGAGAAGTAATAGCTTGGCCCAGATGGATTTATTTCAAATATCTCCCTCATTGGTCCAGTAAATGTACATATTCCTCTCTTACGTTTAACTTGGATGAAGAGTAGCAAGTAATTGTATTAAGGCAAATGTCAAAATATTACAGAAAATAGACCACCATAAATATGGTAGCTGAGTGTCCTCTTAAGCATAACTGACAAAAAAGAACATGGAATCGTTTAAATTTTATGCTTCTTAAAAATATCCACAAATAGATGCATGCTTAGAAATAATTACCATAACACTTTAATAGAAACAAAATATATCTATTTGTAAGCCCATGGCTCAGATACTATTTCTTCATGGTCAGTTTCAAGGACGGTGTTCTTTTTAGCTTATGATCTTTTACCTCTAAAATGGACTTTGGTTGGAAATCCCTCAATGGCCTATGATGTTTATGGACTGCAAATTCCAGAATACTCTGACAGCATGGGGTGGGATTCAAATTTTGTAACAGCTGATTCTGTGGGCATGGCTTAGTTGGTGGGCATGACTTGGTGGTCATGTGACTGGCTGGGTGTGGCCAACTCAACATCACTCACATCGAGGCATGTTTTCCTTGCCTGGCCTCTCATGACTGTGGGGATACTGCAACAGTTGTAAGTGTGAAAAACGGTTATAAGTCACTTTTTTCAGTGCCATTGTAACTTTGAATGGTCACTCCACACAAGCAAACTACCAGCAAAGGAGGGGGGAAAAAACTCCAGAGAAGTTCCTGAGACAGGAAGTCTAGTCCTGCTAAGAATGTAATAAGAGTTAATGGAGAGGCAGTTTCTGTAAGCAACACCAGAATGTTTCCTTCCTGCCTTCCTTACAGGATTAGGCCAGTAATTTCTTCTAACAACCAGTTCCCGGAACTGCTTAGAATGTTAACAACCAGTTCTAGCCAATAGGTGTGAACCTGTAGAACCCCACCCCTGGACAGAGGCCTTCTTTAAATAGCTTACCTGTAATATTCAACCCTTAACTTTAATGCCTATATTTTAAACAATTGTGATGTTTATAAAATATAAATTACTTCTTTAATTTTGCATAGTATTTCATATTATTTAATGATATTTTGCAAAGGGGGCAGCAAACTGATTAGTATTACAGTATATGGTAATATTTTGGTTTAGGGCCATGATGCATTTGCTGGTCTTAACTTTTTTTCTGTTTCCAAATTTTGTATGTTGAGAGTGGGAAAGTAATATATTATTCCTCTTTTCTCTGTCACTTTTGCCCTCTTGCTGAAATATTAAAATAACACTATTCCAATTTGAGAACAGTCTTCTCCCTAGTCTATTATTTTGTGACATGTTGTTTATAATTCTGGCATTCCTAGCCATTTTCCTGCAGCAGAGGTGGTATTTAGCAGGTTCTGACCAGTTCTGGAGAACCAGTAGCGGACATTTTGAGTAGTTTGGAGAACTGGCAAATACCCACCTCTGACTGGAGATTTTACAGTATCCTTCCCCTGCCACACCCACCAAGCCACGCCCACAGAACCAGTAGTAAAAATTTTTGAATCCCACCACTGACCTGCAGAGTAGAATGCTGAGGAAGGCTGCCTTTGTGGATTCTGTTGCTTCCTTCCATTGTTATGGAAGATGAACTTTATTTTAATTTGAAATTTATTACGGCAATTATTTTTTGACAGAAATATTGCTTTTATTGTTTTAGGTTATTATATTATTATTGTTTACGATCATTATAAGCTGGCTTGAAATGTATGAGAAAAGTGCATAGTTTATGCTTATAAATAAGAAATTATATTTATTCAAGTATATTTCACTGGTTATGTCCTTATACTTCCTATAATATTGTGAGCTGTATGTCCCCTGTTAAATTACCTTCTGTTATTAAATTAGTTATTTCAGAACATTTTATTATAGTTATGCTTAATAAGGTTTTTGAAGCACTATCGATTACTTATGGATATAAGCGAAATATTTGGTAATTGCATTTGAAATGATCTGCTGAAGAGGTTTATGGCTGAATGTGTTCCTCAAGCATCTATGTTTCAAATTATCAGTTCTGCATGAATGATTGTTATTATTTTCTACAGAAACTCTTTGATTGAATTATAAAAAAACTGTAGGCATAGTCACGTTATGATGAAAAAATGGGTCTTTTGGAAGGCAGGTATTTATTAGCTATTTAGCCTAGGATATATATTTTATTATTCATGAGAAATTCATTTTTGAAAGTGATTGTGCATTTTCCAAACAATTAAAATAAATTCTGAGATTTGTTTCTCCCTTCCTAAGTTTGCTTGCCCCTCCCACTGATTAGTACAACAATATTTAATTTTTATTTCTGGTCAAAGAAAAACATGACAAATACCATACTCCAATTTTAATACTATGTTGTACAAATTAATAATAAAGCTTCAGTCTTATGAATATTAACTGGGGTGGTGGTGAACATGCCACTTTGAACACAGTGGAACTTATGTTTTAATTATAGTTTAGTATTCTTTGAGGACAAGTTGTACTTTATGAGGATCTGAGATAATGGCTCCCCGCCCTCTCTATTCATAATAATTCTTTTTATCAACCAATGCTGTTCTTTCCTACTTTTTTTCTGACAATGGAGAAGAACAAGGGGACATAGCAGTGATGCCATTTTGTGTCAAGTTTGATCCTGGGGTCCTATGAGGAAACAGAACAAGGACTGGGGATCCAAACATTTATTTTTATTTATTTATTTGGTTTGTCAATCACTTACAAGATAATAGGTATAAGTAAAAACATAGTTATGAATACATGGATACATATAAGAAAAATAAAAGAAACAATAGGACAGGGATGGTAGGCACGTTGGTGTGCTTATGCACATCCCCTACAGACCTCTTAGGAAAGGGGTGAGGTCAATAGTAGACAGTCTAAAGTTAAAGTTTTGGGGGTTTGGGGAAGAAACCACAGAGTCAGGGAGAGTATTCCAGACATTGGCCACTCTGTTGCTGAAGTCGTATTTCCTGCAATCAAGTTTGGTGCGGTTTATCTTGAGTTTGTATCTATTGTGTGCTCTTGTATTGTTATGGTTGAAGCTGAAGTATTCATTGACAGGTAGGACATTGCAATGTGTGATTTTATATACCATACTTAGATCAGACTGAAGATGATGTAATTCAAGGTTTTCTAGGTCTAGAATGTCAAGTCTGGTGGCATTAGGTATTCTGCAACGAGTAGAGGAGTGGAGAACTCTTCTTGTGAAATATTTCTGGACTTTCTCAACTGTGCGAATGTCAGGTACGTAATGTGGGTTCCAGTCTAATGAGCTTTATTCGAGTATTGATCAAGCAAATGTTTTGTATGCTCTAGTTAGTAGTGTGATATTACCAGAGAAAAAGCTATGTAGGATTAGGTTAACAACTCTTAATGCATTTTTGGCTATGTAGTTACAGTGGGCTCTAGCACTTTGACCATTAGAGATGAGTATTCCAAGGTGCTTTACAGAAGTTGGATCATCACAAGTTCTTAACTATTCAGCTTGTATTTTATTTTCTGATTTTTTTTTTGCCAATATGTAAGACAGAACATTTATTTGTTGAGATTTGAAGTTGCCATTTGTTTGGCCATTCTGATACAAAGTCAAGATCTTTTTGAAGTGTAGCAGTATTGTCTATGGTATTAAACAGCTTTACATCATCAGTGAAGAGAATGCAATTGCTCTTAATATGATCACAGAGGTCGTTTATGTAGAGTATGAAGAGAGTTGGTCCTAGAACACTGCCTTGGGGGACACCACTATTGACAGGTACAGAATTTGATAGGACCCTCCCAATTTTGACCATTCCTTGTCTGTTTGACAGGAATGCTTCTATCCAGTTATGCAGTTGTCCAGAGATATCATAAGATTTTAGTTTTAGGAGTAGTTTGTCGTGTACCACTGAATCAAAGGCTATACAGAAATCTTTGTAGATTACGTCTATTGTTTTGCCCTGATTGAGTTGTGTAGTCCATATGTTTTTGCAGTGTAAGAGTTGCAGATTATAGGAGAGTTTTTTTTCTGAAACCAAATTGTTTATTAGAGAGTAGGTTGTTTGTCTCTAAGTGGAGGATAGGTTAATAATTGATTCCATGACTTTACAAGTGACGCAGCATAAGGAGATTGGTCTGTAATTTTCAACTAGGCTGGGGTGTCCCTTTTTGAAGATGGGGATGACTGTGGCTTGTGACCATAGGTTAGGCAAGGAGCTGGTCCTGAAAGATTTTTCAAAGATTATGCTTAGAGGTTCTGCTATGGCAGTGGATAGCTTTTTTAAAAAGTAGGCACATATTCCATCCGGTCCAATAGATAGAAATGGTTTTAGATTGTGTAGTGCTTTTTCAACATTGTCTTCTGTAAAATCGATATGTAGATCATTGTAGTTTTCTGTGGTTTGGCTAGGAAATACTGGGCATGATCCACTGCTGTTTGCAAATACTGAGCGAAACAATGTGTTAAAGATGTTGGATTTAATGGTGTCATCGTTGCAGTCTTTACCATTAGGTCCTATCAGGGGTGGGATGGACCTTGAGTCTTTTAGTTTGTTTTTTTACAAAATTGTAAAAAGCGCAGGTGGAATTGGTGCATAGAAGGTTTTCCTCTTGTTTAATGTGATAATTGGTGCATTTAGTCTTTACCAGGTGGCATAAATTTTTGTATCGGCTTTTGAAGTTGGCAACGTGACCAGATTTGTTTTTCCACCAGAGTGATCTCTTTTTGGATTGAAGGTTCCTTATTGTTATGGGTAATCTTTTTTTTGTTTGTTTTGGGAGTTGTTGTTGGTACATGTAGTTTGATGACTCTTTTAACTTCAAGTAAAAATATTTTGTAATGGTCTTCAACAGTATTGCATCCAATGAATAGAGATTGCCAATCAAGGGATGAGAGATCGTTGTATATAAGATCATAGTTGCCTTTTTTGAAGTTATAATTGGGGATTCTGTCATTGTGATGATTTTTGTGTGGGTGTATGTTGAGACAAAAGTCAATCATATTGTGGTCACTGTTGGAAAAGGGTTCTTTAGTTTGCATTCCGTAAATTGAATTCAAACTATTGCAGAAGATGAGATTGAGGCAGTTGTTAATTCTAGTGTTGTTGGTTACTAGTTGTTCTAGTCCCAGATTTGTTACTGCATTGTAGAAGGTTGCATGTGTGGGTTCAGTTGGACATTTGTTTAGGGTCCAGTTAATATGAGGTAGATTGAAGTCACCAAGAGAGATAAAAGCGTGTCGGCGGGATGTTGCCCGTGTTAGTAGTGAATTTAGCTTGTTTACATGTTCGATGTCATAATCAGATGCTCTGTAACATAGTAAGAACTGAAATGTGATATTTAAGGATAGTTCACAGATGATGGTCTCAGGAAGAGCAAGCTCCTGGGTAACTTGGATGTTTTTTAGATGTAAGGACTTTTTATAAAAGATAGCAATGAATTTCACGATTTGATCGGTAAACATGATAGTCTCTTACTGTGGTAATGGAGTCAGGGAGGGATGCATTGAGCCATGTTGCACAGACAAATATGATGTCGAATTTAGCCATATTTAGTGAGAGGAGAAATTCAGGTATTTTATTCACAAGGCTTCTTGCATTGAGTAGCTTGAATTTAAGGCCAGCAGTAGTTGGAATTGAGGTAGTTAGTGGCGTGCGTGCCTAGTCTTGGGTGATGGTAGATTGGTTGAAGTAGGGTTGTGGTTGAAGGCTAAAGCTGAGTTATGGATTGTTTGACTTACTTTTGATACAGTCAGCACAGTAGTCAATGTACAGGTCCTTCTCTCCATTGTCTAGATGTTTTTTGAGTTCAGTGCAGAGTACACGGGAGTGGAGTGTGGAGTACACAGGAGCGTGTGCATGCTCTGTTGGCTGAACTAATTCATCAATGATGTAAAAACAACAACAGAAAGTCCACTGTCCAAGATTGACATCTAAATTTTAATAGAACCTTTGAGGTTTGTAATTAACCGTATAAGACCATCAACATTAAATTGGTAGATAAACAATTAACTAATTATCAAATAATGATTTTCTCTGTTTTTAAGATAGATAAATCAGAGAACTATGCCTGATTGCTGCCACATTCTCTTGGCTAGTGTAATCTGGCACAGCAATAGGAAGCCTGAGTCATGCAGATTTCTGGGAATTGAATTATTGCAATGATGAGGTCAGTTCCAATTTGGGGACATCGGTATTTCATAATCCCAAGGCTTGATTCCAATTTGAATACTTTTTCATTTTTAATTGCTGTGTGTTTCATCCAACAATGCAAATGAAGATAAATGGGTTGCTAACTGCCTCCTCCTCCTCCTCCTCCTCCTCCTCCTCCTCCTCCTCCTCCTCCTCCTCCTCCTCCTCCTCCTCCTCCTCCTCCTCCTCCTCCTTCTTCTTCTTCCTGAAGAGAGGTACATGACAATGCTGGATTTTAAAAACATATTGTTAGATCTGTGTTCATAATCTTTAAGCATGAGTGACTAGTTGAAGTAGCAAAAATTATGGTTTGATACATGCTGGTAAAGAATCTAAAATAGTTTTATTCATATGGTAAGTTGATACTGAGTAATAAATCCAAGCCTTTTGCATTAAAATTAATGTCACTGATAGAGGTAATCTTTTATTGAATTGAAAATAACAAAAGATGTATCAAAAGAATTATCAAACTGAAATTAAAACCTATTGCTATCCAGAATAGCAATAGATTTAGATAAATTGACTCCACTTACATTGAGTACTAGGAATAAAATTAATATTTTAAAAATGAATGCTTTACCACATATAACCTATATAATATGTAATATTCCTCTATAATAAGCCCTGAAAATATATTCAGGCTTATAACAAACTGTTTTAAAGTTTGGGGAAAACAGAATTACCTTTGGTAAGATTGGCTGCTATATAAATTTGATTAATAAATATATAAAATAAAGCATTCTCTTGGTTTTTAACTTAGGAAGCACCAGTTATCAGCTAGAGAAGTTTTATTATTTGTAGATATCATAAGACTGATCTTCTGTCTTAAGTATATTAATGACAGATATTATCTTCTGGAAATATTCTCTTATTGGTTTCTTGGAATCAGCATAGCTCCCCCTCCCTCTAAATTAGAGAACTTTAAGGTTGAATTCTTTTAGTAAAGAATGGAACTTCTCCTCAATTAACTGTGAGAGAGGTGCAATTAAAATAGCACAGAAGCTTTGGAGTTATCCTTTCAATCATGCTAAATTAACTCTCCGGGTGAATTTAAATCTGAGCATCAATATTTTTGTTGAATATAGCTTGAACATTGCGTGCAGGTTATATTGCACCTGATCAAAGACTAAGAACCAATGGAGGGTATTCTTTGAAATAGTTAATTCAAAGAATATGTTTCCCCTATTTAAAGAACTACAACATACTGTAAATGTCCTTTGACAAAACCGGCAAATATCAATAACTAGTTAAAATACTTTTGGCTATTGAGATATGGATCTGCAGCTTTAACTGCTTTAAAACTCACTCTGTTTATAGAGGATCTAATAGGCTCTTCATAAAACAATGAACGGACATGTATTACTTATAAACAGATTGTTAAAATACTTAGCTATCCAAAAGCAAGGGAGGGATGAATACATCAATGTCAATGGAAAACTATTTGGCATCTGTAGGTCACATTTTAATAAAGTAGAAAAGTATTATTTCATGTATATTAGCAGTTTTTGTCTCTTTTCTTGGACAGAGCTAATGTGATGGTCCTGGTTCTTCAGGTAGCAGCCATAGCCAGGAAGACCTTTGCACATATTAATCCTGTGCACCAATTCCACCCATTTCTGTACTAGAAGGCTCTCTGGACTGTCACTCATGCTTTGGTCAGATTGACAGAATTGGATGCTTCAGGTTGCAGCAATTCAATAGTGTCTTCTGATGGGAACCCAAGAAGCAAACCTTCTCTGTTGCAGTGCCCTCTAGAACAGCATCCATTTTCAAGATTCACATTGCCTATGTTCATTAAAATCCATCCCCCAGACCTTGGGTTAAATTGGATTGTAGGCCCCTTGTCAAAATGCTATATATATATGCCAAGATATTCATTTTATTCTGTTCAGATATTGGCTGTTTTTTCTTGTTGTTAATTTGTTTTTAATATTATCTAGAGTCAGGCCACCTTACAGTTGTGAAAACTAAGTAAATTTGATATATTTGGGGGTTTGATTTTGGAAAAACTGATAACTTTTATTAATTGTAACACACATTGAGTCTTAGTTGATTGAGCTACATTTAAACTATAGTTGGTAAATACACACACATGATAATGTTCAAACTCAACTTATTTATTGACACATGTAGTTGCTCTTTGGTTTCTTGCATGGACTCCGACGATCATCTAAAGTCAGAGAGACTTCCTCCAAATACTTCCCAAGTTTTGAGGAGGATGAAGAGCTGAAAGGACAGGGGAATTATCCCTTCCGTTCCACATATGAAAATTTCCTCTGCTTATGAAAATATACCATTATTTCTGTCCCATTACTTTAAAAATCAGACTTTATGGCATTAGTCAAATGTGCATGTCCTGTTTCAATTAACTGGGTTTCTAATATCCTCTTATTGGTATATTATATCTATGACAAAAATAACTTGTTAAAGCTTACATCTTCATGTTGGAATCTGTTTTTAATCAGCCAGCTCTTTGGCATTATTTCTGAATTCAGTACTGCCAAATCTTTCCCTGGCTCAGAAAAATACCTAAAAATTGGCAAGCAATGTAAAAAGATAATAATGATCACGATGAGAGCAGCAGTGAAGAACTGCTAGTTTTGGGGTTTAAGCTTTGGCATTGCTGAGAATCCCTTTCAAAAGGCAGGTTCCATAATCTAGATTGTCTCCAAAAAGATTATTTGCCTCCTGTAGACAAAACAGCTTCTATAGGGATCAGTTATTTGGGTAAAAATATGATTGCTGTGCCCTTACATTCATACAGTAATGTAATTTTGATGCCCTAAGCAGAAGTTACAATTGGACTTGTAATCAGAATTATCTATGGTAAATATTAACTATAAAGTCAAGGCTCATCAATGACACAAGAGATGAACTAAAGCATAATCAGAGATTAAAGTACAAATGTATTTACAAACCAGAAGCTCCGTGCGCTTACTTTCCATTGACGGAACAAAAGCCAGTTGTGAAATTTTATCCATGTGATGGGAAATAAAATCCAGTGCTGCCCTCCAGTGCGTTTTCCTGACCAACACAAATGCATTTTTTAAAAAGTAGATTACTCAATTTTTAGCCAAGTCATTTCCTCCTTGATTAAAAATCAAACTAAAGTAGCTGACACCAAATAGGGAAGGGAAAAAAAAAACTATTTTCAACCATAACAGTTGTTGGTTTGGATTTTTAGAATCCTGTCTTAACCATTCCCATCCTTCAAAAAAATAGAAAATTATTTGCTTTGGGAAACCAAGTTATGATAGATAACAAGATAATCTGATTGACTACCTATGGAATACTTGAAGCTCTAGATTGGTTTGAGACTGTCTCAGTGCCTGCATAGAATAAGGACACAATGTAGGCATTTGTGAAGGACAGACATTGTTAGAAGCAGCAGCAACTGGGCTGCCAGTGCTGAGGTCCCTGCGCACAAGATGCTAGCCAAGGGTCCCATATGTTGCTGCCTGCCTGCCTGTCTATTATCTGCCTGCCTGCTTGCCTGTATATCAGATGTATTTGCCGTCCAAGTCATTGTGAAGCAACTTTAGGTGGCGTACAACATTAAAGGCATTAAAACCTAAAAGATAAATATTTCTAAAATGATTAAAACAGAATCATAATCAAAGAAAAAGATGGCTAAAAGATGGGAAGAAAGGGAGAAGGAGGAATGGGGGTGGAGGGAAAGGGAGGTGAGTTTGCCTCTTAATTCATCAACCAACTCCAGTATGATACTCCCCTGTTGGAGCTCCAAACCAGCTGGAAGAATCAGGTCTTCAGGCCCTTATGGAAGGTCAGAAGGATGGGAGGCAATCTCACCTCAGGAGTAAGATGTTCCAAAGGGCAGGAGTCATGGCAGAGAAGGCCCCTCTCCCTATAAGAAGGCCCCTGTGTTACCCTATAAATCACACATGTGCCTATGTCTCTCTCTTCTGTCTTTTTCCTGACATTTTACCAGTTCATCTGTTCATTTTTCCCCTCTGCAGAGGAGAAGAGATATGGGCAGCAAGGCAACGAGATAGATTTTAGATCAGAACCAGGGAGATCCCGACTTAAGCCCAACTACAGCAATGGAAGTTCCCTGGATGTATTTGGCAATTGCTGTCTTTCAGCCACCTCTTTGAGGTGATAGCTGTGGGAAAATAATGGGGAAGATATATATGTGTGTGTGCGTGTGTGTGGTATTTAGGTTTGTTCGGGTATTTTCCCACATCTTAATAGTTGTGCTTTTAAAGTTAACAGCAACACACACAAGCCTGATGATGGCAGATGAGATTCTTCTGAAACGAAAACATAAGAAAACAAATACACACACACACACACACACACGCATATGTATATATATATATATATATATATATATATATATATATATATATATATATATATATATATATATATATATATTTGTTTTCTGAGGTTCTCGGGTATTTATATGTAGATCTTTGGTTGTTCGGTTTTCTCCCGCGTAAGATTTGAAGTATCTAGGCAACGTTTGATGAAGTCTCATTCATCATCTTCAGGCTTCTGTCTCCAGCTCTGTGCTTCTCAGAGTAATGGAGATTGCAGCTGCTTCCTCCTTTTAACTGCCAGTGGGGGTGGAACTTGATTGGGTGGGGGCTTGGCTGTGTTCTGATTGGGTGGGGTGTGTTCTCATTGGTAGGGGTTTGGCTGTGTTCTGATTGGTTGGGGGTTAGCCGTGTTCTGATTGGTTGGAGGCGTGTTCTGTTCAGGAGGGGCTTGGTTGTGCTCAGGTTAGTTTTAGTTGCTGGGGGATTTGAGCTGGAGAGTTGTGATCTTGCTGTTTGGCTTCTAGTTCGTGGTCCTGCTGCATCTTCATAGTGGGTGTTGGTTTGCTTCATGTATGGCTCAGAGGGGTTTGAAGTGGGTAGTGATGCAGCTGCAGTGCAGCTTCTGGTCCATGGTCGCTTTCTCATTTTCTGAATGGGTGGGAGTCTGTTTTCTACATAGAAGTGTGGTGGTGGCATCTTGTGTGGCTCTCATGGGTGTGGGTCCAGTGTCCTTCTTCATGTTAGGTACTGTCTGTTCATGAGGGCGGGTTTCCAAATGGCTGGAAGGCGGGAGGTGTCATCTCGTTTGTTCATGCTGTGTGGGCGTTTTCTATCTCTATGGCTTCTCTGATTATTCTGCTGTTGAAGTGTTCGGTTTTGGCGATAGTTCTGGTATTTTTAAAATCAATTTCATGTCCTGTGGCTTTGAGGTGTTGGACCAGGAAGAGGTCGTTTCTTCTTTTTGATTGAGTTCTTATGTTCTTCAATGCGTGCGCTTATTCTTCTGTTAGTTTGTCCAATGTATGTGTTAGGGCAGGCTGTGCAGGGATTTCAGTATACTCCTTGGTTTTCTAATTCGATTTTGTCTTTGGGGTTTCTTAGGATGGTGGATATTTTTTGTTTGTGCAGAATGCTGTTTTGATGTTGTGTTTTTGGAGGATCTTGCTAATTTTGTCTGTAGTGCCTTTTATATATGGGAGGAGGGCTTTTTCCGTTTTCTTGTTCTCTGTCTTGGATTTTGGTTGGGGCTTCTTTTTGGATTAGGTGGGTAATCTTCTTTCTTTGGAATCCATTGGCTGTAAGTACGTTGGTGAGAGTGTGTAGTTCGGTTTTTTGGTGTTGTTCATCGGCTAAGCATTTTGTTCTGGAGATGAGTGTCTTGGCTACGGAATTGATCTGTGCTGGGTGGTGGTGTGAGAGCATGTAGATAGCGGTTAGTATGTGTTTTCTTCTGGTAGATGGTGTGTCCTAGGGAGCCATCGGATCTTTGTATACCAAGACATCTAGGAAGGGAAGTTGATTGTTGGCTTCTGTTTCCATGGTGAATTGTATTTTGGGGTGTAGACTGTTGAGGTATGTGAGGAAGTTGTTCAGTTTTTTTCTTTCCGTGTGGCCAGATTATGAAGGTGTCATCACGTATCTGAGCCAGAGTTTGGGTTTGTGGTCGTATTTTCTAGAGCTTGTGTTTCAAAGTGTTCCATGTAGAGGTTTGCGATGACAGGTGAGAGGGGTGATCCCATAGGTGCTCCTTCTATTTGTTTGTATTTTTGTCCATTGTAGGTGAAGTAAGTATTGGATAGGCAGTGGTTGGTTAGATCTAGGATGTGCTTGGGTTGTATTTGTTTTGGATGGCTGTCAAGGCTTCTTTTATTAGCACTTGGGTGAAGAGGATGTGACATGAAGCTTACTATAGTAGGTCGCTAGGTTGTAAGTTTGTTTCTTTATGATCTCGATGAACTGGAATGAGTTTCTTACGTGTGAGTTGATGGATTCTGCATAGGGTTGTAGTTGTTTGGCAGAAACCTGGCCAAATTTCTTGCCAAACAACTACAACCCTATGCAGAATCCATCAACTCACACGTAAGAAACTCATTCCAGTTCATCGAGATCATAAAGAAACAAAACTTACAACCTAGCGACCTACTAGTAAGCTTCGATGTCACATCCCTCTTCACCCAAGTGCCAATAAAAGAAGCCTTGACAGCCATCCAAAACAAATACAACCCCCAAGCACATCCTAGATCTAACCAACCACTGCCTATCCAATACTTACTTCACCTACAATGGACAAAAATACAAACAAATAGAAGGAGCACCTATGGGATCACCCCTCTCACCTGTCATCGCAAACCTCACATGGAACACTTTGAAACACAAGCTCTAGAAAATACGACCACAAACCCAAACTCTGGCTCAGATACGTAGATGACACCTTCATAATCTGGCCACACGGGAAAGAAAAACTGAACAACTTCCTCACATACCTCAACAGTCTACACCCCAAAATACAATTCACCATGGAAACAGAAGCCAACAATCAACTTCCTTCCTAGATGTCTTGGTATACAAAAGATCCGATGGCTCCCTAGGACACACCATCTACCAGAAGAAAACACATACTAACCGCTATCTACATGCACTCTCACACCACCACCCAGCACAGATCAATTCCGTAGCCAAGACACTCATCTCCAGAACAAAATGCTTAGCCGATGAACAACACCAAAAACCGAACTACACACTCTCACCAACGTACTTACAGCCAATGGATTCCAAAGAAAGAAGATTACCCACCTAATCCAAAAAGAAGCCCCAACCAAAATCCAAGACAGAGAACAAGAAAACGGAAAAGCCCTCCTCCCATATATAAAAGGCACTACAGACAAAATTAGCAAGATCCTCCAAAAACACAACATCAAAACAGCATTCTGCACAAACAAAAAAATATCCACCATCCTAAGAAACCCCAAAGACAAAATCGAATTAGAAAACCAAGGAGTATACGAAATCCCCTGCACAGCCTGCCCTAACACATACATTGGACAAACTAACAAAAGAATAAGCGCACGCATTGAAGAACATAAGAACTCAATCAAAAAAGAAGAAACGACCTCTTCCTGGTCCAACACCTCAAAGCCACAGGACATGAAATTGATTTTAAAATACCAGAACTATCGCCAAAACCGAACACTTCAACAGCAGAATAATCAGAGAAGCCATAGAGATAGAAAAACGCCCACACAGCATGAACAAACGAGATGACACCTCCCGCCTTCCAGCCATTTGGAAACCCGCCCTCATGAACAGACGAGTACCTAACATGAAGAAGGACACTGGACCCACACCCATGAGAGCCACACAAGATGCCACCACCACACTTCTATGTAGAAAACAGACTCCCACCCATTCAGAAAATGAGAAACGACCATGGACCAGAAGCTGCACTGCAGCTGCATCACTACCCACTTCAAACCCCTCTGAGCCATACATGAAGCAAACCAACACCCACTATGAAGATGCAGCAGGACCACGAACTAGAAGCCAAACAGCAAGATCACAACTCTCCAGCTCAAATCCCCCAGCAACTAAAACTAACCTGAGCACAACCAAGCCCCTCCTGAACAGAACACGCTCCAACCAATCAGAACACGGCTAACCCCCAACCAATCAGAACACAGCCAAACCCCTACCAATGAGAACACACCCCACCCAATCAGAACACAGCCAAGCCCCCACCCAATCAAGTTCCACCCCACTGGCAGTTAAAAGGAGGAAGCAGCTGCAATCTCCATTACTCTGAGAAGCACAGAGCTGGAGACAGAAGCCTGAAGATGATGAATGAGACTTCATCAAACGTTGCCTAGATACTTCAAATCTTACGCGGGAGAAAACCCGAACAACCAAAGATCTATCTATATATATTTCTTCTGTTAGTTTGTCCAATGTATGTGGTAGGGCAGGCAGTGCAGGGGATTTCGTATACTCCTTGGTTTTCTAATTCGATTTTGTCTTTGGGGTTTCTTAGGATGGTGGATATTTTTTTGTTTGTGCAGAATGCTGTTTTGATGTTGTGTTTTTGGAGGATCTTGCTGATTTTGTCTGTAGTGCCTTTTATATATGGGAGGAGGGCTTTGCCGTTTTCTTGTTCTCTGTCTTGGATTTTGGTTGGGGTTTCTTTTTGGATTAGGTGGGTAATCTTCTTTCTTTGGAATCCATTGGCTGTAAGTACGTTGGTGAGAGTGTGTAGTTCGGTTTTTTGGTGTTGTTCATCGGCTAAGCATTTTGTTCTGGAGATGAGTGTCTTGGCTACGGAATTGATCTGTGCTGGGTGGTGGTGTGAGAGTGCATGTAGATAGCGGTTAGTGTGTGTTTTCTTCTGGTAGATGGTGTGTCCTAGGGAGCCATTGGATCTTTTGTATACCAAGACATCTAGGAAGGGAAGTTGGTTGTTGGCTTCTGTTTCCATGGTGAATTGTATTTTGGGGTGTAGGCTGTTGAGGTGTGTGAGGAAGTTGTTCAGTTTTTCTTTCCCATGTGGCCAGATTATGAAGGTGTCATCTACGTATCTGAGCCAGAGTTTGGGTTTGTGGTCGTATTTTTCTAGAGCTTGTGTTTCAAAGTGTTCCATGTAGAGGTTAGCGATGACAGGTGAGAGGGGTGATCCCATGGGTGCTCCTTCTATTTGTTTGTATTTTTGTCCATTGTAGGTGAAGTATGTATTGATAGGCAGTGGTTGGTTAGATCTAGGATGTGCTTGGGGGTTGTATTTGTTTTGGATGGCTGTCAAGGCTTCTTTTATTGGCACTTGGGTGAAGAGGGATATGACATCGAAGCTTACTAGTAGGTCGCTAGGTTGTAAGTTTTGTTTCTTTATGATCTCGATGAACTGGAATGAGTTTCTTACGTGTGAGTTGATGGATTCTGCATAAGGTTGTAGTTGTTTGGCGAGAAATTTGGCTAGGTTTTGTAGAGGTGAGCCTATGGAGCTGACTATTGGTCTGAGTGGGGTTCCTTCTTTGTGTATTTTGGGGAGACCATAAAGCTTGGGGCATCTGGATGATTTTTCTCTGGGTATGATTCGTTGCTGGATTTCTTCACTGATGGGGGGAGGCTTTTATTTTGGATTTGGTAGTTTTTTCTAGGTAGGTGGTGGGGTCTGCCTTTAGGGGTTTGTATGTGGGGTCTTGGAGTAGGTTGGTTAGCTTGGTTTGGTAGTCAGATGTGTTCATAACCACTGTCGCATTGCCCTTGTCTGCTGGTAGGATTATTATGCTGGTGTCTTCTTTCAGGTTAAGTAGTGCAGTTTGTTCTTCTTTGGATAAGTTGCTTTTGGGTGGTTTGCTAGTGCAGAGGATGTTGGTGATTTGAGTCTGATTTTGTTAGCATCATCAGGGTTGGTTTGGTCAGGCTGGTTTCAACTCCACATATGATGGTTTCTGTGGGGATGTGTTTGGGAGCGACAGCAAAGTTGAATCCTTTTGAAAGGACCTTGGTTTCAGCTTCAGTGAGGATCTTGTCTGAGATGTTGTGCAATGTTTGTTTCATGTGTGGCTGTGGGGGAGGGGAGTTGGTTTCTGGCATTGTTGTAGTTTCCTGAGTTTGTTGGTGTGAGTATCTGTCTTGAGGGTGGTCTGTGTTTCGGCTCTCCAGACAGCAAGTTGTTTGGATTTGTCCCAAAGTAGAGGGTGAATCTTGTTGCTGAGTCTGAGGTGGAGTGTGAGGAGATCTTTGTTGATTTGGTCTAGGAGAAACCTTTTCGTGTGAAGTTCATTTCTAATTAGGGCCAGTTCTGTTCTTTTAAGGATGCGTTTGGTGGCTGCTGTGTTGGTGTGGAATTTCAATTGGAAGCTTGTGGGAATTAAATTTTGATCTCGGCAGTTGCATAGGAATGCAAGGTCACATAAAATGGAGGCTCTTTGGACTTCAAGTTTTTCATAAGTCCTGGTCAGATGGTGGGTTTCCTCCCGTAGAGGTGCAATATTTGTTTTCTGAGGTTCTCGGGTATTTATATGTGGATCTTTGGTTGTTCGGGTTTTCTCCCGCGTAAGATTCGAAGTATCTAGGCAACGTTCGATGAAGTCTCATTCATCATCTTCAGGCTTCTATCTCCGGCTCTGTGCTTTTCAGAGTAATGTGAGATTGCAGCTGCTTCCTAGGACACACCATCTACCAGAAGAAAACACACACTAACCGCTATCTACATGCACTCTCACACCACCACCCAGCACAGATCAATTCCGTAGCCAAGACACTCATCTCCAGAACAAAATGCTTAGCCGATGAACAACACCAAAAACCGAACTACACTCTCTCACCAACGTACTTACAGCCAATGGATTCCAAAGAAAGAAGATTACCCACCTAATCCAAAAAGAAACCCCAACCAAAATCCAAGACAGAGAACAAGAAAACGGCAAAGCCCTCCTCCCATATATAAAAGGCACTACAGACAAAATCAGCAAGATCCTCCAAAAACACAACATCAAAACAGCATTCTGCACAAACAAAAAAATATCCACCATCCTAAGAAACCCCAAAGACAAAATCAAATTAGAAAACCAAGGAGTATACGAAATCCCCTGCACTGCCTGCCCTACCACATACATTGGACAAACTAACAGAAGAATAAATGCACGCATTGAAGAACATAAGAACTCAATCAAAAAGAAGAAACGACCTCTTCCCTGGTCCAACACCTCAAAGCCACAGGACATGAAATTGATTTAAAAATACCAGAACTATCGCCAAAACCGAACACTTCAACAGCAGAATAATCAGAGAAGCCATAGAGATAGAAAAACGCCCACACAGCATGAACAAACGAGATGACACCTCCCGCCTTCCAGCCATTTGGAAACCCGCCCTCATGAACAGACGAGTACCTAACATGAAGAAGGACACCAGACCCACACCCATGAGAGCCACACAAGATGCCACCACCACACTTCCATGTAGAAAACAGACTCTCACCCACTCAGAAGATGAGACACGACCATGGACCAGAAGCTGCACTACAGCTGCATCACTACCCACTTCAAACCCCTCCGAGCCATACATGAAGCAAACCGACACCCACTATGAAGATGCAGCAGGACCACGAACTAGAAGCCAAACAGCAAGATCACAACTCACCAGCTCAAATCCCCCAGCAACTAAGACTAACCGGAGCACAGCCAAGCCCCCACCTGAACAGAACACGCCTCCAACCAATCAGAACATGGCTAACCCCCAACCAATCAGAACACAACCAAACCCCTACCAATGAGAACACACCCCCACCCAATCAGAACACAGCCAAGCCCCCACCCAATCAAGTCCCACCCCCACTGGCAGTTAAAGGAGGAAGCAGCTGCAATCTCACATTACTCTGAAAAGCACAGAGCCGGAGATAGAAGCCTGAAGATGATGAATGAGACTTCATCGAAACGCGTTGCCTAGATACTTGAATCTTACGCGGAGAAAACCCGAACAACCAAAGATCCACATATAAATACCCATGAGAACCTCAGAAAACAAATATATATATATATATATATATATATATATATATATATTTATTTGAGTTCCTAGAAGAAAGAAGGGATTTAATGAGAAGGAAAGAGATAGACAGACAGATAGATAGATAGATTAGAAACAATTCTCTTGCAGACTTTTTTTGCCAGTTCTTTTCAATTTGCTCTTGAAATGTCTTTCAGAGGAAAAGGGAATTTGAATGAAATTCCTATGGTTGGAATGGGAACTTCTGTAAAAATGCCCTGAAGTAGTTTTGCATTCATATGATCTTGTGCCATTGTCTATGTTTGTCAGTACAAAACACCACTAAAAGGAGTTTGAAACATAAAAATAAAGCCAATCAATTTGAGAGCAAAAAACATTCTTTCCCAGGGGAAGAAAATATGAGGAAATTCCAAGACAGATTTAGACACTCTGCCTGGTGGCTTAGCCTTAGTGGCACCACTGAGGAAAGGGGGTACAACTCCCTACGTAAGTGCTCCATGGCGTCGCCATATTTTGAAAAATATTGTAGCATTAATGGGAAAGATTCTGTGTTTGGGATGTTGGACAACTCTTGCGAAAACAAATACCATACTGGATTGAATGTTCTGCCCGCTCTTTAACAATTTTCATTCACTAGAAAGGAAATTCCTTTAGTTAGTTTTTTTTCCCACCCTGCAAAGAACATTTTAATGAAACTTGTGTGGGTTGTGGACATTGTTCTTAATTTTGTGGTGAGGAGGCTGATGCATGTGTGTGCATGTGTAATGTCTTGTCTTCTTCTAACTATATCCTCAATGATTTGAAGCTTGTGTTTCTCTTAAAACTGAAGAGAAGATATCAGCGGACAGCTCCCACCAAGGGCTTTCATAAATCATAACTTCAGGACACAGGAAGGCTTCAGAAAAATAGAGTTGCAACAGAAAGCAAAAGCAACAATAACTTAACCATCAATGCTACCTTGCAATGATAAACAAAGCTTTAAGGTACTGCTAAAATAAATTCTACAGATGTTTGTCTATCTCAAAGGTGCTTTTTCCAAAAGGCAACTGTATTTTCTTTTCTTTTTTCTTTGATAATTTTGACTTCTTTGCAGTCATCTTTTGTTAGCACTCTAAGAGTTGTTGAGGCCACTTGGGGATTTATCTGTATCCTCAGATTCACCTGAATCAGATTGCAAATGGGCATGGAAACATCTTGGGACTGCTGAAGGACTACATTGTTTATTTATTTTTTTGTCAAAAACTTATAATTATACAGAAACAAGAATAAACATTAGTTTAAATACAAGAAATAGAAACTAATAATTGGGGACAATAGGACAGGGACGGTAGGCATGATTGTGCACTTATGCATGCCTCTTACAGACCTCTTAGGAATGGGGTGAGGTCAATAGAGGTTAGTTTGAGGGTAAAGGAGTGGAGGTTTGAGCAGGTGACAACAGAATCAGGTAGTGAGTTCCAGACATTGACCACTCTGTTGCTGAAATCGTACTTCCTGCAATTGAGTTTGGAATGGTTTACATTTAGTTTATATCTGTTGTGTGCTCTTGTGTTGTTGTTGTTAAAGCTGAAATATTCATGAACTGGTAAGAAGTTGTAACATATGATTTTATGTACTATGCTTAAGTCCAATCTTAGTCGGCATAGTTCAAGGTTGTCTAAGCCTAGAATCTCAAGTCTGGTGCTGTAGGGTATTCTGTTGCGAACAGAGGAATGTAGAACTCTTCTGGTAAAATACTTCTGGACTCGCTCAATTGTATTTATGTCTGATATACAGTGTGGATTCCAGACAGCAGAGCTGAACTGTAAACAGAAGAGAAGTGAAGTTGTATTCCACCCCCTCTGTTGAGGGAGGGCTATTCAATTTTAACACAGAGTCAAAGAGGAGACCAAAGTTTTATAAACCACTTTATTAGCGTCTCTGGTTGGCAACACTACCCATCATATCAACAACTTAAAGGACTTTGTCATCAAGGTTCGGAAACTAAAACCTGAATAATGTCTTATGGTGTTCCTTCACTTTTTACCTGTGTTCCAACAGCAGAAGCAATCACGGTAGTGAAGAAGTGATTGTTACAAGAGGGCACATTAGGTAATAGTACCAACCTCAGTCCAGACCACTTATGTCACATGCTGGATCTCTGCCTGACCACCACCTGTTTCAAATACCACAAAGGTTTCTACAGACAAAAACATGGCTGCACCATGGGCTCACCTGTGTCCCCCATTGTGGCCAATCTCCACATGGAAGAAGTAGAAACCAAAGCTCTAAACTCCTTCCCAGGAATTCTATCTACCCACTGATATAGGTATGTGGATGACAGTTGGGTCAAAATTAAAACACAGGAAATCAAACATATCAACACTGTGGACAGTTAAATTATGTTCAGATGGGAAGACGTTATGGAAAATAATCTGGACTTCCTGGATTGTGTAGTACACATTAAAGAAGACAGAAACCTCAACATTGAAGTATACAGACACCCCCCTCAACAGATCAGTATTTACATTTTGATTCTTATCACCTACTGGAGCATAAACTGGAAGTAATCAGAACCCTACACTCAGCCAGTTCTCACCATTTTGGGAGAACCGGTTGTTAACTTTCTGAGCAGTTTGGTGAACTGGTTGTTGGAAGAAATCATTAAGGCAGAGAACTGGTTGTTAAATTATTTCAATCCCACCACTGCCTACACCACCAGGCTGAAGCGGGAAAAGAGAAAGAACAAAAACACATCAAGGAAACCTTCAGAACTTGTGGCTATCCTAATTGAGCCTTCATCAAATCTACAAAAAGATCCTGCAGGAGCTCCTTCATTAGAGACAAAGAAGAGAACAGCAAATGGAGCAACACTGTTGTTCATGCATTGCAAGAATATGTGAAAATCTCAATAGGATTTTCAGCCAACACAACATATGGCCCACTTTAAACCCAAGAATACATTAAGGCAGAAGCTTGTCCATCTGAATGAGAAAATACCCAGACACAAGCTGAGCAGTGTAGTATATGCAGTGTAATGCAGGGAGACACGCACAGTCCTATATATTGGGGAAACAAAATATCTAATTCACAAAACACATGGCACAACACAGAACAAATTCATCAGGACAGGATTTAGGAGTCTATCTGCAACTGAAAGGCCACTCTTTTGAAGACAGCAAAGTTCACATTCAGGACTGAGCAGATCACTAATTTAAAAGTGGAGTCAAAGACACATCTGTGTTTAAACTGAACAATCCTTCTCAATAGATGGGGAGGGAAATGACACCACCTCTCTCCTGTTTACAATGCAGTCATTTTACCCAAGAAGTTTCCACACTGTTTGCACTCTGATTCAGATGACTTTGAGGATACAGATAAACGCCTGAGTGGCGTCTAAGAGTGCTAATGAACAGGTTACTGCAAAGAATATAAATTTGTCTGTTCCCCACTAGCCAGTTAGAACCGAAGAAGTTTCTTGGATGAGAAGTGAAACATTTTCAAAAAAAAAAAGAAAGAACATTTTGGTTGCCTTTTGGAAAAAGCACCTTTGGGACAGATTAAGCATATGATATAAGCAGCCATGGATTCTTCTACTGACTGACCTTCTGTTCCTTTTTTTCTAAGTTTGGATCGGGAGACATTCCTCCACAAATATAAAGGTTATGTTCTGTTATAATGTTCATGTTATGTAACACATATTTTTTAAAAAAATACTGGGAACATCTGGCTAATACCAAATGGAACTGAAATTGAGCAAGCAAGTGGATTTGTACATAATCTGTGTGAAGAATTGCCTTATTTGGGTTGAGTCCAGAACCTTGTAGATGAGAATGATGTAGGCTCTGGTACAATATCATTATTTTGTTTTTATTTTGTTGTGGTCAGCAAGAGCAAAAGTTTACAGCAGAGTATTGTTTTTCCCCAATTGTGGAACAAAGAGCAGAAGGCCACTAAAGGAAACATATTGCTTCCATTTAAAAATAACCAAGAGGGCAGTAAAATACAACTGAGAAAATGCCCCAAGTGTTGGTTGGTGGAGCATTGCCTCTGCATCTTTGTCAGTTTATGACACCCTTATAAAACAGAAGAGTCTTTAATTTAAAGTTTCTTCTATTTATTTTCTCTCACTTTTATTAGTCTAATAAATACTTTTATAGCTGGGAGTGATAAACAGATATGATTTAAAACAACTAATTCTTAGTAAACTCTTCTCTTTTGCTTCAAGGCCAATTCAAATTGACTTTAAAAGATTACTTAGGAGCAGAAAGAAAAAAATAGGGGTTTTCTCTGCCAAGTCATCTTTGGAAAAAAAAAAGCTAAATTGAGTGTGTTTACACAGTGTTTTTACACTCTTTAAAAATGGGTAAGATACACATTCATTGTTCCAGTGCCAGATAACACAGGAAACTAAGGTTAGGTGCAGTTTGCTAGTTAACGATTGCATTGAGCAGTATCCTAATCACTTTTGTGATGGCTGATTAGATGATATTTGTTGTTGTTTGGTGACTGAGTTGCTGAACTTAACATTTTTGTAGATAAGATGAAAATTGATTAAATGGTCTTCACCATCCTCGCTTCCCTATTTAATTAAATAGAGTACAGAACAACAGAGTTGGAAGAGATCTTGTAGTTCTTCTAGTCCATTCCCTGCTATACTATTCTGGACAAATGGCTGTTTAATCTCTTCCTAAAAACCTGCAGTTATGGAGCACCCACAACTTCTGAAGCAAGCCCACAGATCAATTGTTCTCACTGACAGGAAATTTCTCCTTATTTCTAGGTTGGGCCTCCTTTTGTTAAGCTTCCATCAATTACTTTTTGTCTTGCCTTCAGGTTTGGCTAGCTGTTCGAAAGATGATTAAGGTTGGTTCGATCATAAGCTATTTCATTTCACCACTGTTGTGTTCATTACTGAATGCAGTACAGCCTCTCCCTCCCTTCTTCTTTCTGTTCCCAAACATTTTGTACTACCAATATTTGCAGCATGTCTCAGTTCCAGAACTGCAGATTGGATCAGAAGATTCACAGAGCATTTTGAATCAGATTTGCTTTGCCTGAGGTGAGAAAAATCTGTTCTGGGTTGCCCTAAGGCTGAGTTTGGAATTTCCTCGAATTTTTATGCATGGAATACACATTACTACTTTATGACACCCCCACTAGCCAGGCCACCTCCCTTCCTCATTCATTGCACAGGCAAAAACATCTTCTAACCCAAATACAAAGTTATAAAAACTGCATAAAACCTTTTCATCTTATGGAGACTGAAATTGATAAAGGATATTTTCCTGGGAATCTAACCAACACTGGCAAATCAATCAGGAAGCAAGATCCCCTCAAAGATAAAGAAATCTTTTAAATCGCAATACTGCTTCTTGACACCAGACCCCAGACTGTTTGACACCAGTCATCCAAAACCTGTTGCCAGAGACTTCACATAAAATTCCACATCTAGGAAGAGATTTACATATCTAACATCAACAGATCCCACAAGGTGAGGAATGAATTTTCTTTCTGGACTTCCCAGGTTAACACTTCAATTTATATATCTAGCACACCTCACGGTCAAAGGCTATTATTACTATAAATATTATTACTCTTGGCCTTCAAACTTGTAGCCTACTCCAAGAGACTTTTCCTGTGTATTCTATGGGAAACCCAGTTAGACCTGAACCCAGGATTTTCTTCCAACACTATCTATTTGGTTGCCCTTCCTTTTTAAATCATGTTTAACCAGTGCGATGGTTAATTTAATAATTTAAAATAAGCAAATATATAAATATATACATTTAATTAATTAGTTAAATTAGTCCATATTGCTACCTTGGTCTTTGTAGAGTTCAAAGCAAGCTGGTTAACTTCTTTCAAGTTTACATATAAAATTAGATCTTTTACAAGACAAATGCTGTTTAACTGATCTGAATTAACTGATACCTCATGATTTTAGTCATTGTGAGGACAATGTTTTCAAAATGAACTAGTCAGGTTGTTAATTACTTCCAGAGGTTTTGTTGTAAGAAAAATATGCGTTGTGGCAATTTAAAGAACTAACAAGTTTATTGTGGTGTAGTTTGGGAATATTTGTTGAAGTGGACTCTATTTATTGCTGTTATGAACTACTCAGAGTTGTTTAAGATGGCTATCTATACAATTTTTTTAAACATACAAACAAGCAAACAATCTATAAATTTTTATTCTTTAATACAATTGCAATTGCTGAAAATGGACAAGATATATTTTACATAATACATGATGGTGCTCTAGGTATGTTTTAAGTCCTAACAGGTTCAATTCCTTCTTTGTGACAAGCAATTTGATGGTATTGACCGTTGGCAAATTGGTCCTTAATATGCAATGCACTGTAAATTTCATCTACCTGCAAATATAATTCCAGGAACTCAGTTTTACAGAGAAGTAGTTGCTACCAGGAACTAGTCCGGCAATAGAAGACTTATAGAAGGTAAGATGGAAGAATAGAAGAATTTTTACAGAACCGATATGACCTATTGGAATCTTAACCAAACCTCAACTTTTTAATGCACTCACATTTAAAACATTGGATTTGTTGGTGGAAACCAATGCAGCACATCAATGATGTTGCTAATAATGTTGATGGCAGTTCTACGCAGTCTTTTGGATTTTGGAAAGGAGTTTCAGAAGGAATGGGACCTGACTAGTTTAAGAAGCTGTCAACAATTTTTACATTTTGTTCCATAGTCTCCAAAGCTCCTTTGTGGAACCAGACCCAAAGTGTTACACAACTTTTTATCATCGTATACAAAGCAAACCCAGCAGAGTTAATAACATCCTGCTTATTTTTTTAACTATAATTTTCCAAGCATTAATAAAAAACCTGGCATATTCAGTCTGTCAAGAGCCTTGACCAGGAATGGCAAAAGGAGGATTTTTTTTTTGAAAATCTTATTATTCTATTGTCTCCATCCATTTTTACTTCTGGTTTGGTATTTTTTTTTAGTTTGTCTCCTTTTGAAAGTATTGTGGCACATCACAATAATTCTTGAGCTGAGGCAGTGTGGGAGGATGGTCTGATGTCCTAGTTTTGTATGCTTTTTTTTAATATTTTAGAAAATTATACTAGGTTTTTAAAGATATATTTTATCCTCTCCCTTTTTAATTATTCAGTGCCAAGAAATAAATATTTTCAGGACATAAAGCAAAATTATGATTAGCACAAATGAAAGAAGCGACCTAGTTTGTCAATTTCTGCTTTTGTTTAAAAGAACATTTGTTTTTAGACCCCAGATTCCTACTAGAGCAGTAAAAATGCTGGATGCTGTTTGTTTTTTAAAAAAGCTTTTCTATCTTGTCTTGTGGCCTTTTTAATACTTCAAAGTATTAAAACAACATGTTGGTCAAATCATAAGAAACAGTTTTTGCTTTTGTTTTTAAAAAAGCTAAAACTAGAAACTGGATACAAAAGTCAAGAAAGAAAACAAGGTAAATTCCAGTGCGGGAATCCCTCCCTGGACCCCATTTCCTCCTAACCTTCCCGCTCCTTCTTTCTTTACTAAATTCAGAAAGCTAAATGTCACAAAAATTGAAATATAGGCATGATGGCAGGATGGACAAGGAAAGTAATAAAGAAGAGGCTTTGAGTTCAGAAGATGCTTTCCTTGCTGCTCCATCATAACCTATATTTAGAAAAACATTTAGATCAGCCTGGAACTAACTCTAGTTATAATAGTGGATCTGTTGTTCACAATGGAAGGAAAACAGGAAGGGAATGAGTAATACTACCTGTTGAAGTAGTGCAAGCAGGAAACAAAACCATTAATACTACTTTTATTTAAGGGACATGGTGGCTCACAAACAAAACCAAACAAAACCATTAATACTACTTTTATTTAAGGGACATGGTGGCTCAGTGGATAAGATTCTGAGCTTGTCGATCAGAAAGATTGGCAGTTGGGTGGTTCAAATCCCTAGCACCATGTAATGGAGTGAGCTCCCATTACTTGTCCCAGCTTCTGCCAACCAAGCAGTTCGAAAGCATGTAAAAATGCAAGTAGAAAAATAGGCACCACTTGGTGGAAGGTAACAGTGTTCCGTGCACCTTTGGTGTTTAATCATGCTGGCCACATGACGTCTTTGGCCAGCGCTGGCTCTTCAGCTTTGTAACTGAGATAAGTACTGCCCCTAAAGCCGGAAACAACTAGCATGTAAATGCGAGGGGAACCTTTACCTTTACCTTACTACCTTTATTGTAAAGTTACAGTAACAGAAACTTGCAAGTCTGAATGTACTTTCTCTTCCCTGGCTTTTACTTTCCAGAGAATTAGAGAAGCTCCCTTCTGAAATTCTTACTCCTATCTCTTGAGGTTGGTAAGATGGGTAACCAGTAAATTGGATAAACAAACAAACAAACAAATAATAAATAAATATTCTCACAGATCATTATGTTTCTGTTTCTTCACTTCTGCCTTGCAAGTCTCCCTCAGGAATTACCTGGACATTCTGGAGACTCTATGATCATTTTCTAGAGGCAATTCTGCATAGCAAACTTAAACTGCTTATCAATGCTGGTGGCTTTACACACTTTCTGAATTTCAAAGTTTGGTAACTATGCTGGTCAGAGGCTCTATTCATATGGTATTTTTATTATATTGACTATAAGGAACCAAAATGTGACCAGTTTCATCCTTATCTGAGATTCATCAGGCATAAGTAGCTACATAACTTTCTACCATGCTCAGACCCTCTATCAGCAGTTGACCTCATGGGCCATTACCTCTGATTGAATAGAATAGAATAACAGAGTTGGAAGGGACCTTGGAGGTCTTCTAGTCCAAGCCCCTGCTCAGGCAGGAAACCCTATTCCATTTCAGACAAATGGTTGTCCAATCTCTTCTTAAAAACTTCCAGTGTTGGAGCATTCACAACTTCTGGAGGCAAGTTGTTCCACTGATTAATTGTTCTAACTTGCTTCTTCACTCTTCCTGGTCTGTCTGGGAAAGTAACTGACAACATCCATTTTTTGTAGTCTTTGAGGACACATAGTTTCCATCTCAATAAGGATATAAATATTGCACATTTATATCCTCCAGAATGTCCAGGAGATCATCCTTGTGTCAGAGCAAACGGTGATAGATGAGCCTTAACTGAATTGAAGGCATGGAAGATCAAAAATATTTTTTCCAGTAAGGCATGAAAAATTTAATCTCTTCTTAGCCATCTAATGGTTCATTATTCACAGCTGGATTTTCTCTGAGGTTCTCCAACTTTCCAAAAACACTTCTCCTTCTGAAGAAATGCTAGCAATTAATTTTACAGTCTCCGGATAAAGGCTGTTATAACAATTCTAGGCATCTCTTTGATCTTGAGATTTAAGTGATGAACTCAGAAATCAGACTAAATTTTGAAGAGGCTATTAACAGAGATACACATGAGATTAGGTATTTTTATCACTTTAGGTCAGAGGTAGGCAGCTTTTTAAAAAGTAAGTTCTATATTTTCTCAGGGATGAATTATTTGAGGCCATATGGTCTATGAGCTGAAATAAGGAGTAAATAGGACAAGAATCCCAAATCTTTGGGATCCCCTTTTTGGAAAGTTTCCCTTTCCTTTCTAGCTTTCCTATTCCTTTCTTTCTTTTTACAATATAATATTTTCTATCAGACAGCAAAGATGGAAGAGAGAGCTCCTATTGGATAATTAATAGCAAATAGCACTTAGACTTATATACAGGGGTGGGATTCTACAGGTTCACACCTATTTGCTGGAACCGGTTGTTAACATTCTAAGCAGTTCAGAGAACCGGTTGTTAGAAGAAATTACTGGCCTAATCCTATAAGGAAGGCAGGAAGGAAACAGGCTGGTGTTGCTTACAGAAACTGACTCTCTGTTAACCCTTATTACATTCTTGGCAGGACGAGACTTTCTGTCTCTGGAATGTCTCTGGAGTTTTTTTTCCACCTTTGCTGGTACTTTGCTTGTGTGGAGTGACCATTCAAAGTTACACTGGCACTGAGAAAAGTGACTTATGACTATTTTTCACACTTACAACTGTTGCAGCATCCCCACAGTCACGAGAGGCCAGGCAAGGAGAAGCATGCCTCGATGTGAGTGATATTGAGTTGGCCATGCCCAGCCAGTCACATGACCACCAAGCTACGCCCACCAACTAAGCCACACCCACAGAACTGGTTGTTATAAAAATTGAATCCTACCTCTGCTTATATATTGCTCCATAGTGCCTTACAGCACTCTTTGGGTGGTTTACAGTGTCAGCATATTGCCTGCAACCTGGGTCCTCATTTTACCAACCTCAGAAGGATGGAACCTTGAGTCAACCTTGGGCCCCATCAGGATCAAACTCTTGGCTGTGGGCAGAGTTAGCCTGCAATACTGCTTTCTGCACCATTTTAACTAACTCTTTAACTAATTTCCATTAAAAACTTTTTTCAATTAGGTCAAGAACTGCATTAAATTAGGCTGAGGGCTTCAATTTAGGGTAAGTTCTTTCAAGTTCTCACGAAAGGAAAGCAAACCTTAAAAAGCATTAAGGGGAAATAATTTGTAGGAATAATAGTATAACTGTCCCTAGTGACTGGCACTAAAACAGCATGTTGGAGCTCAAGCTGGCTTTACTGAGGATGGGGTGGTTGTGGGGGTTTGAGATTAAAAGAAAAAAACACACACAAATAGTTCTGTGAGCCATGCTATTTCTCTCCTCTTTTTATTAGCTTTTGGGAGATGAATAATTGTTCTTGATGACATATTTACAACAACGACAGCAAGTTATAACATGCTTATTTCATTATTTATGTTTCATCATTTTAATTGCATCCTAGATTATTCAGCTAGACTTAAAATGCAAAATGAAGTCTAATCTTAATACTGCCTGGTGCCAAATAAATGAAAAGAAGCAGAGATTCTAGTTTTGTATTCTATATAGGAATAGCAAGAGAGCAGTAGCCTCATTTTTAATTCTGTCCTTAGATTCACCTTTTTCCTCCTGCGTTGTTTTGCTTTCTCCAATCTTTTCCCCTGCCCCATGTCCTGTCTTGATAGGTGGGAGGTTGTGTACACAATAAACTTGAATTAGATGTTCTAGCCATGGCAGGTCTAGCCTTTTCTTGTTTTTTCTTGGGCAATAAATGATTATTTCATAGATTTTAATTAAAAGCTCTGTCCACTGGCCTTGAGTTGTGGAAACATTATATGCAATCAAATGGACAATCTCTTGGAATCCTTAGAGGTTATCTTTGTAACCTGTTTGTAAAACTACAGGAGCTTTAAATATGTGGTTTATTATATGAAATTTAGTTTAGCCTGGGGCAGCCTGCCTTATGATCCAGCATGTTGGTGTGCTCTCAGTTTGATCTTTTGCTTTACTTGAGAACAGAACATAATGCAAATCTACCATTTTCTGCATGTCCAGCCTTGAGAGTAAGCAGAATTTATGATGGAATTACGTTCATGGTATGTTATATTTGTTTATTTTTACCATATGGCTTGCCTTTTTCCCATTTACTGTCCCATCAATTTCCAAGCTCAGCTCATATGCTGGAATTAATTCATATCAATATTAATCCTCAAAGGGCCTTTAAAGTCTTGATCAGTTTTGAGACAGGATATCTAAAAAGTCTGCTTTCATGTCCTTGGGACAAGAGATTTTAAAATCAAGGAGTCCCACCACAAGGGTCACAAAGTCAAGAAGGTGGCCATAACTGTGATGAAAGTCCTATCCCTTTTTTTTTTACAAGTACTATATGCCACAGATGGAAAAGAGGCACATCTCTTCAATTGTATAGCTGTGGCTGACACCAGAGTGTAAATGCTTCTGATTAAAACGCATCTTTTCCACTGGTTATATTTAAAAGGCCACTAGAACTAGGGGAAGGCTTTCTAATGGTCACTCTGCTGAAATTTCTAAAAGAATAAACTCCCATGGAATCTGCAAAATCAAGATAATTCAGTAACCATACAAGATCACAGGGCATGCTTAAATACAAATGCTCAGTGAGTCCAGCAGTACTGGTGACTATAAAGCTAGCTGATGTTCTAGGTCTGAGTCATTCTTTTTCAGGAAAATCTGAAACTGTAGTGCCTTGTTATTCGCTAATTGTTCAGAACACCCATTCTTCCATAAAAATACTTACTAAAATATTTGACTTCCCAAACCAAATTCAGTGGATCCCCATTTGTGCATATTTTTTTCTCTGCCGCTGGGAATGAGGGTGTTGCAAAAACCTTCAAACATTCACTGCCATGTTTTATGATGTGCAAAACAGCGCTAATGTCACATTATGGTAACACAAGCCAACTTCACTGGCAAGTGCTGGTTGCAATGTCTGAGCATCCCTGCTCTCATTTTTTAAATTTTTTAGTGCTACTACTATTGATTTCACCAAGAATATTCCAATCACTGCCTATATTTTCCATAAAATGAATGCTATAAATGTTGGGATCTTATGCAGGAATGAAATGCTCAAGGGAACATACAGCACATAGAGAATCTCTGTTAACCTATGAAAGTATTTCTAATTACTGTTAAACATTAAACACCTGCAGTTGTACTCATTTGTTCTACCTCTAAACTGTTTAGGTAATGGATGGAGTTTGGGGGTGGCAGGAACATTCTGTAGAGAATAATTGTTTGCACAAATTGGGTGACTTCTGACCTGTCCCCTTTTCCTTCCCTTTATCCTTTGCCTGATGCACATCACATATTCTATCACATGTCACCTCAACTGTCTCGTTTTGACCTGTTAGATTACTGGGTCAAATGTGATGTGATCCTGCTGCAAAGCAGTTATCTTCTTATCTCTGGTTACTGTTTTAGAGTTGGCTTCTTTATCTCTTCAAGTTGCTTGCTTATGTACACGTACACATTCTTTTGATTGTTGGGCTCCAACATTTTCATTCTTATAACACTGATAACACTTTTTTTTTTGCTACTGAAAAACTTACTCGCACCGTTATGGTGTGTCCACTGCTATGCCCCTCCCCCCATCCTGCCACTTGTAGTAAAGTGTTTATGTGATGGAGCATGATGGCTAGAGTTAGCAAAAACTAAATTTGGTTATAATAATCAACACATCCCCAAAAGCTGTAGCTGTGACACATCTGGGAATATTTACTCAGGGTGGGCTGCTGGGAGTTTGCAGGGGTTCGGGAGATACCTAGCTAAGATTCTGTGCATTTAGGAGAATCCTCCAAATTCCACTCCTGGCTGATCCCACCACCCTGCCCCTCCCCTCCACGAAGTTCGGGAAGGCAGGAGTCCCCACACAGCCTGTTTTGGATGCAGGTAAGTGCAGGGTGTGCACGGAGGCTTGGGGACGGTGAAAAACAGGCCTCCCAGAAGTTGGGGAAGGCTGGAAATGGGCCCGTTTCTGGCTCTCAGAGAGCCTCTGGAGCCCGGGGAGACTGTTTTCACCCTCCTGGAGGCTCAAGGAAAGCCTCTGGAGCCTGGGGAGGGCAAGAACACCCTCCCCTGTGATGCAGGAGGCTGTCTAGGCCATGCCCACCCAGGGCAGAGAACCCTTTGCTAAAATTTTTACTACTTACTTTCACTACTACATGAATTGATCAAAGAAGAGACGCTAGAGTCAGGAGCAGGTATTTCTTGCTGCTTCCTTTATAGAAATTTATAGAGGACTTCCTAAAGAGTCTGCAAAAATAACATCTTGTATACATAAATCAAGGTAATCTTAAACAAACTTAATCAATAATCCAGTACTCTATGTTTTATACATATTTAAATCAGCATTGAAGAGCTTTCTTTGGGGGCATTTTCCCATTTATTCCTCCTTCTTAATTCATGTTGCCATCCACCTGAAATCCAACAGTGGGCAGTGGGCAGCTACCAACAGTTAAAAACACTCATAAGGGACATTATATAAAAACAACAGCACATAATCTGTAGACAGGGTAAAAAAACCCTCCAATATCTGCTATTGCATGGCTTGCCACAGCAGCCGTTAAGTTTTGCCATGTTTCCATGATATTATGTTTATTTTGCCTGCAATCCATAGCTAAGTCATTCTTATCTGTATAAACAACAAGCCACAGAATGTTACTCTTGAGTACAAACTGGTATGGTTTTTGCAGTGGCACTAGTATGTGACTACCTGTATAGGCGACCAATCTAGAATCTTTGGTCAACTGAGGCTTGTGTAGGCATAGCTTTCCCCCTCTAGTCTTTCCCAAGGATTGTATACCTGGGCATTCTTTTAAACCACCCACTCCCCCATCTCATCAGATCTCAGAGTTGATCAGCCCCAATGGCATCTGCAGTATGTATGTATGTGTGTTTTTGTGTATGGTATTTGTGTGCAGTAAAGTAACAATAAAATAAACTCTTATCCAGAAAACTGAAGATATCCAGAATTACCTTTGTTTTAAAAAAGAGCACTTCTCTGGGAAAAGTATGTTAAAGAAGCCTGTACTAGGAAAATTTATCTGTCAACAAATGAAAGAATAATTTATATTGTAAATCAGACAATTCAGATTAACAACTAGGAAAATTAGGAGACAGAAGACAAATTAAAAAATCCTTTATATTGTGAAATAGTGCAGTATAAACGGAACATTAGATTTCTTACATTTTTATAGAATATATAAAAAGCAGGAATGGACCTATTGATACTTAAATGGGGGATCTTAGTGAGCTTTCATTTTCCCTTAATATGAACAATAAATCAGGTCCATTATTTTGCTGACCTGCATATCTCTATTTGTATTATATGGTAGCCCTGGTTTCCATAAAATTTCCAGGAAAAAGGAATATGAGATGGGGTTTAATATGTATATTGTGGAATAGTCCATTCTAAAACTGTTTCATTGAAGGAAAACAGATTTCTCAGACTGGAAGGTTCATTTTGAATGGTATAGGCATTTATGAGCATTAAAATAAGGCTCCTGAATTCATAAAATGGCTACCCTTGTGAGTATTGCCACCAACCTATTGATTAGAAGATAGACTGGCTAAGTTTCTCCTTGCCATTCTCTTTAAGTTTCTGGATGTTTTCTCTCACTACAGCTTACTTTTCTCTTTTTTTAAATTAAGAACAAGAGGGCTACTTACAAATAAACTCCAGAGCTATGGAGATGCTATCTTCTTCTAAGAACTACCTAGACATTCTTGAAAAAAAGGTAAAGATGGAGGCCATTATCTAGCTTTGTAGTATGCTATATTCCATGTATTCACTTTGGAAAATTCAAAGTAATCTTTAAAAATGTCGGGAAATGGAGCCAGGTGAATTCCCAGAAGTATGCTTATTTCAGTCCAAATAACCCCATTCAAGTCATTATCCATGTCTGGTCTCTAAAAGTATGTAGGTCTCATGGAAAAGAAAGGGAGCATTGCAGGAAAGAATAAATGTGCTGCATATGAATTTACTGCTCAATTTTAGAGACTTACTGAAAAAGTTGAGTTGTTTACCCTATAGAGGCAGAACACTATCTCTTTGGGGCATCAGCTCACTCCCTTTTGGAAGAATTGTTGGAATAAGTTAATTGGGACAGTTTTCAAAACATTCATACCTCTGGGAGCATGTTTATGAACAAATCCAAATAAGGACTTAATTTTTGCCTCACAAGAGAGAAAAACAGGGGACTGCTGGAATCGCCATTAGATAAAGTTGGCTTGGCTCCTGTGCCTCCTTCCCCCTCATATATTCAAAAATGAAGAAAACAAGAGGGAAAAATGCAGGGAAGCAAGTGGCATATGGTTTTTGTGACCTGGCTTGCCTGCAGTTATCCTGGTGTGAGTCAGCAAATGGGGAGTGAAAAAGGGAGAAAAAGCTCAATTGTAGCCTTGAAGGCAGCTGTGCTGTCATGAGGGGAGATTAGTTGACCTTGCTTCTAGCCAGAACTATTTGGGGAGATGTAGATGTAGAGACAATGGTGGTCCAGCTTGTTATATAAGTATTGGGGACCCGTATATCCTGGGGAGATACTCATCTTTTCAGTACCGCCAGTTAGAGTCAAAATGAGAGAGAGAAAGAGAGAAAGAGGGAGAGAGAGAGGGAGGGAGGGAGAGGGTGTAGGTACAGGTAGTCCTTGACTTACAACAGTTCATTTAGTGATCATTCAAAATTATAATGACACTAAAAAGTGAATTATGATCATTTTTCACAGTTATGACCTTTGAAGCATCCCCATGATCATGTGGGGAAGCCAGATTCACTTAACAACCAGGTAACTAACTTATCAACTGCAGTGATTCTGTTAACAACTATGGCAGGAAATGTTGTAAAATGGGGCAACACTGACTTAACAAATGTCTCATTTAACAGCAGAAATTTTGGGCTCAATTGTAGTCATAAGTTGAGGACTACCTGTAGGGGAAAGATTGTAAAATAGAGTGACTAAAGAGGAAGATTGGACGGTAAAGTTATGTGGATGTGCAGAGCGGTTGTCAGTTCCTGGTTGGAGAGAGAGAAGAAGGGTCCACAGAAGGCTTCCCTAGAGGAAAGGAATTAAGAGAGGACATCTTCAACTCAAACCCCAAAACAGAAAGGAAGGATTAGGCTGTCATTAGTAAACACACAGCCTTAGTCCAGGGGTCTTCATACTTGACAGCTTTAAGACTTGTGGACTTCAACTCCCAGAATTCTTCCTCCAGTCATGTTAGCTCAGGAATTCTGGGAGTTGAAGTCCACAAGTGTTAAAGCTGTCAAGTTTGAAGACCCTTGCCTCAGTCAATGGAGAAGGAGTGCACAGAAGTTTTCTTTATTTTATTTTTATTTTATTTTGGTTTGTCAATTGCTTACAAGATAATAGGTATAAGTATAAACATATTTATGAATACATATAAGAAAAATAAAAGAAACAATAGGACAGGGACTGTAGGCACGTTGGTGCGCTTATGCAAGCCCCCTACAGACCTCTTAGGAAAGGGGTGAGGTTAATAGTAAACAGTGTAAAGTTAAAGTTTTGGGGGTTTGGGGAAGAAACTACAGAGTCAGGTAGAGTATTCTAGACATTTACCACTCTGTTACTGAAGTCGTATTTCCTGCAATCAAGTTTGGTGCGGTTAACCTTGAGTTTGTATCTATTGTGTGTTCTTGTATTGTTATGGTTGAAGCTGAAGTATTCATTGACAGGTACATTTATTCATTGGAATGTATGATTTTATATACTATACTTAGATTGGACCAAAGTATATTCTGATAGAGGTTCTTTCCCCAACAGAGGAGAAGGTGCTTGGCTGAGCTGATCAAGGAGAAGGTGAAGCCATGCTGGACACACTACAGTAAATTCAAGACATTTCTTTCTTTCTTTTCACTGTCTCTTGATAAGTGGGGGATGGAAACAGATTGGAAAGGAGAAGAAGATATGCAGTTATCAGAAGAGTTAGAGGGGAATAGTCTCTGGGAAAGAGCATTAGAAGGAAACCCACATTGTGTTGTATATAGCTTCTCTCTCTCTCTCTCTCTCTCTCTCTCTCTCTCTCTCTCTATATATATATACACACACACACACACACACACACACACACACACACATATGTTTTCTTAAGTTTTCGCGGGTACTTACATGTATGGTATTCAGCTTTGTTCGGGTATTTTCCCACATCATTATAGTTGTGCTTTTAAAGTTGTAGCAATGTTTCGGCAGAATCTAATCTGCCATCATCAGGCTTCTGTATTGTGTTTGTCTTAGAAGCCTGATGATGGCAGATGAGATTCTGCCAAAATGTTGCTACAACTTTAAAAGCACAACTACAATGACGTGGGAAAATACCCGAACAAAACTGAATACCGTACATACATACATACATACATACATACATACATACATACACACACATACACACATATATATAGTAAAAAACAAGCATAAATGTCTCCACTCTCTTGTTTCTCTGTGTCAACTGATATCATTTCAAAACAAAATACCCTTATACTGTAGGTCAAATGAACCCGGTCGTATTGTGACATAACCAAAACAGGAATATCAGAGTTGAGAGGAGAAAGAGCTTAACATATTCCCAATATATGTTTTTGCATGGAAATTAACATAATTTCCTATATTCATTGCTGATTACTATCTTCAAAATGAATTTGTCTTCAATACAGGTCTTTTAAAATTAATGTTCATTGGGATACATTTTGGTCAAACAGTATGGACATACTCATCCGTGGAGACAAGATTCCATTATTCATTTTCTTGGTCATATGGTACATCAGTTCTTTTCTTTGGACATGAAAATGCATGGAATGATTGCCGCTTGTGGAACAGATCTTGAAGAGAGAAATTAACTATGCTTGGGATCCTTGCAGGTTCTATGGGAAATTTTTGGACCCAGATTGCATTTGTGGATCAAAACTCTTTTAATTTGAATCTTTTGGTTTGGATCAAATGAACGAGAATGGTGAAAAATAAATATGTTGTAATATTCTGCACTTAGGCAAGTAAAACTAGATACACTGATACAAAATGGGATTTCAAAGCAAAAGTGAGAAAAATAGCAGAGTCAGTAGACATCATTATTTATTCTCATATTTGGGAATGTTGCCAGTCTTGCTCTAACAGTATAATAATATATACAACCTTCAGAAACGTAAGACTGAACTATTTTTTAATTTCATCCCAAAGTTCAGATCTGTGAAGTGACAAAGACATAACTGTTTACCTCCATTGCTTTGATCCCTTTTTTTCTCTTCTAGTACAAACCACAAGTGGTATTCAGCAGGTTCTGACCAGTTCTGGAGAACCGGTAGTGGAAATTTTGAGTAGTTCGGAGAACTGGCAAATACCACCTCTGACTGGAGATTTTACAGTATCCTTCCTCTGCCACACCGACCAAGCCACACCCACAGAACCAGTAGTAAAAAAATTTGAATCCTGCCACTGGTACAAATGCATCGTTGTATCTACTCTGCCATGATGGTTTCATTCTCCTAAAAGACACAATGGTGATAATAACTATGAAAAAATTGAGGGATTTGGTTACTATGACATCTAATGGTCACTATATGGGATCAAATACTGGCATGTAAAAATTTCAAATTCAAAACACTTTCAATTTAAAACTTTCAATTTCTTGTTTGAAGTTTTAAAGTTTGAAATCAATGTTCTGGCCATTTCAGAAGTGTTTTGATATTGAAACAGCCCTATTCTGGACTCAAAAGAACCATGCTGTGGTTGAAGCAATGATGGAACATTATAATGAAGTCAAAACAATTCATTTTGAGCATGAGACGTTTCACATTTGAAATACTTTGCACAACTTTAAGACAGAACCCCGGCATAACAGTGCCTGCATTTTCATAGCATTCTGGGGTTTTCAAACCACCAAATGATGTTTCCACTTTATAGTCTTTATGCTTTATAGTCTTTCCACATTATAGTCTTTCCCATTCCCCTCGGTTCATTACTTGGTGCATTTGAGGCTAATGTGTTATAAATTGCCTCGTTATGTCTATTTCTACATTTATTAAAAAACAGTGATGCAATGTGTTATGAGGGCAGCCCTAGGACAAGTTCAGAAATGATCCTATATTGATTTTGTTTTAAAAGTAACATTTTCCACAGACAGACCTGGTCCACAAGTTTATTTTGCCAGGTTTTTTTTCCCCCTTCAAGCAGTTAATCTTTTTTGTGTGCGTGTGCATGCTTTTGCCATCAGCCACAGGAAAAGAAACATCACCGCATTTGACTGTGATTGATAAAATATTTTTGCAAATCTGTTTTGATTGACATTAGTAAAAGGATATAGCAAGGCAAACAGGAAATAATGGTTTCATTTTGCTTGGCATTTGTTAGACTGCATGGACTGAGAAGCTATATCCTCTTTCAGACAGCAGATATGAAAAATGATGCATGATAAATAAACTGCTCAAGATTTATTCCTCTACAAGTCTGAATTGCAAAACATGAGGAGAAGTAATCATAAGGCCAGTTCTGCAAGTAGGGTGGTAAGAGGCAGCCTAAAGCAGCAGACTTGAGGGCATGCTAGAGTAGAATAAGAAACAAGTTTTCTTGTGCAATTCCAATGAAAATGAATAACAGTGTTCAAAGAAATTAAATCCATCTCAATCATTTTTATGAAGTACCCTAAATATTTTCCTTTGAAAGTCTAAAGTTCATTTTATTATTTTATTTTACTAGGTTTATATGTTATTTCAGTCACAAGTGAGTGGTTTACAGACCTCTACAGAGGTAATAGTATTATAACCGTAATAACAGCCTCATACATTGGCTAGACTTTGGGGAACAAGCATAACAGATAGAAATATTTACCTTCCAGGAAGGGAAGTAATGTAACTCTTCAGATGCTGAAGACCTACTACTTTCTGAAAAGTTGCTTCAAAGAAGGGAACCATAATTTAAAAGGCCTGGCCTCACGTCCCTGCAGATGACATATCTTAAGAGTTGAGTCTGGATGAAGCCCCTCCTACAGTTCTGAAAAGGTGAAATTGAGATTACTTATGAATGGGAAGGTGGTCTCATATCCAGATCCAGAACAAGGGTACTAAAGGTGTTAAACAGCACTTTGAATTGCATCTAGAATCCAACTGGTAATCAATACAACTCTGGAAGCAGAGATCTCACAAAGGCAGCCCACGGTTGTTCAAGATACCAGCTGAAGTTTCTATGCAGTCTTCAAGGGCAGGCTTTGGTAGAATATACAACTGTCATGCCCCAGCTTATAACCTTTATATACTGTTGTTGCTCTCTAGCCCCATCTAGTCGCTATACTTAGTATTTATAAATACCAAGTATATTGTTTGAAGCTGACCTCACCTCATTTACCCATCAACTTGCACTTTCAAAACAAGTACATGCTGGGAAACCAGGCACCATTTCCTTTAGCATTTGGAGAAGGCAGAAGCACAAAGAAGAATCCATGTTAATCTGTGGCATGTGGTCATCTAAAGACAAACACTCGTTCCACACACAGAGCATTGCTGGTGAGATTTAAATTTCTTGTATTTATTAATTGTTATGTTCAGCAGTAACTCAATCCTGTTTATCTTGTATTTGGTTCTCATTGTATGCATCCCTATTTTCCGCAGTTTCACCATATCCTGTTCTTTTAATAAAACATTCAGATCTACGCACATGGTCTGTTTTATTGGAAGATAGTAGGATTAGCTGCATATCAAGCTGCACTACAGACTAATGTGTAGTGAGGACAGAACAACAACAATAATACAAACAGTAGGGGGGAAGAAGGCGGAGCCTCCTTGCTGATGGACCGTAGATCACGACTCTCTGCGGCTATGGTCCATGCTCTTTCGTTGGAGAGCCCTGATCATTACGATTAGGGGCTGAAGCTGCCTTGGTGGGGCGGTGGAGTAAGGGTAAGCCACAAGCCAGGTTGAGGGGAGCTGCATCTCCCCTCCTGGGCTTGGTCTTTTTCCCCCCGAAGATGACTGCAGCGGTGCTTTAAAATGGCCACCCCGAAGAGGAGGACTCAGCTGGATTAAGATTTGTGCAGGAAGGAAGAAAGAGGTGGATAACATCTGAACTGGGACAACTGGGCAATACAACTAAACAAAAGTACCCCAAGATTAAGGTAACATGGAATTTTTAAGAAAAGAAAAGTGAGCGGTGAAATTATAAAGGGACAGGGAAAAAAATAAGAAAATATTCTTGACAGCTAAGTGGGGCTTTGAACCGGGAAAGGAAGAAACCAGAACTAAAGATTTAACTAAATTGGACTAAAATATTTTGGCAATAAACAGGCATAAAATAAAGCTGGACTTAAGATTGTCAAAAAATAATAATAATAAAGTTTACAAATTGGAGACTGGACTGTGCTGGAATATTGAGGTTCGAAAAACCCTAAATAAAAAAATAGGGGAAAAAGGTGAAGACTTTGTATAATGGAGAGTGCCACCTTTTGACAAAAACTTGAGCTCAAACAAAAGGGAAAGCATCCTGTTTCTGAATGAACTTGTTGTGGATATGACATTAAAGAAATATTGAAACAAAGTAAGAATCTTAGAAAGTGAAAGCAGAACCAGAATAAAGAAAAAAGCAAGACTGATGCTTGCAGGAAAGCAAGGAAAGACTGACTGTGGGATTGATTGATGTTTTGGTATAGACCCTGGGCTGGAATAATTGAGAACTTTAGAAAATTGAAAGAAGAAAAAAGGAAAGTAAAAGTGGTTTTTTTGGGGTGGGTGGGGGTGGACTTTAACGATCATAAAATATAAAAATGTGTAATGATGATATCTCTTTAGGAATTAAAAATGGAACTTAAAAATATGAGAGAATTACTACAGGAAAGAGGCGAATCACTTTGCTCTTGTGTTAGAAGAAATGGAAATGGCGATTGAAGAACAAGAAGAAAGAGCTTCAGAGGAGGAGGAGTCGACTCAAGGAGAAGACATTTTAAACAGACAATTAACACAAAGAACACTACAAAGAAGTGGGGAAAGAAGGAAGGTTAAAAAGTTGAGATTTAAGAAGGCAATCAAAAGGGGGAATACCTGTGAAGTCGGGAAAGGCAGAAAGACCCAGCAGAAAAGGGGAAAGGAAGATATTAAGAAAGAGAGGGATATAAACTGGAATGAGAAAAGATACGGGGAAAAGAGGGAGAGGAGAAGCAGTAAGAAACAGGTGCATGAAATAAAGAAATACAGAAATAGTAAAATGTTGAAAAGAAATTGTTTTTTCAAAGATAATGGTTGATGAATTAAAAAGGGGATTCTGCAGGGTGACAAGGGGTAATAAGAATATTTCTGCAATTAAAAATATTTAGAAAATAGAGTAATATAGATACTGATAACTCTTATTAAAAATTAAGGGGGGAAAATATGCTGTGGAATCCAAATAAAAAGATGTAATGATTATTATTGTAACTTCTTAAAAATAATGGTTTATTGGGAATCAAGATGAGGGAATAAAGGTATATTTTGATCATTGAGATGTCACACTCAAAGCAGTAAAAGGGGGGAAACCTATACTTTTTTTTTCTTTAGTGTTAAAATTTGTATTACTTAGAATTTATAAAAAGAATGTGTAATGGAAAGGGAATATGAGAGACTAAAGAACCAACTAAATTAATAAGTTAATATAGACTATTAAAAGCAAGGAGAGACATTAGTAACCATTATTATTATTATTATTTTATTATTATTTTATTATTATTATTATTATTATTATTAGGCAAACACACATTGTTTATCTTTATTTTTAAAATAAATATTAAAGGATTATATTTGAAATAATTGAAATGAAACAAAAAGATGTTTCGATTGAGATTAATGAAAGAGGCTAGAATTAATGTGTTTGTTTCTCTCCTTACTGAAAATTTGGAATGGAAAAGGTAATAATAGAATTAAGTATGCATATATGAATGTATAATTGCTGTCATATTTGTATGTAAAGGTGATGACCCGGAAATATGTTGTCCACTAAAAAGAGATTTTTGTTTTTAACGTGAAAAACTGAATAAAATTTGTTAAAAAAAATGCAAACAGAAGGTGAGGAAAGTATGAATGATCATACCAAAGCTGGAGATTCAGGAAGAGCTAACTAGCATACAAAATGGAACTGTGCAAAGATCCTCCTAGCCAGCACCTGCTCTTCAAATGAGAGGTATGACTTCTAAAGGACCCCCTTTATGGACCAACTCTCCAGGGCGAAGCATGACTTAATTAAGAGCAAAGATGGAATGTCTCTGGAAACAGAGGGCCTTTACCTTCAAAGCCAAAAGTGATTTGTCTAAGCCTGTTCATCCCGTTTTAGACCCTGGTGGCTTTCATCCACACAAGAGAGGTACAAACCTCTCCTTACCTAGTCAGGTCTTGGTACTGCAAGCCATGTCTGCTCTGTTATCCATGTAGGGATGGGCTTCAAAATTTTTAGCAGTGGGTTCTCTGCCCGGTTGCTGGGTAGGCATGGCCATGCTGGGTGTGGCCTAGTTGGCCTCCTGCACCATGATGGGGGTGGTGGTGTTTTTGCCTTTCTTGGGCTACGGAGGTTTTCCTCAAGCTTCCAGGAGGGCGAAATTGGCCTCCCCAGGCTCCCTAGAAGCCGGAAATGGTCCTATTTCCAGCCTTCTCGAACTTCGCAGAGGGGAGGGGCAGGGTGGTGGAGTCAGCCAGGAGTGGAATTTGGAGGATTCTCCTAACTGCACAGAATCTTAGTTAGGGGCTCTCCTGAACCCCTGTGAACCCCCAGCAGCCCACCCCTGATGGTAAGATTGTGGTTGAGAAAGAACACGATACTGCTAGCATTCAACAGCAGCAACCAGAGCCCAGGGCACAATAATGGTATAATAACTTGTCTCCTGGTTGTGAATGGGGAAGGTGAGATAGAAACAGCTCTTCGTTTCCTGATTTGAGTCCATTCTCTCCTCCCACCATAATTTCCTTAAGACCTTCATGCCTTCTCCTTTAGCCCTACTAATTCAGCACACCTCTCTTCAATCTCTGTTTAGTTCACAGAAAATGAAGATGTGGATCAGTCCTTTAACTGCCACAAAAAAGGATCACAACAGAATGACCTCTCTCTATTTGAAACTTGGGGCATTGCCGCTAGGGACAAATATTGAATGCAACACAAGGAAACTTCCTAGGTAATCAGTGAGAAGTTTCCTTTTTGGCTTTGAAAAGCATCTTACTAATACTGTTCAGATTGTGATTTCATTGTGCAAAATTTTACTTTTTGCTAAGTGGGAATGGGTCCATCTGTCTCTAGGAAGAGCTGGCTCTTTAATGAGCAGAAGTAAGGTGAAAGAAGGAGTATCAGCTTGTACCACTGTAAAGAGATTCGGCAAAGTTTATCCCTCCTATTCATGGGAACCCTTCTTCATAACTGTATTGTTTGTTAAGAACAAATCCAAAATCCATTGCTGGAGAATTGATTGGTTTCAACCAAAGTGAGATAAAAGTGCACATGAAAAGTTTTAAGAACATCCTTTTTGGTGAGTTAAAAGAAAGGTTGTCCTAATGCTAGACAAATTAGATTTTAAGAGTTAGGCTGCAATAACAGCTCTTTTGCCTGGAACATGCAGGAAAATGAATAGAAGATGCTAATACTCTGAGAGTATGAAATTATTAGTCCCTAACCTGCTTTACTGATTGATCAATCACACCTTCCTAGACTGGCAGAGGACAGAGGAAGGGTATAAATTAATAAATTAAAGTAAATTAGAATTGCAAAGTTGGATAAAAAGCAATGTAGGAGCCTAGCTAACTTACTGTTCTATTCAGAAACAATTGTGGCTTATTTAATAAATAATTTCCAAATAATTAGCAACCACAGAAACAGTTTTTCTCCAGGAAGATTTATCCTGGGCTTTACAGGAGCTATATCTTGAATGTGTCCAAAATATGATAATTTTACCCTGATAATTTTTGCTTTGAGTGAGAATTGTGGACTGATGTGTTCTATGTTCCATTTGTTTGTCTTCTTGGCTATCCACTATATCAATAATTATTAAAGAGATTCTAGAAATAAGGCAATTTTACTCTAGGCTCCTTTTGATGACAGCCGTATCCCACAAAAACACTGAATTAGTTTTGCTTTTATAGCAAAACCCATGTCATAAAACAACCCAATACTTACATAAAAATTATATAGCCCACTATATGCAAAGCCATATAATCACTTAATTATATGCCACAGAGTAGATGATAGCATGGTCTACAGGATGGAACACAGCCACAACGGTAGTAGTTTCTTTACCACACAAACCCAGATGTTTTTTTGTCTCTTAGTTGTTAGATTATAAGCACACCCAAAAATGGATTAAGACCGAGGAGAATCCAGATGTCTCCCATTTCAAAATGTCTGCTTTTATGGTCCAGATGTGAGCACTGTTTCAGACATTAGCAGCCTTCCAGAATTCATCATCACTGACTTGGATCCAGTGGATATCTGTTGAAGATAAGGAACAAAAGAACTCTATAAACACAGTAGATTAGAATGACCTTAGTATCAGTGACATGCAAAACTTTGTTTTGTTTTCTCTCATCATATGCCTTGCTGTCTCTACCTAAAGATATGATAGCTCCAGTCATGGGGACAGTGATATCAGATAACAGATAATCAGAGTTGGAAGGGACCTTGTAAGTCATCTAGTCCAACCCCCTGCCCAAGCATGAGACCCTACACCATTTCTGACAAATGGCAGTCCAATTTCTTCTTGAAGGTCTCAAGTGATGGTGCTCCCACAACTTCCGAGGGCAAGGTCTTCCATTGGTTGATTGTTCTCACTGTCAGAAAGTTTCTCCTTATTTCCAGGTTGAATCTCTCCTTGTTCAGTTTCCATCCATTATACCTTATCTGGCCTTTGGGTGCTTTAGAAAATAGCTTGACCTCTTCCTCTCTGTGGCAGCCCCTCAAATATTCTTAGGGGTGGCACTGTTTTATAGGATTTTCTTGAATACCTAGTATATTTCATTTCTCAATTACTTAGCTGAAGAGTCTAAGAAACTGTTCAAGGTTGTATTGCTGGAGGTACAATTTGTGTATCATAGCTTACTCACTTAGAGAATAAATGGCAAAATGATGTTTCATGTGACATTTTAAATTTAAAATAAAGTTATGTCATTGAATCATAGCATTAGAAGGGGGACATTTATTGAAGTCCCTTCTCAATAGAGGAATCCTAATTAAAACGTCTTCATCAAAAGGCTGACCAGATTCCATTTGGACATATTGAATGAACATAAGCTCACTAAGTTTCTGGATAAATGTTTCCAATTCAGATGTTTTTCCCAAACATTCATTCAATCCATCCATCCATCCATCCATCCATCCATCCATCCATCCATCCATCCATCAGAATAGAGCTGGAATGAATACATCTGGCATTCAGAGCGAATGCTCTAATGCTTTAGATTGTAACCATTATTTTGTGTCCTGCAATCTGAAACAATAGAGACTAAGTCTTGATCTTACTAGAGAAGACATTCCTTGAGCTACTTAAAAAGTGTTATCCATATCTCATTATAAGACATAGTTCCTGACTCTACTGCCCCATTACCATTCTTTGTATGTGGTCCTTCCTCTGAATCTTTTTAAAAATGTAATCCACAGAAAAGGACGTGCTCAGGTCTGGCCAAGCAGAAAAAAGTATGAATTCCCAATCTTCAACTCTTAAGGCTGGTTTCATAATGTATCCTGTTTATAAGTATGACATGTTTGTATTATTCACTTATTGAATTGGATATAATCATTCTTTGATTAGCATTATTAATAATTATAACTAATAATGAATGATCATTACTTTCAGAGTATAAATTTATGTTAACAATATATAAATTTATGTTAACAATATATAAATTCATGTTAACAATATAAGAAGCAAGAAAGCCATCCACAGTCACTATGTTGAGGTTGGAAGCCATATAAATCAATCAAATGAATAAAAAAAATCAATGAATGGGAAAATGAAAGAAAGGAAGGAAGAAAGGAAGAAAAAAAGAAAAGAAAGAAAAAGAAAGAAAGAGTTCTCTATATAAATTTCAGATAATAAATTTCTACCCAGATAATTTCCAAGCCAACCAAGTAGGTAAATGTTTGCATCTATGTGCAATAACTGATGTCCTAAATTGACACTGAAATCTGACCAACCTCTTGGGTCCTTTCCTAGTCATAGAAGATCCTGCCAGCTCCTGAATTTGCTAGATGCCAAAAGGCACGCTTGCCATAATCCTCTCTCCCTTTTTGTAATACAGACTCCTACATATTCCTCATTTGAAAGTAAGATGTTCTCACGTCAGGAAAGTGTCATTTTCCTTGAGTGTCATTCCAGTGGTTTCAGTTCATTCCAATCCTGGAAATCAAAAATATTTGGACTAGGCTGTTTTCAGTCAATTATCATATTTTTAAGAATCTCAATACTTTAAAATAACTATCTTCAATGTGAGAGAGTATATAACACCCCCAAAACTGGCCACTTTTTATAACCCCCTTAATTTCCAGTGGATACAGGGTATCCTTTCATTCTTTCAACTTAAAAGTGCATCATTTTAGTTGACTTAGATCTGGACAGTTACAGTTAAAAATTGTTAATATAGTTTCTGTTATATGAACATTTTTTCAGTGGAGAGGTTAGGCAGTTCCCTTGATGAAGTGATGAAGTGTTATAATTAGCAGTGGAAGCAATGGATGGAAACTAAGAAGCAATGGATGGAAACTAGTCAAGGAGAGAAGCAACCTAGAACTAAAGTGAAATTATTCAGTGGAACAACTTGCCTCCAGTGGTTGCTCCAACACTGGATGTTTTTAAGAAGAGATTGGATAACCATTTGTCTGAAATGGAATAGGGTTTCCTGCCTGAGCAGGGGAGTTGGACTGGATGATCTCCAAGGTTCCTTCCAACTCTATTCTGTTCCATGACATTCCATGCCTTTCTATGCTATTCTAGCCCATTATAAAACAAATCTGTTTCCCTTTCATCTCTAAAATAATATCTGGCTTAATTTTATACTGCATTAAAAAGGAGGAAATATATGGGTCTTCCATATCCAAAACTATATCTGTTTCAAGGGCTATATTTGTTTATCATTTTTATAAACAAGATATGATCCTAAGGTACCCAAGCAAATCTGACTTCAGTATTGAAGATGATACAGAATAATGTAGGAGGTTAATACATGGGACTGCAGGGAAGAAAAGGAATTGCCCAAAATTGCTTCTTTTCCCATTCCTCTGACAGAAACCTGTAATGCATCATAAATCAAACTTCTACAATGTTAATAAAAATACACCAATATTATAAAAAGAAGTAAAAGTAGTCCTTGATTTAATAATAATAATAATAATAATAATAATAATAATAATAATAATAATAACAACAACAACAACCTTAATTGTCATTGTACATATATACAACGAAATTGACTTTGCTCCTGCTGATGGTATCCATAACAAAAATACAATGCAACATAAATAATATAGAAAATAGTCCTTTATACAAGTAATTAGGAAGAAACCAGTCGTATGTTTCCATGTATGCATGGATTTACAATGGTTGTAAGTCGTGATGTTTGAAAACTGGATCAGCCACTTGTGTGAAGGTTGTTGAACAAATGCAGTGAACACATTGTTTGCTACGGAGCATTTTTGCTGAAAAGCAGAAATGCTGCTTTTCAGCAAAAATGTGATAAATGCAGTCAAATAACTATTGTCAATTCTGAAACAAATCTGGCTGAAGCCATCTTTTGCTGCCTCATAGTTGCCACAAACTCTTAAAGGGGAAGGAAGAGAGGAAGGAGATAGACTGGCTAACAGTCAAAACAAAAAGTTTTCTTGTGGGAACCAAGGTCATCTCAACAGGTGACAGTTGAAGGAGGAGAGGAGTGACCAAGCAGCCCGCCAGCTATTTTCATTGGACAATGTGACTGGTGATCTCTGGGGAGGGAAACGTTTGCTGTTTTAATCAGGCTAAAATCCCTGGGAACTTTTAAAGTTGTTTTTCACCAGCTGTGCCGATATGATGTATCCAGTAAACATGTTTTTTGAGGAATCTACCTGTCTCAGAGTTCTAACAACTGTAGGATTGCAAATGGACACATGATGGACCCATTTGTGGACCCCTGAAATGATGCCACATGACTGATGGACTGAACATCAGAACTTCAGAACTGGGTTGTAAATTCTTTAGGAGGGTCTAGCATAACTTCAAATGATCCCTTAGCAACTTAACAGTCATAAGTCAAGGACTATTTGTAAAATATCACTTACTTTTCCTTATGCATGGAACTATGCATGGAACTGGAGAAAGAGCATCCTTATTCTCATCCTTTTAGGAAGCATTGTTAAATTGTGTGGTCCTCACATGTCATCCAAATAAAATTGCAGTATGTGGTGAACATGTGTATCTATTCAACATACACACACAATATGCTAGTTATTTCATTAGATCCAGATATTCTACTCTTCTCCAGAAGCTCAATGCGACCTACATAGCATTTTATTTTATCCTGGGCTATTCCACAATACTAGCTCTGTGCCAATGTTCGAAATAGGAATAGAAAGTACGGGTAGTCCTCAACGTATGACCATAAATGAGCCCAAAATTTATGCTGCTAAGTTAGAAATATGTTGAGTTTTGCCCCATTTTGTGACTTTTCTCACCACATTTGTTAAGTGAATCACTGCAGTTCTTGAATTGGTAACGTGGTTGTTAAGTGAATCGGTTTCCCCATTGACTTTGCTCATCAGAAGGTTACAAAAGGGGATCACATTACTCTGGGAAACTGCAACCACCATAAATTTGAGTAAGCTGACAAGCATCCAGATGTAAATCATGTGACCATGGGGCTTCTTCAATGGTCATAAGTTGTTCTGACCCAACCAGGTTCCCAAAGAGCAAACACAGACAAAAGGCAGAAGCCCCCACTTTTTAAGGTTTAATAACGAATTCTGTTCTGAAGGCTGCTTTCCACTAATTAGCTCCGACAAGAAAGAGCCTTGCCAAGTTGTTTGTCAAGCTGCCAAAAACCCAGAGATAAGAAATAATTTACAAAATTCTCCAAACACGAACTAAGATGTCCACCAGTTGAGTTTAAGAGCTTTTTTGCTATCTGCAAAGAACGCTTTTCCAAACCTGGCATTTATCCTCTTGAGGGAAAGGCCATTACCTTGCAGCCTTACTCCCGAGTCGCCTGTGCTGCTGTAATTGTTCTTTCCTCCGAGTAATCCTTCTTGCACGTGCACTTGGCACAGGCTCCTCGGGAACTCCTCATCACTGCTGCCAACCCCCACAATCTCTGAAGGCAGCAGTCCGCTCCCTGATGGTCCTGGCCCCTCATCAGCGTCATCGCTCTCCTCAGCCATCTGCACCTGCTGCTGGCTAACCACAACATAAATGTGAAAAATGGTCATGTCACTTTTCCAGTGCCTGTGTTGTCCTGCTCACTCACACACATATGTAACTGTGGTTTAGTGAGTTTATTAATATTCCCCAGTAATTCCCTTCACTAAAACCAGAACTGTCCCAATTAAGTCCAGCCACGAGAAGACCAATGCTAGTCCACAGAGCAATGGACAGACACAGACTTCAGAGGATAATGAGGACTGCAGAAACAAACAACCTACCAACCTGCCAACCTGCCTTCAATCGAGGACCTGTCAAAAAGAGGGCTGTGAAAATATTTACAGACCTCTCACATCACTTACATAAACTATTTCAACTCCTTCCCTCAAAACGATGCTATAGAACACTGCACCCCAGAACAACTAGACACAAGAACGGATTTTTCCCGAAAGCTATCATAAATAAATAAATAATTCCTTCAACACTGTTCAGCTATTTACAAAGTCTGCACTACTATTACGTTAATCTTGTCATCACTCCTTATCACCCATCCCCTCCCACTTATGACTGTATGACTGCAACTTTGTCACTGATATACTTACGATTTATATTGACTGTTTCCTAGTATAATTGATTGCTGATTGTATCCTATGACTGTCATTAAGTGTCGTACCTTATGATTCTTGACTCCTGGCGAATGTATTTTTTCTTTTTTGTATACTGAGAGTATTTACACCAAGACAAATTCCTTGTGTGTCCAATCACACTTGGCCAATAAAGAATTCTATTCTATTCAATGGTGAAAGAATCCACAAGGCACTTGAAAGTTTAACAATCAGAATAAAACCACCAGGCAAACTTAAACTTACAACACAAAAGAGTTCATGAGGCAAGAAAAATCCAGCGTTTCCAAAGCACAATCCCAGTCAAGGTACAGTGTCAATCCAAAGTGAGTCAGGAATCACAATGACATAGCTAGGAAATGAACATGTTGTTCCCAGCATTGCCTCCATCTGTCTGCAGTGATAAATAGCCAGCTTCCAGTGCAGCCCATCAAGAAAGGTGAGGCTTTCTCCTCGCAAGTAGTCTGGCTGATCTTTGCTCCTGCTTTTTCTCTGCCCTACATGTTCTTGGATCAGGTGAAGAAGACAGTTCCTCTTCCTCATCACTGACCGGCTGCAGCTGCATGCTTTCACCACCTGAAACCTCATGATTGTTCTGCTGCAGCTGCGCTTCAGCCAAATCCCTCACAGACAGCTGCTTGGAACCATCAATCAACTCAGCTCCTGACATGCCAGGAACTGGTTTATCCTCCCCCAAGCTGACATCTAGAGAGGTATCTGGGGAAGCATCCAAGGGAATCATTGCATTGTAACTTCAAATGGTCACCAATTAATTGTTGTAAGTTGAGGACTACCTGTAGTCATCTGCAATCTGGTGCCCTTCAGATATGCTGGAATGTAATTAATTTGCTATGCTGGATGTGAGACAGAAGTTTGGGATTGCATGTGGCCTCTTGGTCATGGGTTGCCCATTCTTGTTCTAGTATCAGATATGCCTCAGCCTATAGTTTATTTGGTGTAAAATGTGGCATATATACAACTGGGGAGATTGAATAGAAATCATGGTTGGCGATGGCACAAAATAGAAATTTTCTATACAGCAATGTTTCCTTGCATAATTCATGATATTCGTTTGTGTTTTGTTTATGAGTGGGTCTTTCTGCTATACATAACTGGATTTTACTTGCAAAATTCAGTCCTGGAACAGGATCTCTTTTGTGCAAAAGGAAAAAGTAGAGGAGAAAAGTTTAAAATTTGGCTCACAACATTTATTTTGGAATACCTGGGAGGATTTGTCAATTTTATGGAAAGTGCCCAAGGACAGCAAACTCACACTCTGACCTTTTCTTTTCACTAACTTCCAGACTTGTCTTACTGCATGAAACATTCTCATTCCAAATAGTTTTCAGAAAGCAAAAATAGGGCTCCCATAGTTTCTTTGATGTTTAGGATCAAGACCTCATACTTATTTAAGCAATCTTGTAAGAGAATGATCTCTATGCTTTTATACAATATGTTTTTATTGTAAGGCACCCAGATTCATTTAGTTTTGATGTGTGGTGTAGAAATGTGATTAATCAACCAATCAACCAAACAAACAATCACAACAAAGAATGAAAACATTCATTCATGAATCCTAATTCATTAATTGAAGATGATATGTAATAATGTGGAAAGTGATAGGTGGGACTGCAGAAAGGGAATTGCCAAAAATTGCTTCTTTTCCCTTTCTACTGACAGAAGCCCCACTGCATCCCAGACTAAATTTCTATTAATAAAAGTACACCAATTTTTACAAAAGCAGTAATATATCACCTGCCTTTCCTCCAAAAATTAGTATGTTAAAAACAAGAGAAAAAAATGGCAAAACCTGGTCTACTGTCCAATAATATTATCTTATTAAAAACTTCATAAAAAGTTTTGGAATCTCTTGTTTATGTACCTATGGATATGGACACTGATATTACAAAAAGATAGAGACCCTAGACAGAATGACAGAATAACAGACTTGGAAGGTACCTTAGAGGTCTTTTAGTCCAGCCTCCTGCTCAAGAGGAGGTAGAGCTAGACCCTGTACCATTTCAGACAAATGGTTGTCCAACATCTTCTTAAAGTGATGGAACACCCACGACATCTGGAGGCAAGCCATTCCACTGGTTAATTGTTCTCACTTTCTGGAAATTTCTCCTTAGTTTTAGGTTGGTTCTCTCATTGAGTAGTTTCCATCCATTGTTTCTTGTCCTGCCTTCAGGTGCTTTAGAGCATATGTTGGCCTTCTCTTCTTTGTGGAAGCCTTTTAGATATTGGAATATTGCTATTAGGTCAACCTCTAGTCCTTCTTTTCAGAATTAGTGGTTAAAACACAGAAACCAGGAGACCTGGTCTCACCTTAGGTGTGAAAGCCAGCTAAATGATGTTGGGCCAATTGTCTCTCTCAGCCCAGTTCATCTCACAGAGTTACTGGTATGGGGAAGGAGTATTAGTCTCCTCTAGTCCTTCTTTTCATTAGACTAGACTTCCCCAATTCCTGCAACCGTTCTTATATGTTTTAGCCTTCAGTCCCCTAATACCTTTGTGGATTATACACACTTTGGAATCAGTCATCTAACATTTGACTTGAGAGCCTTGGTGGTGCAGTGGTTAAAGGCCAGTATTTCAGGCAAACTCTGCCTACAACCTGGAGTTCAGTCCTAATGGTGCTCAAGGTTGACTCAACCTTCCATCCACCTGAGGTCAACATAATGAGTATACAGATTCTACAATATATATTCTACAATGCACAGAGCATGCTATAAAGTGCTATGGGACAGTATATGAAAAAACCTAACTTTCTTTTGCCAAGTATGATAGATTCTATCATTAGATCACAATACCAGATTGATTATTCTATGCAATTATTTCCCCAGAACATATCTTTACTATGATATTTATTCTTCTTCTGTCTCCTTTTAGCAGCAGACAGCAATATGCTTAACAAATATTTTTCACATATTATTACATTTGTGAAAGTTTTGGGATGTTCTGATATCTTTGTCCATTCCTCAATTGTCTCTTTCATGAAATCTGTCCCTTTGAATCTATGAAAAAACAAAATGCCATCATTATGAATCTAGTGTTTAGATCTTTGCTTTTTGGGGGAAATGAGAAATGTGAACCAAAACACTTCAGCTTATTTTTTAAAAATTAACTGATGGTACTACTTCTTTCAAAACAAACATGTAAATATTTAGATATTTAGCTTCCCTAACTTGATTAAGTAAAGAACTACAAGATTCTTAAAATTTTAAGCAGTGTAAAAAGAATGAATACAACTGCAAGAATGTGGCTAGTCAGCAAGCTGAGAAAAGACAAAATAATAGTTGTTCATTTGGTACATAATTATCCTGGATCCATTATTGGAGGAATGCTGAGATAATATAAGCAATGTCTTCAAAGATTATTAAAAGCACAGAAGGCACTGGTTTTTTTTGCCATAAAACCACCATATTCATGGCAATCTATTTGATACCTAAATGGGTATACGAGGATGATTATTTTTCCTGGAGCAATGGCTTCACCAGTTTTTTGAGAGTGATGCTTCAAGCTGCATTTCTAAAAGTATTGAAGGGACTAGGTCAAATGCTATATTGCATCTAATTAAAATGAAATATTCTTAATGTGATTAATTGCTGTTATGTATATAATGTTTTCCTCTTTCAATCCCATTGAAAATAGCAACTTTTGGAGGTTTTTGGGGAGATACTCAAAACATTTAATTGGTATAGTGTGCAGTTTTGATTTTTTGAGAAAAGATTTCATGGTTCCTATTGGAATAGCCAAGGAGAGAGAAGAGTATCTGCCACACTGCGGTGTTTCTTCTAAAACTCCATCTAAGCAGTTCCTTAATATACACAATTCACTTTTACTGCTGGCTGCATAACATTTGGCAGGTTGTCCAATACTTCTAAACTTTTTCTGTATAAAGAAACTGCCTGGATTGTTTACGGATTTGTTCTCTTGCCTGGAGTTGTATCCACAATCTCTGACATTGAAAATAACTGCAGTTTATAAAGGAATGTTGTTAAGGGGAGGAAGAGGTTCAGATGTAGGGCCACTATGTCTTCTTTTTGAGGGGTGCACCCTGGAGAAATGTCTAACAAGAAGAATAGAATTGCAAAGGAATCGTACTTTTTCAATTATTGTCCTCCCTTCTTAGACAAAGAACAAGCACAGTTTGGTATCATGAGAACAATGGAACTGGGAGAAGACATCTTTGGCGATGCCTTAAAGGAAGGTAGTTTATCTCTTCCTCTCACAGTCACCTTTGTTCTGGGGTGTTAGTCATAGCTTCCACCTCATGGATCTGCAGTATGGGATCAGATCATCATCATAAAGTGCAGAACAAGGATTTTCTAAAGTTGAATAAAATGGTCAAATACTGTCTACTTAGCGTTATGGTTGTACAAATGTCAAAACATTTCTATAACAAATTGGCAAAATGCATGTTTTTAAATTCATTTTTGTTTACTTGTGAAAAAAATGTAAAAGAGCTAGTGGTTAATACACAGAAACCAGGAGACCTAGTCCCACTTTAGGTGTGAAAGTGAGCAAGGTGATATTGGGCCAATCATCTCTCTCAGCTTAGTTCACCACTGGTGTGGGGAAAATAGATGGAGGAAGGAGTATTAGGCATGTTCACTACTTTGAATTATTTATAAAAATAGTGAAGGTGGGATAGAAATAAATTGTTCTGTTCTAGATTTGGAAGTGATAAATATGATAAATAAGACCTGTGGTGCCAAAGTGGTTAGAATTGGAATTATTGTAAGCTAATTCTGCTGACTGCAGCAGTTCAATTCTCACCAGCTCAAGGTTGACTCAGCTCTCCATTCTTCTGAGGTCAGTAAAATGAGGACCCAGATTGTTGGGGGCAATATAATGAGTCTATAAACTGCTTAGAGAGGGCTATAAAGCACTGTGAAGTGGCATATAAATTTAAATGCTGGAGCTATACTTGTAAAGGTCTTCTTTAGGATGGCACAGGTCCTCTTGGGAATAAGTCTATGTACAGGGTAGCTTGGAGGAATATGCAGGAATCACTCGGTTTCATTGTCAATTGGACCCAAGCTTTGATATAGGTCAGTGGTGGCTAATCTTTTTGGGCTCCTATGACAAAAATTGCGAGCATGTCGGCACACCCATACTTGCGTGCCAGCACCCAGAAAGCAAGGCACACACCCCTCCCCATGCCCCCTGCGCATGTCCACATAATCCCCATAATCCCCATCCCCTTACCTGCACTGTGCCTCACAGCTGATTTTTCAGCTGGTTTGAGGCCTTTTTCAGCCTCCCAGAGGCTTGGAAAAATCCTCTGCAAGGCTTCTCAGGCTGAATTATAGGCCCGTTTCGTCACTTCTGGTATTACAGGAAGTGACAAAATGGGCCTATAATTCATCCTGAGAAGCCTTGCAGAGGCTTTTTCCAAGCCTCTGGGAGGCTGAAAAAGGCCTTAAACCAACTGGAAAAAAATCAGCTGTGAGGCACGGGCACGCGTAGTGAGGTAAGTTTGCCTATGGCTCGCATGCCAGCACAAATGGCTCTGCATGCACGCGCAGTGAGGTAATGTCCCCCTGCCATACGTTCGCCATCATGGATATAGGTCCTATGGAGTGCCAGAGGTATAGTCTTGCCCTGTTATCTGGAAGGAGTTTGAAACTGTTGAGCCTCATGACTGTGATCTTAACCACCAGTTTATTAAGCTCATACCTCTCCTTGTTAGTGAAGGTTTCCTGAAAGATAATATATAATTGATTCTGATGGTGGCAAATTCTTCCTTGAGAGAGGGTGTGGTTCCTTTATTTCTTAAAGAAATGGTACAATCCTCAAGAAACATACAATAGCATGCATTCCTAGTTCAGTATGAATTCTATAATACCACTGCTTACTTTTCTTCATACACTGTAGAGCAGGGGTCCCCAAACTTGGTAACTTTAAGACTTGTGGACTTCAACTTCCAGGGAGTCTAAGTCCACAAGTCTTAAAGTTGCCAAGTTTGGAGACCTCTGCCATAGAGCCTCCGTGGTACAATTGTTAGAGTGCAGTACTGCAGGCCACTTCTGCTGACCATCGGCTGCCTGCATTTTGGCAGCCCACTAGGCTCAAGGTTGACTCAGTCTTCCATCCTTCTGAGGTGGGTAAAATGAGGACCCAGAATGTTGGGGGCAATATGCTGACTCTGTTAAACCACTTAGAGAGGGCCGTAAAGCACTATAAAATGGTATATAAGTCTAAGTGCTATTCCTATTGCTATCAACTTTGCTGTTTCTGTTTTATCTGATTCACAATTTGCCCAAGCGATTTCATTATCCCTATTTTAATCATTACAATGTACTTTAATCAAATACAACTTTGGGGGTGTGGGGGGGTGGAATCTCAAACAAATCACCTGTGTTTTCTAGTTTTGGCTTATTTACATTCTCAATGAATTCTGAATAAGAACCAAAACTAATCTGTTGCTATTTTTATCTGTCAGCTAGAGTAAAGTTTTTATGCTTTGGCCTACTTTATGTGTACATGTGTGTTAGCCTTTGGTGTTTACCTTATAAGTGTAGCAGCACCTTCTATTTAAATTCCAAATCTCTTTGATGAGATAGAAATCCTCCAAGGATTCAAAAAAGTTTCCCTCTGCTCCAGCTTGGCTTAAGATTACTTTCAGGGAAGGAGCACACCTCACAGGGGTGGGATTAAAAATTTTTAACAACCGGTTCTGTGGGCGTGGCTTAGTTGGTGGGCATGGCCAACTCAATATCACTCACATCGAGGCAGAAATCTCCTCGTCTGGCCTCTCATGACTATGGGGATGCTGCAACAGTCATAAGTGTGAAAAATGGTCATAAGTCACTTTTTGCAGTGTCATTGTAACTTTGAATGGTCACTCCACCCAAGCAAAGTACCAGCAAAGGAGGGGAAAAAACTCCAGAGATATTCCTGAGACAGAAAGTCTAGTCCTGCCAAGAATATAATAAGGGTTAATGGAGAGGCAGTTTCTGTAAGCAACACCAGAATGTTTCCTTCCTTCCTGCCTTCCTTACAGGATTAGGCCAATAATTTCTTCTAACAACTGGTTCTCCAAACTGTTTAGAATGTTAACAACTGGTTTTAGCAAATAGGTGTGAACTGGTAGAATCCCACCTCTGCTGTCAGAGGATAGGCCCCCCCTTTTTCTTTTTGCAAATGTTCTAGGTTCAGCATTTCCAATCACAAGGACCTTAGGTAGCAGATGATGATAAGGACGAGTTCTGCTGGAGACCATCTTCCAGGCCAAATAAACAGTGTTATAAGAGTAGGTGGATAAACAGCCACACTTGTATAAGGCTGACTCCTGTATTTGGTTTTTTTCCATGTTACCTAATGTGCCCCCATCTGCTGTTTCTTGTTTATATCTTCCCTATAGTTATTTTCCATCTTACTTTTTTCACAAATGATGTAAATCTAGCATTCTTTGTCAAGCCCTTTCCTTCCCTTTCTCTTTTCCTTCCTTCTTTCTTCTCTCTCCCTCCCTCCCTCCCTCCCCTCCCTCCTCCTCCTTCTTTCTTTCTTTCTTTCTTTCTTTCTTTCTTTCTTTCTTTCTTTCTTTCTTTCTTTCTTTCTTTCTTTCTTTCTTTCTTTCTTTTTCTTTCCAAATAAGGAATTTTCCAGACTAAAAGAGGACTCCATGAACTGGCCCATACAGAGCTCTCGACCAATAGTTACTATTGTTCTCTGAAAGTACATTTAAGGTTTTGGGAACAAATAATAAAACAAACAGCTGAACAATTTTAAGCCTGGCCTCATTCCTACTTACAATTATTTTTAAGCTATCCCACCATTAGCCTGACTCTGACTCTTTGGTAAGAAATATTACATAAAATAGAAGGCTATGCTTCTATAAAAAAGGCATTGTTTTCAAATGCCACATGGCTTCTGTTCTGTATCCAGCTGTCATTTCTCCTTGTAATTTATGAGTAAGCAAATATAGTTTAATTCAGTCCCCTAAATGTTGCCCAATTGCTTCCTGTTGCACACTTTGAACTGCAGCGATGCTAAAATAAGCTAGTTTTAAAGAAAATCTCATAATAATACAGAACAGTACTTAACTATATTCCCATTATTTAAAAAAACCTTTCGGAATACTTCAAAAGCGGAAAGATACAATATCCTATACAAATTGTTTTAATGCATCTTCTTAAATTGCTCAAGACTATTCTTAATGCAGAACCTGCTGTCTTGGAAGATCCCCACATGCCAATTTGAAAGACTACGTATTGGCATTATTTCTTAAAGGAGCAAAACAGAGGTGGCATTCAGCAGGTTCTGACCAGTTCTGGAGAACTGGTAGTGGAATCTTTGAGTAGTTTGGAGAATCGGCAAATGCCACCTCTGACTGACCCCGCCCCATATATTCTCTGCCTCCCGAGTCCCAGCTGATCAGCTGGGTCTTCTTTGATTGCCCTGCACAGGAGAATGGAGCTGGAAAGCAGGTTAGTGGGGTGGGAAGGAAATGGGATTTTGCAGTAACCTTTTCCCAGGAGTGGGGAGGGAATGGAGATTTTACAGCATCCTTCCCCTGCCATGTCCACCAAGCCATGCCCACCAAGCCACACCATGCCCACCAAGCCATGGCCACAGAACCAGTAGAATTTTTTGGGGGGAATCCCACCACTGGAGCAAAAGTTCTTATCTCAGGAAAACTTTCTGATATAGGTAGAGGACTGATACCATATAATATTCAAGCAGAATAATTTATTCTAGGGTCTAGGTAATTAGTTTCACGGTTTAAAAGAGCATTGGGTCATTGTTCTCATTGGAGCTCAGGTGTAAAGAAAACTTTTAAAACCCAACTTTCTTAACACATTAGAAATAGCTCAACAAATAGCCTTTCAGATATTTATATGGTAGACTAGATCGGGGTCGCCAACCTTTTGGACCTCAGGGACCACCAAACTCATAATTTTAAATCCCGCGGACCAGATACCCTGGAAAAATCCCCCCAAAAGTCTGCAGGAAAATTCCCCACCCCATTTTCCTACCAATCGGTCATTCTTTGTTTGAGATTGCAGGATACTATCTCCAGCTCTGTTCTCGGGGGTTGGTGGGGGAGGAGGGCGGTGAGAGAGAGAGAGAGACTTTTGGCTTCATGCAAGGAAAGCAGCAGAAGTCTTTCTCTCCCCCAAACTCTGCCAGAAATGAGTCTTTGTGAGACTTGTTGCACCGGCGCAGCCTCTTGGAGCAGGATGCCTTGCAGGGTCCCAAAGACTTATTTCTGGTGGAGTTTGGGGGAGAGAAAGACTTTTGCTGCTTTTCTTGTGTGCAGCCAAAAGCAGAAGAAAGAAGCAGAGGGAAGCAGCCCGGTGGCCAGGCAAGGCACATGGGGCGAGTGGGGCAAGTTCCCCACTCTGCCCTTTCCCCCCTCCCCTCACTACCTCATGTTGTTCGCAGTGCAAGAGATGCAAGGCTTGTGTTCCCATGGGCCATGTGGGCGGCGCAGCCTTAAATTCCCGTGCAGCCTGGATTAATTGCTTTGGGGGTGACATTTCTCTGCAGACCACCACAATTTTCTTGTGGACCACCACATTTCCTTTACAGGTAGAAGCACTAACCAAGGCAAGCTGATTAGAACTGGGATAGGAAATCAAATAACCCCAGGGTAGACATTGTAGTGTCCAACCACTTCCATATGGATGGAAGGAAAACAACATGGATTTGTCAACATAGTCACTTGGTGTTCAGCTTGTCTCAGTGGAATATTTTCCTCACCAACTGTTAATTATCTCTACTCTAAGTAGAATAAGTTCCAAGTATTTATTAGTACTCTAATCTCTATTTTTATCCTTCAATTTACTTTAAAAAGGTTAAACGAGACACAAAACTTGGTATGTTTTTTAGAACATAAATACATCCAGCCATTGTTTGTCTTCTCATTCAAATAACTGCCAGGCATAAGTTGAAAAGAGTGATTTAAATAGCAAATTCATTCAGAAGTAACTATGGAATTTCACCTTAAGACACAGGAAGAAGTATTAAAATACATTTTGACATTTGTCAGTTAATAGTGGGATATCATTTCACCAAATTTCCAATTATTCAAAATAGAAGGCTTTAACCCTCGGTTTCTAAGTTGCAAAAATCCTGAGAATTGGGGATACAATGCTTCAAATGAGTCAAAAAATGATGAAAGAGTGTGCCATTACAGCACAAAAAATATAGGAAGTCAGGATGTAAGGGCAGTCTGGCTACAACATTAATTACCAGGGTTGATTTGGCTGGTCTGGCTGGCTATGCAGGTATCCCCTTCTTCCGTCACAACTCCATGTATATCCTTGACCATGCCAGATAGAAGGAGCATGCTGAATATTTGGTAGGTCAAGGGTGTCTGATAGCAAATAGGATGTCAGAGAAAGCAAAATAGTTATAATAAACTACCATTTCAATAACCTTCTGTTTACAAGGCAAATGTTATAACCATCTTGCTGTTACAACATTCACTGCAGAGGTGGTATTCAGCAGGTTCTGACCAGTTCTGGAGAACCGCTGGCGGACATTTTGAATAGTTCGGAGAACTGGCAAATCCCACCTCTGACTGGAGATTTTACAGTATCCTTCCCCCTGTCACGCCCACCAAGCCACGCCCACAAAACCGGTAGTAAAAAAAATTGAATCCCACCACTGATTCACTGTAAAGATTACTCTAAAAAGTATCAGATCATGGCAAGCCATGATTCAGTTAAAGGAGTATACTTGTCTCTGTAAGGGTTTGGCTGCATCAGGCTGAAACACACCATCTACAGAACAACAGAGTTGGAAGGGAGTATTCTCAGGAATCATATCCAATACCAAAATTGAAAAGCATAATTATCTTGCTTCTTCAAATTTTGTTTCCATAGAGTGTCACAAGGAATACCATGGCTTGCACCATTCTGATCTCTATAATGGATAAACACAAATTAATTGCTGATTAATTACTTCCCCAGGGAAATCACTAGACACAGGGGAAGGCTTCTGTTTAATTAAAAAGTAAGTCAAGTGAGTTAGAGAGATAAGGCCACACAGAGTCCATGACAGATTTAGATATGAACACCAAGGAGCTACATGTGTGGATAAGAAATTGAAAAAAATATTGTAGTAAAAGAGGAAAATATTAGATACATAATTGAAGAATGCTACACTGATCCCTTGGGAAGGTAAAATTCAGTAGATATGAATTAGATATGGATAAGAGAAAAAGCTATTGAAACGAAGAGTAGGAGGTACAGATATCAACTGCTGAACAGTATGGAGTCGCCCTGTCTGGGAGATGGATGGCATATGAAATGAATGAATAAAATAAAATAAATAAGTAAGTAATGTATTAATAAATTAATAAATAAATAAAATTTATGTATTAATAGATACATATTAACCTGAGAACAACTGGATGTCTGATGAATTCAGCTCTTGCTGTAATAATTAAGTAGGGTCTACTGTCCTCTGTCCTTCCCTCCCCACTCCTCTCTCTTCTCTTCCACCTCCCACTTCCTCTCTCCCCCCTCTCTTTTCCCAAGCCTCATTTCTATATTTTTCCTTTTTTTCTTGTGCAGTTCCCTCTTATCATACTTATGTGCTTCTCTGAGTGTGGATGGTTTATGTGTGAGAATGAACAGTTAAGGTATGTTAGAGAGTAGTTTTATAAATGAGATGAAAAGTAATCAGGTTACTTTTGTTGCAACAGTCCACCAGTGCCCTGGGGGCAGGAACTCTCAAGGTTAATCTCATCTGGAATCTAGAACCTTAAATTGACAGAATGAGGATGTTAGATGGGCAGGAGTGAAGAGAAGACACAAGAAGAACAGGTAATTTCTTTATTTAAGCTTAAAGCACAAGCCGCGAAACCGCAGCTGGTGCCGGCCTATGTAGCCGGCGCTGTCCAATGCTTCAGCCATTGACGGGACTCTATTCTTCCTGCCAGTGTCTGGGCCAATTGGTGGAGCCATCAGACTCCACTCGGCTGGCCATATAAGACAATACTTAACAGAGGAAGCAAGACAGCACAGGATATGCTTATATAGCCTTTTCTATATATTTTGGAGTGAGGAGGGATTTTAAATTCCTGCTTAATGCCCTTTCAAATAATTATGGAAATCAGATTAACCATATTCACTTTTAATTATATTCGGACATCAATGAAATATTTTTGCCATGATTCTGTCCCTTACTTTGTGGACAAGATAGCTCTTAGCCAGGGAAAAGTGAGGGTTTTCTGTCCTTGGCTGTCTATAGAAACTGAAGGTCAGTATAAGGAGTTGTGGGGATAGGGGCCTCTTCTCTCTTGGAGCACAGAAAGAGTTTCTGTTCGGCTTCAATGTCAGCAGATATGGAGAAGCTTGTTTTGAAAAGAGGCTCAGAACAACCTAGGAAGGTTTCTCTTGGAAGCTTTTCAGCAATGTAGGTGGGGAGGAGCGTTGGAAGGTTCTTTTGAAGATCTACAAATGGAGCTCTTGAGCATCATTTGCCTGTGTTCTTTGAAATTCCCAAAATCAGCAAACCACAAGTGGGCAGCCAATGACTGACAGATTGAGAGAATGTTTGTATGTTTGTACCTGGTTGTATTTGCAGTTTTGTAGAAGAAAAACAGTTTTATCTCTTTAATCCAGTTTTTGGCACATAACCCATGAAAAATGTACATAGGACACTGTTCTATTGATTGCTTTGCTTTTTTCCATAGCCTCTAGCCTTGAAGTTTAAGACCAGAGTGGGAGAAGATCCTCACATTTTAAAGGAAAAAGTGTCCACCACTGGAATAAACCAATAGAGCTGTGTCTCAAATGATTTGCCACAAATGTAATGAGGAAAATGTGTTTTTATTTGTTATACATTTCATTTGATTCTTCTGATTAAAAGAGATTGGCACATCAGATAAAGTTTCAAGATCAATCAAATGGCACATTGTATTTGCATTTAAATGAAGTAACCCACATCCCAGGATGAATTAAGTTTACCAAGATCAAATACAACTCTTTGTATGGGGGGCACATTCATAGTTTCAAAATGATGCTTAGACCTATGTAGTTGTTAATGGTAATCTAGATAAAGGAGCCTAATAGAGGGAATATAAACTTTTTTTAAAAAGTTGCTCAAATATCCAGAAATGAGGAACAAAGAATGCAACATAAATCCCAACCCAAACAGTAATAGAAAAATAAAGATGAGAAACACAACATTATAATATAAAAAATATGTTGTTTTTAAAGACAGCATTAAAACTTCACCATACATTAAAACACCACTTTTTATGTTTTATGATGTTTGTTAGAAATGATAGTCACCTAGCAGTTGGGTTGGAAATATATAGTATAGTAATTTAATTAAGTAATTTACAGGATAGTAATTTAATACTGTATCTTTAAGAGAATGCTGTAAGTGTGATTGGCTGAAGTTCCTCCAATGGCCATAAGATGGAGCCAGAAACCTGGTTTCTTTTTTCCATGCATTTCCTGTTTTGCGGTGTTGCCTGATTGTCATTCTGCCTGGATTGCTGTGAGTTTTGCAACTGTTAGCAAACTCCGTTTACTGAACTCTGTTTATGATACTTGACTTTGTTTTTGGATTATCCCTGGACTGATACTAACTGCTTTAATCGTGTATGATTTGGACTGTTTGTTGGACTTTGTTTACCCATTTACTGGAAGTAAAACCTACATTTTACTATTCAGTGTATCTTTATGTTGGTTGTGTGTTATTCAACATCACTCTCACTATGCTTCCCTGAGTGCACTCATTCTCCTAATGGGGAATACCTCAACACTGGTTATGGGCCCAGCACATACCAGACTCAGATAACTGAGAGTTAGTGTGAATACACAGTACCATATACAGGCAGCTGTTTACTGTTTAATTGTGGGTTACTGTCCTGGTAAAGAAGGCACAAGACCCGTCAACAAGTCTATCACTGATAACCTGGTTGGATGGAACAAACTATGTTTCCTGATCTATGAAGTGCAGTCTACTTCTGCATAGGGAAAGGTTATGGGCTACACTTCAGGATCCACCGGATGTAAATGCTTGGGATCCAAATAATGAGGATGATGCCAAAAAGTTAGCTACTTTAAATGGAACAATGAACGAGCTCTTTGTATAATTGGACTAATACTGAGTGACCAGCAGCTAGTCCATATTCGTGGAGAATACTTGTTTATAGAACGAAGAGGGAAAACGTTACAAGCCATGGCTCGCACTATGTTATCTGATTCAGATTTGCCTGAAACACTGTGGGGTGAAGCCATAATATGTAGCAACCATTTGTTAAACAATGTGGTGAATACAACAACTGGTGAATTGCCATTCACTTGTTGGCATGGCAGAAAACCAGATTTAAATTATCTACACACATTTGGAGCTCCAGCATGGGTGCATATTCCCACACAAGTAAGACTGAAAGGGCAACATAGAGCTAGGAAATTATTTTTCGTAGGTTACGAGGCCAACCATAGATCATTTAAATTCTGGGCTCCAGCCACAGCTAATATTTACTGTAGTGCTAGTGCTAAATTTCTTGAGCATGTTGGGTGGCATAAACTAGAACAGGAATCCAACAATGATGTTGTTATCGACACCCAAGTAGTCCCTAATGATGAGATAGTTAAACCATCAATAGCCATTAAAGAGGTAGAACAGGCACAGGAGGAGGTAGAAGAACAGGAGCAGGTGGAACATGAGAGTCCACCAGTAAGCCCTGAGTTACCTAGACGTTCAACTCGTGTAACACGACCACCAGATAGATATCAGGCTAGTATAGTATGCCAAGTAAATATAGTTCCTACAAACTATAATGAACTGAAACTGTATCCTGCTAAGGATCAGGCTGCTTGGCAGGAAGCAATGGAAAAGGAACTGAAATCCTTACAAAGGTTGGAGGTATATGAAAATGTCAGGTTACCACCAGATGAGCATGCCATAGGGTGTAAGTGGATTTATAAAATTAAGACAGGTGTGGATGGGACTGTTACCCATAAAGCCAGGTTAGTAGCACAGGGGTTCAATCAGTCAGTCAACGACTACGATGAGGTGTTTGCACCTAGTCTGAAGGCTACCACATTATGAGCAGCATTAGTGTGGGCAGCTAAGAATAAATACACACTAAAACATTTGGATGTTGAGACAGCATATCTGCATGCACCGTTGCAACACACTATATATTTAAAGAAACCTTTAGGTATAAAAACTGATAACAAAACTGATTGCTGGAGATTAAAAAAGAGTCTTTATGGCTTGAAGCAATCAGGATATGACTGGAACTAGTGCATAGTGAAGGAATTAACAAAGATAGGTTTTCTAGCTGGCATGGCTGATCCATGTTTATTCAAAAAAGAAAGTGATGGTTTAATTTCATTGTTGCTATTGTTCACTGATGACATAGCATTAATCACTAAGACTGATCAAGAAGTTACTGGGATTATTTCACTGTTAGAGAAGAAATTTAAAATAAAACATTTAGGAGAGATTAAACAGTATCTTGGTTTGAAAATAGATAAAACTAAGGGAGGATACAAAATCTCATAGGTAGATAAAATTAGCCAGTTACTGAAGAACTTTAAAATGGAACTTTGTAAACCGGCTAAGACACCAATGAGCCAGGAGTTTGGCCACAGTGATGTGCAAAGTCCTGTTTTTGATAAGGACATTTATCAATCATTGATTGGTAGCTTATCCTATCTTGGTAATTGGTCTAGGCCAGACATAGCATATAGAGTCAACCAATTAGCCAGATTTAATGCTGAGCTTACTGAAAAGCACTGGCAAGCTGCTAAGCGTGTGTTAAGATATCTGAAACAAATGATGCATTATGCATTATATTTGGAGCCTAAGGATGAAATAAGTTTAACTGCATATGTCAATGCAAGTTTTGCTACAGATACACATAAATCAATGTCAGATCCTGTAGTGTTATTAGGAAAGGTGTTAATTGGATGGCAGTCTATTTGACAAAAACATCTAAGCTTATCAACAGAGGCTGAATTCTCATGTTTGTCTCTATTATGTATGGAATTAGCATGTTATAAACAACTAATGATAGTTATGGGAATTAAGGTAAATGAACCTATTGTTGTATATGAAGACAACCAATCAGCAATTCAGATGGCTTCCAATCTCGCTGTAAAGACAAGATCAAAACACACCAATCTACGATATCTAAATGTGAGACAATGTGTTCAAAGTAAAATGATTATACTGGAGTACTGCATGTCAGAGAATAACATTGTAGATCATTTTATGAAAACCCAAGGCACTGTAAAACATAAGACTTACTGTGAGGAATATGGACTTAAACTGTAAGGTTTTATATATTGTCCTACCCAAAGGGGAGAATGTTAGGAATGATAGTCACCTAACAGTTGAGTTGACAATATATAAACCAGGATAGTTATTTAATACTGTTGTATCTTTAAGAGAATGCTGTAATTGTGATTGGCTGGGGTTCCTCCAATGGCCATTAGATGGAGCCAGAAACCTGGTTTGTCTCTCTTGCATTTCCCTGTTGCCTTTTTCCTGATCATCATTCTGCTGGAATTGCTGTGAGTCTTACAACTGTTAGCAAACTCCGTTTTCTGAATTTTGTTTATGATACTGGACTTCATTTTTAGATTATCCCTGGACCGATTATCTTGAATACTACCTGCTTTAACTGTGTATGATTTGGACTGTTTGTTGGACTTTGTTTACCCGTTTACTGTAAGTAAAACCTATATTTTTACTATTCAGTGTATCTGTATGCTGGTTGCATGTTATTCAATGCCACTCTCACTACGTTTCTCTGAGTGCACTCATTCTCTTAATGGGGAATACCTATAATAATAATCTCACTACTTCATGCAGAATCTTTTCTATACTTGGCTGTTGAATTCCACAAAGAAACCAAAGTCAATATATATGCTAAGTGATGGAGTTGAAAATTAGGAAAGTTCAGAACCTCATTATTATAAAATAAGCATAATTTGGACAAAGAAAACCTTTTCTTTTCTATTAAATCATTCTTAATAACTTAATCAGCTCTAAATATCTTAAAAGGATTAGCAATACTTTTAAATATGTATATTGATGTTTGTTTATACAACATTATTCCTTCCCCGAAAGCTCACTGGAAATATCACTAATAATTAGTGATCATTTAGCATATTGTTGTACTGTATAAATTTTGGCATAAAGTACTGACAATTATTTGTAAAGCAAAACATATATTAGCATATAATAACTGTTGATGTTCAAATTTAGCTGTTTTAATACCTAAAGCATCTTTTCATTTATTGATAAAACTAGGCAGTGGTTCCAGTATCAAACCAAACATAACAGGAAATAAAGAATGTCCTTTATAAGTTGTGTAAAGTATCTTAATATGTGAAGAAATAATTCAATTTGCAATAATCCAGGCTGAAAGGTTAGAATAACGACACTTAATCTAATTTATATACTAAAGGGTCCAACTTTTGGCATATACATCCATGCACATCCACACATACAAATACACACAAATAAGGTTCACCAAACCTGGACCTATCACCCAAGGTCAATACCAAGGCACATAGAAGATGAAACCAGCCAAAGGTGAATGTCCAATTCAGGTAAACATTTCTTTCTGGATACCCAAAATTACACCTATTAATAAATAAAAGATCCCTTTCTCCATATGGCTGTCATCTCCAGCTGCAATATTAATTAAGCAGGAAACTATTTGATATAGTTAATCAGTGGAGAAAACCCACAAAATCATCAGGGTGCACTGAATACCCCCTTTTTGCCATTCAGCTAACTGCAATTTAAAATGATTTGTAGAGGGCTCTATTGTTGGGAGGACCCAAGGAAAGATTTCAGTATAAAGGTAACCACCTCAAATTCGTAAATTTGTAGACTACTTTTTGATTGCTGGAGATTAAGCTGTTTAAACAAACTCTGCCTCTGCTCAAAGTACCTTGCCTGTGTGTTGTATGGAGAAGCCAGCCTAGATTTGAACTCAGAACTTTCTTTTAAGAAAATATGCGCACATTTTGTTGTGTACTCTTAATAGAGACGTACTTTTATTACAGATTAACAGAGTTGGAAGGGACCTTGTAGGTCATCTAGTCTAACCCTCCACCGAAGCAGGAGACCCTACACCATTTCTGACAAATGGCAGTCCAGTCTCTTCTTGAAAGCTTCCAGTGCTGGCGCTCCCACAACTTCTGAAGGCAAGCTGTTCCATTGATTGATTGCTCTCACTGTCAGAAAATTTCTCCCTATTTCCAGGTTGAATCTTTTCTTGTTCAATTTCCATCCATTATTCCTTGTCTGGCCTTCAGGTGCTTTGGAAAATAGCTTGACCCCTTCCTCTCTGTGGCAGCCCCTCAAATATTGGAAGACTGCTATCATGTCTCCCCTGGTCCTTCTCTTCACTAGACTAGCCATGCCCAGTTCCTGCAACCATTCATCGTATGTTTTAGTCTCCAGTCCCCTAATCATCTTGGTTGCTCTTACTTGTATATATACTTAGCAGAATTCTGTACTTTTGTTCGCATGCTGATTGTTCATTGTGTTCAAGAATACACAACAATCTATCTAGTATGTTTCTTTCCTTTGAAAGGAGACATCAGTGAAGTGGAACCTGAAAGGATGGGTGGTCTTCCATATGTTTGTGTGTGAGAGAGAGAGAAAGAAAGAAATGATCCCATAGTTCAAGCTCATAAATCATTTGAGGAAATTCAACTAACTGACCACAGGAGACCAAAAACTTGCCTCCAAGTCTTTTACATTCATGTTTTTCGTGTCAAGAGATGTGGTCAGATATGATTAGTGGAGCAAGACCAACATTTGCTTTTTCATCTAGCTTTCCATTTTGACTCAGATTCAGACTGTAGATTTAATGTTCTGAACTAAGTATTAAAACTTGAGTAAAATCCTGCCTGCCTAGACAGCATCCTCAGCCAGTAAATTGGACTCACTGAAAGCCTATGGTGTTAATCTTTCCCTACTCTTTGAGTGTATCCTTTATGGTACATAGAAATGATGTCTGTTCCTTATTTACCATTCATCCCTTCCCCAGTAATGTGTAAAAAATAAAGTTGTAAACTAATTACAAGTTTCACCAAAGAGACTAGCAGTAAAGGAACAACTGTGGAGCCAGAATTCAGCAAAATCTGAAGCACCATCTGTTTCCATCTCTGCTTTAGGAGGTGATGGGCAAGTCAACTGACAGTGTTTTCCTTGGAAAAAAAGAAAAGTACAGCTTCAGATATAAGCAGATACCATGTACCAATTTGCAAAATTCCAAACCTTTTGTTTTTATAGCTTCTTTTAGCTTACAGTGAAATTGTTGAGAGTGGCAATATCCTTCCATGCTACCTGAGGTGATAAATGCAAATGAGTGATTATTAATACCAGAACATCTGGAAGATGTATTATAAGTGGATACTTGGCTGTGAGTTGTTGTATGGTCAACAGAATCATGGAAAAAAAGACATATTTTGGAGTACTAACATAGACTAATTCTGTAATGTTTGAAAACCACTATAAATATGTATTTAAATCAATCCTCACTCCCAACATATCCAAAACAGATTTTGCCTCAATCAGATCAGAAACTATTTTGCCATTCAAAGACAGAATTTGGGTTTTAGCCCAAACAGTTGGAAAGTTCTTTCTCATTGTTATGATAAATATGCTAGTTTCTTTCCAAACCTTCTTGCCTTTCTGTGAAACCACAGTGGGTTCATGCCTACAAGCCAAAACTGGGGTCTGGCTTGGAACTATCAAATTGCCCTTGCCAAGTGGCCTCCTAAAAGCATAGCCTAATTAATTAAGCCATTTTTGAAAAAGGGAGTATTAAAAAGATAAGAGTTTTGAACTGATATGATTAAAAAAAATACAGCCAGGTGATCCTAACTAAGGTTGAAAGCACTTCAGGACAGAAACATAAGATAAGTTGTAACTATATGGTGTTCAACAACAGAATATGTTGTTAGATTTTATCCAGTCAGGTATACAACTTACAAAACATTACAACACTGTGAGTATTTAACACAAATTCTTAGTAATAGCAGTATTTTACCAAGAGTCTGAAAATGACATACCTGTAGTGCAGGGGTGTCAAACTCAAGGCCCCCAGGCTGGATCTGGCCTAAGAGGCCAACCTGGAAACAATGAAGGACCAACCCACAGTGCCTCTGTCAGTGAAAATGGAGCTGTTTTCACTGGCAGAGGGTTTCAGAAGACTATTGCAGCCAAAAATGGAGCTTAGGAGCCCATTTTTGCTTGCAGAGCGCTCGAGTCAATACTGACGCCCCCAATATGAGTGACATTGATCTGGCCATGCCCAACCCGCCCCCCAGATCAAACACAATCCTGATGCCCCCCCCCAATGAAATAGAATTTGACACCCCCACTGTAGTGGTTATTTTTTGTTTTATACTCTGTACATAGGGAGCTTGCTTCTGAGTTCGTTTATTTTAGTTAGTGTTTTGGGCCTCTTTCGATGTATCACCTTCAATATTTCCAAGTCATGGAATCTCATATTTCCAAGTCATTGTTCTATGCAATCTAGAACTTTCTGCTTCCAAAGTGATACGTTTTTCCTCGTCAGCCTTGCTGCTTCTGTGTTAGTTGCCTCTGCACCATCTCTCTTAGGTAAGGTGAGACATGCCTGTTCATTCTGAGAAGTCATGGAAAGATGGGAAACATTTGCTGACTAAAGAAAATCCTTAGAAAGTTCAGAGGCCTCTTTTACTGCACTTACATCTTGTAATCAGTATTGGTGAGGTCTGATAGCAGCATAGTTTATGCTTTGCAAATGAGCTTTTAAAATGACATAAATCCAATTATCCATGAACAGTCATCCTTGCTACAAACATCACACTTGATATGAGTTTGCTCTACTGAATAGAAGAATGCAGTTCATCTAAGGTAACGAGGTTCATTCCTTTTCCCAGCAATCAGCTTGAATCTCAGCTGTCATCTAAGTACCTCTAACCCATCACATTACCAAAATAGCAAGCTTCTTAATCCTCGACTGCCCAGAACAAAGGTTTAATTCACTCAGCAGGATTGAAAAAAGATCTCATGAATCTGCCAGTAGCATAAGTGTTATTTTTGTGAGAAAAGAGGGAAACAGGAATCTGCTGATATATGTTAGATTAAAGAGTTTATTGTGTTGAGATAAATCTTCCAAGTTTAAGGACAACTAAATGAAAGACGTAGGATTTCTCCACATGGCATCAACTACACAAGTCTTGGACCTGATTTGTAATCCATATCAAGATGTCCAGGGATGGGTTTCAAAAAATTTAGCAACTGCTTCTCTGCCCAGTTGTTTTGTGGGCATGGCCATGGTGGGGATGGCCTAGTTGGCCTCATGTACCACAGCAACAGGCTCATTTCTGGCCTTCTGGAACTTCTGGGAGGCCCATTTTTCTTTTTTTTTCTTTTTTTTCTGTTCTTTTTTAAAATTTTTATTGGTTTTTAAAACAAACTTAAACAAACAAAACATAAAAACATCAAGCCATCTTCCATATATATACATACAATGTGCCGGTTGGCTTACAAATAGTTTTGTGCTTCCATTTCGTAGTCTTCAATTACAATTACATTATATATAATCTCGTATTTTCAATCAAATATTAAATACATTAATATCATTATTAATCAATCATTTGACTATACTTTTATTCATTCATGCTTTATGAAATAATCATATTTTACTTAATTTGTTTTATGACAGTTCATATTATCATCCCAAATCTATCCTAGAACCATTTTTCACCCTCCCTGGGTTCTGAAGGCTCTCCTTGAACCTCCAGGAGGGCAAAAACAGCCTCCCTGGGTTCTGGAGGCTCTCCTGAGGCCAGAAACAGGCCGTTTTCCAGCCTTCTGGAGCCTCTGGGAGGTCCATTTTTCACCCTCCCTGAGCCTCTGCACAGGCCTTGCACTTACCTGGGATCCAATATGGGCCACGTGGAGACTCCAGGGAGGGGTGGGGCAGGGTGGGCAGGGCCAGCCAGTTGTTGCAACTCTCAGTTCGGCGAACCAGATGTAAAATTAACATCCGGTTCACTTGAACTGGTGCAAACTGGTAGCAGCCCACCCCTGAAGATTTCTTTAAATGAGAAGCAAACTGCTATGTGAGTCACAACACAATTGGTCAATGGTGACCTGGCAGAATAGTAGTGATAATGCTCAGTGCAAGGCGAAACATTCTTTTGTTACAAGTTGATGGTAAATTGATGGAAGATTTGGTCCTCAAATCTTGCCTGTTCCTCGTCTACTAGGTTTGTGTTGGGTATATGGATACACCAACTAGGTTTGGGTGACTAAATATATAAACCTAGGTTTAAGTGTTTGTAGCTTTAAGCACCAAACTGCAATGTAATTAGATAATTAAGGGTGCGGTTACAAGCTGCAATAAAAGGCAGTAAGAGAAACGTAACACCTCCTGGTTACTGGTTCTGGTCACTGGTTCCTGGTTTCTCTGATCTCTGCTGCCTGCTGTTTACTCCTGTTTGAGACGTCTGCTTGTTAATGCTTGTTGGCTACTGTGCTGAACAAAAGGACTGTTTACTTGGTGAGCTGATATCCTGTGCATACTCAGCGTTGTCTTCGAGAGAAAGGTATCGGAAGGAGAAGATATATAAACAAGCAGATAAGGACATTGTACTGACTAGTTAATGGACTAGGTTACTGGATGGATATATTGGATAATGACATATGGACTGAATGACACTGCTTAAACTCTGAATGAATTAAATAACTATTTAAAACTACAAACAGTGTTTTTGTCTCCAGTGTGTGTATACTTTTTGGGCCCAGCCTCTCTCTCATTTGGCTGCCTGGCTTGACTGCTGCTGTGCACTCTGCTTGGGGGTTTGTCCCCAAACACTAACAGTTTGTATTGTTTTAGTGAACCTATAAACTGCTAATATATGTATCTAATGTAAAATGTTTTAATTGCACTAAGCAAGCTACTGGATCTTAGATTGTTGGGTCATCCTACTTTAGTTTTCTGAAAATAAGAATTGCCATTAGCCCATAATCCCCAAGGATGTGATCTTATTTATCTGTAGTTGTGGATAGTGAGGCCAGAAAGGGTGGCCATCAAACTCCCATTGGTTTGATTTCTAATAAGCTTAGGGAAATTTAACCACTGTCAGGGATTTCCTTGGTCTTCACTGAGCAGTTAAATGCTTGCCTTATGCAGTCATTACTGATGACCAGGTTGTCAGATCTCATGCAACATGGTTTTCTTTATTTGCATTATTTATTACATTTTTTATCCTGCCTTTATTACTTTATAAGTAACTCAAAGCAGTGAACATACCTAATACTCCTTCTTCCTCCTATTTTCCCCACAACAACAATCTCATAAGGCAGGTTGGGATGAGAGAGAGTGACTGGCCCAAGGTCATCCAGCCAATTTTTCATGCCTTGGATATGACTAGAATTCATTGTCTCCTAGTTCATAGGCACTTTAACCAGAGGTGGTATTCAGCAGGTTCTGACTACTTCTGGAGAACCAGTTCACGGAAATTTTGAGTAGTTCGGAGAAACTGCAAATACCACCTCTGACTGGCCCCACCCCCATCTATTCTCTGCCTCCTGAGTCCCAGCTGATCGGCTGGGTCTTCTTTTGTTGCCCTGCACAGGAGTACGGAGCTGGAAAGCAGGTTAGTGGGATAGGGAGGGAATGGAGATTTTGCAGTATCCTTCCCCTGGAGTGGGGTGGGAATGGAGATTTTGCAGTATCCCTCCCCTGCCATGCCCACCAAGCCAAGCCCACCACACCCACCAAGCCACGCCCATAGAACCAGTAGTAAAACTTTTTGAATCCCACCATTGACTATAACCACTAAACCAAACTGGTTCTCAATGTACTACTTCCAAAACACTTTGAGGACCAGAGAAGACTCATGCCACAAATATAATTAGCAACTTTGTGAATGTCTTAAAACAGTAAATAACAACCAGGGGAAGAAGATTCAAACAGTCAAAATCATGACAAGAGTTAGATGGAGAATAACCATTTGTCTCTGCTGTGATTCTATTCTGGATCAGTTTCCTGTTTGAGTTGGCAAAAAACTCTAATTGATGTAGAAGGGAGCTTTCTTCAAATGGAAAGGTCAGAAACGGGGGACTCTTCTGTACAGTGGATCTACCCTAGTTGCAAAGGATTGAAAACTTCTTATCACTGCTGTTGCCAAATTCCAAATTCTGGCAGCATTCCCATTTTTGATTTCAGCTTTTGCAAATAATTAAGGTAATAAAATGCAGGTCAATTTTGATCCCACAGATTTTGGGGTTAAGTTTGTTTTCCTGTTGTCATTTCAAAAGCAGCTAAAGGTTTACATCAATCAATCAATCAATCAATCAATCAATCAATCAGAATAGAGCTCGAAGGGACCTTGGAAATCCAACTTCCTGCTCAAGCAGAAGGCCCTATACCAGTGATGGCTAACCTTCTCAGAACCAAGTGTCCAAAGCGTGCACTCATGTGCCCCCAAAATGCAGCGTGTGCATGACCCCCCCACATGCTCACATGACCCTCCTGGTGACCCCTGTGATGCCCATGTGTGCAACCCCACACATGAGCAACCCCGTGCGTGTGCCCCTCCCCTGCTCATGTGCACATAACTCCCATGCATGCACCACACCCCCACACATTCATGCACTACTCCTTCAAATGCCCCCCCATGCATGCACGGCAGAGACTCGAAGATGGGCTGGCTGGCGGGAGGTTGCGCATGCATGTACAGCTGAGCTGGGGCGATGGCTCACGTGCCCGGAGAGAGGGCTCTGCATGCCACCTTTGGCACTCATGCCATAGGTTCACCATCATGGCCCTATACCAGGGGTGGGCAAACTACGGCCTGGGGGCCACATCCGGCCCGTTGGTCTTTTTAATCTGGCCTGCCGAAGATTGGTACAGAATTAAGGTTTGATGTGAATGACTGAATGATTGCATTCATTTGATTTTGACTTGTAATGACAGGCATTTCGACACCAGGTGGCGGCCCGTCTGTCAAATTTTAAAAGTCAATGAGGCCCCCGAGCCAAAAAGTTTGCCCACCCCTGTCCTATACCATTTCAGATAGATCCAGTGATGAAGCACCCACAACTTCTGAAGGGAAGCTGTTTCACTTGTTAAAGGTCCTCATTGTTAGGAAATTTCTCTTTAATTCCAGGTTGCTTCTCTCCTTGATTAGTTTCCACCCATTGTTTCTTGTCTTGCTCTCTGGTGCTTTTGAAAATAAGTTGACCCCCTCTTCTTTGTGGCAACTGCTCAAATATTTGAATATCATGTCATCCCTGGTCTTTCTTTTCTCTAGACTGGCCATACCCAATTCCTGCAAATGTTCTTCATATGTTTTTGTCTCCAGGTCCTTAATCATCTTAGTTGCTCTTCTTCACAATTTTTCCCAAAGTCTCAACATCTTTTTTTAAAAAAATGTGGTGACCAAAACTGCAGCATTTTAAGTGTGGTCTTATTAAGGATTTATAAAGCGGTACTAATACTTCACATGGTTTTGATTCTATGCCTCTATTTATAAAACCAAGGATTGTATTAAACGTTTTTTTTTTAAAAAATATTTTATTGTTATGTTATATGATTAAAAATTATTATGTCTTGGCTTTTTTATTAAAATATTTTATTAAAATAAGACCAAGACATTTCCTCCACAAAGAAAAAAGCCTAAAGTTATTTTGTCATTTGAAGACAGTTTTTCTTCCAAACATCAAATGTATTGTTGATCTGCCAATTGCAAGGACGTTCTTTGCTAGGATGATGTTTAAACCATTTGTTAAAATTCATAAATATTAGCCTTGACAGTCTGCAGCATTTTAAGTGTGGTCTTATTAAGGATTTATAAAGCAGTGCTGCTTCTTCTGCTTTGGAAACAGATTAACTGGGATGACTCTTGAAAAGTGAAAGAAAAGAGACCGAGGATGGCCTTGGAACACTCTATTCACTAGATTAATACCAATTGTTACTATCCCAGACAGCCATGATTTTCTTTACAATCCCACAGTCATTTTGTGTCCTATGGAGAAACTTGTCTCGTTGCGATATTTTATAATTAGCCATGAGTGTGGCTCCAGCTATCCCAATTTCAACTCCTGCATTTCCTCACTACTAGTCAGATGTCTACAATTTTGCAACAATCCTCTAGTGGTCTTCAAAAAAGAGTGACAATTGCTAGCACATTGAAACAAATCTACTTCTTTAATCCCCAGTTGGGTGTCCTCAAGTTGTATTGGTGCAAAACCACTTAGAAGCCAAAGACTGGGATGATCAGAAGAATTGCTTTAGACAAAGGTATGCTCAAATAATTTATTTTTTTAATTCTGTATCTTACCTTTATTATTTTTAAAAATAACCCAAGATGGACATATCAAATCCACCTTCCTCCTCCCATTTTCCCCACAACAGCAACCCTGTTAGCTGAAAGCTAATGAGTGGCCCAAACTCACCAGCTGGTTTCATGATTAATAGAGGACGTTAACTCATAGTCTTCTGCTTTCTAGGCTGGTGCCTTAACCACTAGACCAAAATAAAGTTGTTGTTTTGTTCTCATGAAAAGGAAGCTAATGGCATGATGATGATGATGATGGTGGTGGTGGTGGTGGTGGTGGTATTAGTAGCAATAGTCATATTCTATCTGGCATGAGATATTTAAATGCTATTGTCTTGGTATCAAAATATTGTACAATATTTGTGAGCTGATTTGTGAGCTTAGTAAGAGAAAACATGAGGAATAAAATGGGACTTTTCAGGCAGCTGAGGGAAGTCACCCAGAAGGTTGTGATAAAGAAAATTAAATTAAAGACAGGTGCTTTTCAAACCATGTTCCTAAAGCATTCCAGATGCCACATGCTGTGCTACTTGATGAGACCATCTTCAAAGACTAACTCAGGCAAGGTGCATTACAATTAGTAGTTGGTTTAATGTGAACTATTATGCTGAAGAAAGCCAAAGGGAAACATCAAAGAATAAAAAAAAAAACTAAGGGCATTTGAGAATTTCAAAAATTGTTATCTTTACACTATATACCTCGGCAGCACAGTGGTTAGAGTGCAGTAGTGCAAGCTACTCCTACTGCAATTTGGCAGATCGAATCCCACCAGCTCAAAGTTGACTCAGCCTTCCATCCTTCCGAGGTGGGTAAAATGAGGATCGAAAATTGTTGGGGACAATATGCTGACTCTGTAAACTGCTTTGAGAGGGCTGTAAAGCACTGTAGAGCAGTATATAAGTCTAACTGCTATTGCTATTGCTACCTCCTACTATCAATGCAATAGGACTTCATACTATTAAAATATTACAGGTTTCCTTTTCTGTCATAGAATGTAGTTTGGATTCCCAGGGGAAAGGCAGTACACTCCAGAGAAGTAAGAGGCAACTAAGTTCAGATACTTTGTGTGAGAGAAAGAGGTGAAGACAGCCCCTCCCTAGTAGTTTCCAAAGTATATGGTCCTTGTGGAAGTCCTTGACTTAGAGCACAATTGAGTCCACAATTTCTGTTGCTAAACGAGAGAGTTGTTAAGTGAACTTTTCCCCATTTTACCCGCTTTCTTGCCATGGCTTCCCCATGGACTGAGCTTGTCAGAAGGTTGCAAAAGTTATCACATGACCCCAGAACACTGCAACTGTCATAAATATGAATCAGTTGCCAAGCAGTTGAATTTTGATCATGTGACCAGAGGGATGATGCAATGGTTCCAAGAGTGAAAAACCATCATAAGTCACCTTTTTGGGGTGCTGTTGTAACTTTGAATGGTCACTAAATGAACTGTTGTAAGTTGAGGACTCCCTGTAGTAGTTTGCTACAGTTTGGCAAGAGTTTGTTCTTAGGTGAGAAACAATAAAGTCATTTGCTTGGAAGAACCATTACATGTCTTTGGTTTCTGGAGCCTGACATTTTCTGATTCTTGAATGCCTTTTTTGTTTTATTTTATTTTTCAAGGCAAGCCATTCTGATTTCGGGACTAAGCTGTTCATTTATGTTAGCTTGAAGAAAATCAGAAGCTCTTTAAATATTCCCTTTCCAATGGAAATGGAAGCAATAGTTACAAAAAGCCCATACCATGATAGATCCTCCCTACATTACTCCCAGCTTGATCCTTACTTGGTGGTACAGTGGGTGGGAATATCCCGTAGCAATAGTCTTTGGAGAGTATAGGCTGGGAAAGACTGGAAAGGAGTACCTAGCTTGAAAGAAGCAAGGAGAAATATATGACAAGCATAAAGGAAAATTGATGGACTTAAAATCACTTAGAGAGAGAGAGAAAGTAAATTATACTACAGGGCAATATCTGAAATAAGGCACGTGGAAATTATCTAGTTTTCACGAATGTAGCATGATTTCCCCTAAGGCTGGCTGAGCCACATTTTTCTTGCATTTCACAAAACAGTGTAATTTGCAGAGGAGATAGGGAATAATATGATCTGTATAAAAGATGCTGAAATGTTATTTCTCTTAATAGACTTATTTATGTAAAAGAACTTGGAGATCTGTATTCAGACTGGCCAAGTCATTTTTGTAGAAGGTGGGAGTATCTGAGCGCTGAAAAGCAATGCCTCCAAGTGGGAGCTAACAATAGCTTAAAATCTAAGCAGACCTTTTTCATCCAAAATTTAGAAAGCCTTATAAATAGGTTTTCTGTCTGCCTCTCTAGAAAGGATGTAATAAAATAGCCAGAACCACAGATAGAGATCTTGTGCAATGTGAAACATTAACTTTAGAAACCCCAGCAGGATATTATGGACCAGCACTGGATTAATGGACACAGAGAAGACTTAAATTGAACCAATACTTAGCTTGTTTTCAGTCATATTTCAGAGCCTCTGCTCTGGAAATATGTGTAGCAATAGGAGAAGATGGACATGAAAATAAATTAGCCATTAGACTTCATCCACTATCTGAATTCCTACCCCATACCAGGTTTTCCAATAAGAAAAGCAGATCTTTAACCCTTGTAGAAACTAAAAATGAATTAACCCTATAGGCATTTTTCTTTTTTGTCTTGCCTATGAGGAAAAAGGACTGCTTCCATTTTTCAGTGTGTTAATCCATAAAGTCATAGTTATACCAGCTTACGAGCAAGGCCAATTATTTCTTTGTGAAAGACTTCTGATTCATTCTAATCTACATTTTCTGGAAAAGACTATGGCCCTTAGAAAATACTTTTTGTGTGTTTTGCTTCCAGAAAATATGGAAGATCATCTTCAGTGAAATGTGTGGGAAAAAAGAAATTGGAGAGGCAGCGTGAGGAGCTCCAGTGGGCATGGGCAGTGCCAAGCGACAAGCTCTCTAATCCCTGTGGGTCCAGCCAGCAAGGTGAAAGCCTAACACCGAGACTTGCCAACAAGCCAGAAAAGAGCTCCATTCCTCAGCAAACACTCAATTCAAAAGTACTCGAAGATCTCTGATTCCTCCCATCCTTGACCAGCACACCAGTAAAGAACTCATTCCTCAGTGGGCACTAAGTTCGGGAGCACTCTATTCAAAAGCGCTCAAAGATCTGCGACTCGACCCATCCTTACTAGAAGGTAAGGCAGTGAGGCTCACTAGTACCAGGGGCTCAATGATCATCCTTGCAGGGCGGTGAGATGGTGAGATTCATCCCATCCTTGCAGGGCGGTGAGCATCGGGAACTGTGAGTCAGTCTTCAGACATTTTCAGCCAGGGTATGAAACAGGCTGCTTCCCCCCTGCTGCCTCTCCTTCCCTCTTCCCTCTTCACCAAATTGCTAATCCAGACTTCCTCTTTAAAAGGACAGTAACTTTGGACTTTCAATAAGTATGGAAGTATTGTTATAACTGAACTCCTGTGAAGATTGGAAGTAATTTTATTTCCTGTGATAGAAGCAGAAGTATATTGAAGCCAGGAGTGAATGCTCAATACAAATCTGAGTCTACACAGTAAAAATATAAACTGTTCAAATAGCCAGTGCAAGACTATTTTTCTTTCTCTTTCTCTTAAAAGCGACAAACTTTAAAAGTGTATTTAAATTAACTAGGTGGGGGCCAGAAATCCCATTCATCAAGGGAAAACAAAACAAAAAGTTTCCTGTTGCCTCCCAGTGAATTGTTCTGTTTATCTCTGCTGAAGAAGGGGCCAGAGATCCCCCCCTTCAACATCTTTGCATCTTTACTATCTCAAAAACTCAATCTACAAAATAAGAAAGAGAGTGTAAACCCTTGCTCATTGATTGTTTTCAAACAGCCCAGGAAAAGAGACCTCCTGCCAGTTTATCAAAGGTTATAAACCTTTTCTCAGATATCAGCAACAGCTAAGCAAAACAAAGCAAAGCAATAACCCTTTACTTACCAACTCTCAATACTACTTCATACTACTTCATTACTTTCATTATCTCAAAAAAATCAATTTCTTTAAAATAATTAATTTTTATCAAATGATCAATTGATTTATTGTTTTTATTGCTTTGTATGATTGTTTTGTGCATATAGTGTAATTACTGAATATTTGATTAATAAAATCAGTGATTTAGTGAATTTAATTGACCACTGTGTTTAGTAATTACTGTAATAAATTAGGCTATTTGTTGCTTAGCAAAATTATTTGATTAGAATGATTTGAATAACCAATTGATTGATTGATTGATTTTTAGTAATAAGCAACCTTACTTTTGATTTGTTCTCTAACATATCAATTAACATTTATTAATTACCAACATTCATTAAGTAACTGTCTACCTACCATTAACTAGCTATTGTAATTGATTACTGTACTATTGCCATTGACCATGCCAGCCCAAAACTCCAAACCAAAACAAAAGAAAAATATCTCTACCAATGACCTCCCAGACTCCTGCACATGTTTCAAATGTCTTGAAACCATCAATGAAAGTGAAATTTACATCAAATGCTGCCTATGCAACAATCTAGCCCACCCTGCCTGCTTAAATGCAAACTAGCTGATATGGTTAAAAATTCAGATACATTCTTTTATCTATGTCCTTCATGTTCTCCTAAGCTAAACAAACTGAGTACCCTACCTGACAAAGTTGGAAACATAGAATCACTCATTCACTCAATAGAAGAACGTTTAGAACACGTTTTGAAACAACTATACAGGCAAACCTAATTTCTCTTGAAAAAAATATACAGCACAGATAAGTGAGTACCTATCAGCTCAAAATCAAATCCCACAACAACCACAACCACTACCTCAACTACAATCACAATTACAACCAAAAATAACCACCAAACCACAGCCACAAATAATTACTATCCCTTCAAATAATTCCACAAATAATATCTCCTTACTCATCAGAGACACCACGGAACGTGAACAGAAACGTCCAAATGCCATCTTATTTGGTCTCAGAGACACCAATGAATCTTCTGATATCACCAAAGTTCATGATATCATAACCAACTCAAATACAACAGACATCTCTCCTGAAGATATCATTGAAATAACCAGAGATGGCTATGGGTACAAATACAATGATGGCTCTGTGGCCCCAAGATTTTGTAGAGTTGTATGCAAAAATGAGTCCAGCAAACACATATTCATTCATACAATAAATGCCATTGCAAAAACCAATCCCAACCACAAAAAACTTCGCTCAAGACCAGACTTATCCATACTGCAAAGAATCTGCTCCTGTGAACTCTGCGCAGAACTCAAAAACCGTCTAGACAAGGGAGAAAAGGACCCATACATTAACTACAGAGCTGATTGCATCAAAAGAAAGTCATACAACCCACAACTCTGCATCCAACCCCACCCCCACCCCAATCCAACATCACTCAAAATTACGCATGCATTCCCTTAACTACCTCTATTCCAACCATAACTGGCCTTAAACGCAAGCTACTCAATGCAAGAAGCCTTGTAAATAAAATACCTGAATTTTTCCTCTTACTAAATACGGCTAAATTCAACATAATATTTGTCTATGAAACATGGCTCAATGCATCTCTCCCTGACTCCATTACCACAGTAAGAGACTATCATGTTTACTGATCAGATCGTGAAATCCATAGAGGAGGTGGTGTTGCTATCTTCTATAAAAAGTCCCTACATCTAAAAAACATCCAAGTTACCCAGGAGCTTGCCATTCCTGAGACCATCGTCTGTGAACTGTCCTTAAATATCACATTTCAGTTCTTACTATGTTACAGAGCCCCTGATTATTGCATCGAACATGCAAACAAGCTAAATACACTACTAACATGACCAGCATACTGCCCACACGCTTTTATCTTTCTTGGTGACTTCAATCTACCTCATATTAACTGGACCCTAAACAAATGTCCAACTGAACCCACATATGCAACCTTCTACAATGCAGTAACAAATCTGGGACTAGAACAACTAGTAACCAACAACACTAGAATTAACAACTGCCTCAATCTCATCTTCTGCAATAGCTTGAATTCAATTTATGGAATACAAATTAAAGAAACCTTTTCCAACAGTGACCATACAATGATTGACTTTTGTCTCAACATACATCCACACAAAAATCATCCCAACGACGGACTCCCCAATTATAACTTCAAAAAAGGCAACTATGATCTTATAAACAACGATCTCTCATCCCTTGATTGGCAATTTCTATTCTCTGTATGCAATACTGTAGAAGACCATTACAACATATTTTTACTTGAAGTCAAAAGAGTCATCAAACTGTATGTACCATTAACAACTCCCAAAACCAGAAAAAAACAAATTACCCAAAACAATAAGGAAGCTTCAATCCAAAAAGAAATCACTTTGGTGGAAAAACAAATCTGGTCACGTTGCCAACTTCAAAAGCCGATACAAAAATTTATGCCACCAGATAAAAACTGAATGCACCAATTACCACACTGAACAAGTAGAAAACCTTCTATGCACCAATTCCACCCGTGCTTTCTACAATTTTGTAAACAACAAACTAAAAGACTCAAGGTCCATCCCACCCCTGAAAGGACCTAATGGTAAAGACCGCAACGACGACACTATTAAAGCCAACCTCTTTAACACATTCTTTGGCTCAGTACTTGTAAACAGCAATGGATCATGCCCAGTATTTCCTCGTCAAACCACTGACAACTACAATGATCTAATACATATCAATTTTACAGAAGACAATGTTGAAAAAGCACTATGCAATCTAAAACCATCTCTATCTATTGGACTGGATGGAATATAAGCCTACTTTTTAAAAAAGCTATCCACTGCCACAGCAGCTCCCTGCCAAAACTATGGTCACAAGCCACGGTCACCCCCATCTTCAAAAAGGGAGAGCCCAGCCTAGTTGAAAATTACAGATCAATCTCCTTATGCTGCGTCACCTGTAAAGTCATGGAATCAATTATTAACCAATCCATTATCCTCCACTTAGAAACAAACAACCTACTCTCTAATAAACAATTTAGTTTTAGGAAAAAACTATCGTGTAATCTACAACCCTTACACTGCAAAAATATATGGACTACACAACTCGATCAGGGCAAAGCAATAGACACAATCTACATAGACTTCTGTAAAGCCTTTGATTCAGTGGTACATGACAAACTACTACTAAAAATAAAATCCTATGGTATCTCTGGACAACTGCATAACTGGATAGAAGCATTCCTGTCAAACAGACAACAAATGGTCAAAATTGGGAGTGTCCTATCAAATTCTGTACCTGTCAACAGTGGTGTCCCCCAAGGCAGTGTTCTAGGACCAACTCTTTCAATACTCTACATGAATGACCTCTGTGATCATATCAAGAGCAACTGCGTTCTCTTCGCTGATGATGTAAAGCTATTCAACACCACAGACGATACTGCTACCTTTCAAAAAGACCTCGACTATGTATCAGAATGGTCAAACAAATGGCAACTTCAAATCTCAAGAAATAAATGCTCTGTCCTACATATTGGCAAAAAAAGAAAATCAGAAAATAAAATACAGGCTGAATAGTCAAGACCTTGTTGATGATCCGAACTCTGTCAATGATCTTGGAGTACTCATCTCAAATTCCCTAAGTGCTAGAGCCCATTGTAACTACATAGCCAAAAAGGCGTTAAGAGTTGTTAACCTAATCTTACATAGCTTTTTTTCTGATAATATTACACTAATAACTAGAGCATACAAAACATTTGCTAATACTCGAATATAGCTCATCAGTCTGGAACCCACATTATGTATCTGACATTAGCACAGTTGAGCAAGTCCAGAAATATTTCACAAGAAGAGTTCTCTATTCCTCTACTCGTTGCAGAATACCTTATGCCACCAGACTCAAAATTCTAGACCTAGAAAACTTAGAACTATGCCGCCTTCGGTCCGATCTAAATATAGTATATAAAATCTTACATTGCAATGTCCTATCAGTCAATGAATACTTCAGCTTCAACCATAACAACACAAGAGCAAACAATTGATACAAACTCAAGGTTAATCGCATCAAACTTGATTGCAGGAAATATGACTTCAGCAAGAGAGTGGTCAATGTGTGGAATACTCTACCTGACTCTGTGGTTTTTTTCCCCAAACCCCCAAAACGTTAACCTTAGACTGTCTACTATTGACCTCACCCCTTTCCTAAGAGGTCTGTAGGGGGCGTGCATAAGTGCACCAACGTGCCTACCGTCCCTGTCCTATTGTTTCTTTTATATTTTTTTATTTTTCTTATATGTATCATGTATTCATAACTATGTTTTTACTTATACCTATTATCTTGTAAGCAATTGACAAATAAAATAAAATAAAATAAAATAAAACTTATTTGTCAATTGGTTTGCTTCTCTGGTTTAACCAAACAACTGTGTCTAGTTGAGGAAATTTAGCCCAATACTTCTATTTGTCCCCAGTCCCAAAGATACTTTTTTAAGAAACAACTGAGCTTCTTCAGCTCTTGGATGAGAAGTGAAACATCTTCAAAGAAAAACAAGAAAGTAGAAAATCTTTAAAGAAAAACAAGAAAGTTGAAAAAGCACCTTTGGGACAACAATGACCTGTATGACTGAGAATCTCCATAGAGATTTGCCCTCAGGCCCATTGAAATTAACCTGTACTGTGATTTATTTTTTTTTTGAGATGTGATACATTTTTTCCTCTTTATGATAAATTGTGCAGTCCTATCACCATCCTAATTATCATCATTCATTAAATTGGCAAGAAAAATGAAGTGAAAAGCAGCATAACACCTATCACTATTTACCAAAAAATTGCAAATTCTCCAAATATTTCTTGTTTCTCTTTTGCTCACCAATTTTCAGCAATATGAGGTATTATTGTATAGATTGATTTTTTTTAAGTAAAACGTACATGTGGTCAAAGATTTTAAGATAAGGTTTTAATTCAAATAGAGAATTAAAGATTTTAATTCAAAAGAAAGCTGATACAGAACCAATATTTCCACCAGAACATTCAAGGGCCTGGGGCATGACTGGGCCTGCAATAATGTGAAAGTGAATGCCATGAAGGTTTGTTTATTTACTTTCATGACTATGAGGCAAAAAGTGTCAAAGAATCCTGATTAGAAGAAAATTGTGCAGTAAACCGATTCTTACACCATGCATCTGGGTGGGAGATCACCTTCATCCCATCCTTGAATGAAAGAAAGATGGGATTTAAAAAACATTCTTAAAATCAGACATATCAACTTTATTAAGAAGGTAAATAATTAACAGTATTATAATTTTCATTGCTCAGAGATGGAATAGGTTTATTAGGGTTAATTCCTGTCTGCTCAACAGAACACTTAAAAGAATTTTTGAACCTGGATTTATTTTTCTTTTCTGCCTCTTTTTTCCTCTTGCACTGGATCCTTAAAGTTTTTCAGCTGCTCTCTAAAATGGTCCATGTAGACACCAAAGCATCAATAAAACCTATAGACAGTATGCATGAACCAACAAAATTAAATTAGCTGTGGCCCCATGTAACCCTTCAAATCTGGGCTTTTGCAGAACAAAACAGAGGAGATTTCTTTCTGTAGGGCCAAATACTAACTCTTTCCCCTTACTCATGTAAACAAAGGAGGCATTCTGAGGTTACTTTTGCAATGTTGAAGTGTTAAGGAGTATTCTTTCATGATCCATATGAATAATAAAAAGCCCCAGTCTACATGGGAGGGAACCTTGATGTGGTTTCCTCGTATGCCAATCGTATCTCAGAAAAAAAATTATTCCTTTTTCATAATACTAAAAGCCATGATCATCTAGTGAAAAGACCAAAGGAAGTAATTCAAACGACAGATTGTTAAATGGTGGGATGTATTATTATAATTGTGTTCCCCAGAAATATACATCTGATGTTTTTCTACCACTTCTCATTGAATTCAGTGAGAGGGGATCTGATATCAAAATGTCTTTCAAAAGCAAAGAGAATTTCAACAAACCATATGCACGAATATATTTATTGACTAGATTTGTAAGGCCACTCAACTCAAACATGGTGACTCCTAAATAACAGAAAATAAATACATTAAATAAATATAAATTCTCACAAGTGTGTGATGTTCTTACCCATCTTTAATTACAAAATAGCTCCTTATCTTTCACTTTACTGTATATTATTAATGTCTTTGGTTTTGCTCTGTCTAATGGTACTTCAATTAAATCTTAAAGGAAAGCATCAAGAAAGAACTGCTTCCAATAGGCTGGTGTTCCTCAACCTGGACTGGTTTCTGTGGTGTGGACTTCAACTTCCAGAATTCTCCAGCCTGAAGAAGTAGGCTATTTCTGACTGAGAAGTCTGGGCAGACAAGCATGCTTTAGAGCAGTGAAAACATACCTAATAGAAAACAAAAATGGCAGCAGCAGCAACAGCATCCTTTGCCTAATTCCAAGAATACCTGTAGTGTAAAACACTAACAAAATGCAAAAGAAACTCTCAAGTGTACAAGATGTAAAATAGAAACAAACAATGGCTTCTTTCACAATGGAGGTAAATCTTTTGAGAAACTGCAGTGCAGATTTTGGCACCATATGATCATAACCAATGCAACTCATTTTTCAAAGAGAAAGATATATAGAAGACAATGTTGGTATAACTACAACATACAGCTATGATGGCTGTACACTATCTGCTAGTGAATGTATCAGAGTGAGCGTATTCTAAAAATGTTCTGCTTTATCGGTGAAACTTGAAAAATCAGAATATCATGCAAAAGTTCATTTATTTCAGTAATGCAACTTAAAAGGTGAAACTAATATATAAGATAGACTCATTACATTCAAAGCAAGATAATTCAAGCCATGATTTGTCATAATTGAGATGATTATGGTTTACAGCTCATGAAAACTCCAAATCCACAATCTCAGAAAATTAGAATATTGTGAAAAGGTTCAATATTCTAGGCTCAAAGTGTCCCACTCTAATCAGCTAATTAAGCCATAACACCTGCAAAGGGTTCCTGAGCCTTTAAATGGTCTCTCAGTCTGGTTCAGTAGGAAGCACAATCATGGGAAAGACTGCTGACCTGAGAGTTGTGCAGAAAACCATCATCGGCACACTTCATAAGGAGGGAAAGCCTCAAAAGGTAATTGCAAAAGAAGTTGGATGTTCCCAAAGTGCTGTGTCAAAGCACATTAATAGAAAGTTATGTGGAAGGGAAAAGCGTGGAAGAAAAAGGTGCATAAGCAGAAGGGATGACCGCAGCCTGGAGAGGATTGTCAGGAAAAGGCCATTCAAAAGTGTTGGGGACTTTCACAAAGGGTGGACAGAGGCTGGAGTCAGTGCATCAAGAGCCACCACACACAGACGGATTTTGCACATGGGCTTCAAATGTCATATTCCTCTTGCCAAGCCGCTTCTGAACAACAAACAACGTCAGAAGCGTCTTACCTGGGCTAAAGAAAAACAGAACAGGTCTGTTGTTCAGTGGTCCAAAGTCCTCTTTTCTGATGAGAGCAACTTTTGCATCTCATTTGGAAACCAAGGACCCAGAGTCTGGAGGAAGAATGGAGAGTTACATACTGCAAGATGCTTGAAGTCCAGTGTGAAGTTTCCACAGTTCATGTTGATTTGGAGAGCCATGTCATCTGCTGGTGTTGGTCCACTGTGATTCATTAAGTCCAGGGTCAACACAGCCTTCTACCAGGAGATTTTGGAGCACTTCATGCTTCTTTCCGCAGATGAGCTATATGGGGATGCTGACTTCATTTTCCAGCAGGACTTGGCACCTGCCCACACTGCCAAAATCACCAAAACCTGGTTCAATGACCGTGGGATTACTGTGCTTGATTGGCCAGCAAACTTGCCTGACCTGAACCCCATAGAGAATCTATGGGGCATTGCCAAGAGAAAGATGGGAGACATGAGAGCGAACAATGCAGAAGAGCTGAAGGCCGCTATTGAAGCATCCTGGTCTTCCATAACACCTCAGCAGTGCCACAGGCTGATAGCTTCCATGCCACGCCGCATTGAGGCAGTAATTGCTGCAAAAGGGGCCCAAACCAAGTACTGAGTACATATGCATGCTTATACTTTTCAGAGGTCCGATAATGTTCTATGTACAATCCTTGTTTTATTGATTGCATATAATATTCTAATTTTCTGAGATTGTGGATTTGGGGTTTTCATGAGCTGTAAGCCATAATCATCACAATTATTGCACATCACAGCTTGAACTATCTTGCTTTGCATGTAATTGGTCTATCTCATATATTAGGTTCACCTTTTAAGTTGCATTACTGAAATAAAAGAACTTTTGCATGATATTCTATTTTTTTGAGTTTCACCTGTAGATGTTAATCCCAGAGCTGAACAGACAAATAAACCTTCCTCTGCTCTGATGGGACTAGAGCAGTCAGATGTAGAATTTTCCTACCTCAAAATTACTCCCACATGAAAACACCAGCTTTTTAGAATTTTTGGGGTTTCATTTCCATGTTTCTTGCTGCACTAAACTGTCCAACATCTGGTGAACTCTGATAAACAGAGTCCTCCTTTTTTAGCTCAGTCTGCCCCCTTGTGGGTTTGAGCACAAAGATAGACAGGCCTTGGATGCTGGAGGAGTAGATATGAAAAGGTGAACAAACGGTATAAAAATTTACACATTGAAGCAAGAGATGTGAAAAGGTGAATAAATGATATTATATCTCTTAGGCATACATCTCTGTTGCTTATAATTGCTTAGAAGGTGAATATTTGGCAAGGAATAGTCTGTGGAGGAAAGGAGGTTCAGAAATAAGTGATAATGCATACAAGATAAGCCTCCTCCCATTTTTTCCCCTCATGCATGCTAGCTGTGTTCAACCTGCTTGTTGTCTTCAAAGGCTTTGAAAATGTTTTAACCCCATGTCTTCACTTCACTTGCATTCTGTCTGTGGAGATCAGATTTGCAATTGCCTTTCTCCACTGTTCAGTGACATCACTAGTTATTAGCGGTTGGTAGGTGTATTTCAAATGTATGATTCTAGGGTTTGTGCATCAGTTATATCTCCTGCTGCAGTGTTTCTCAACCTTGGCAACTTTAATATGGACTTCAACTCCCAGAATTCACCAGCCAGTTTATACATCTTAAAGTTGCTTAGATTGAGAAACAGTTCTATTATGTGCAAAAGGGAAGCTTATTGACTGGGAACCAAACAATGAAAAGGAAATTTATCTGAAGGTCCAGAAAAGATGAAAAATACTTTGCAAGTGGATAAACTCTATTTTCCCCTTTTTCCTGCCACTCTTTTTTATCATTGGCATCCAGAATGTTTCATGCTATGTATACACAATTATGCTGTTAACTCCAGTAAACTTACATTTCAAAAACATTACTGCTTATGGCAGAAAACTAGAAGGACTGTGTGCATGATATACTCTGATGTATTTGATTGCCATTACATTTTAGTTTGTCACATTTAATTCTGGTCTGGGCAAGGATTCACACACTAGGTGTCTGACAGGTGTATAACAAAATATAAAGTGTGTATTCATTACTGATTTTATTCTCTCTCTCTCTCTCTCTCATCCATATATCCTATAGACAGTGTAACAAACACACCTATTAATTTTTCATTCACAAAAGGACACCATGCAACATATTGAATCCTACATGGTAACAGAGGAATCTGCCTACTGCTTGTGAGAATCAATTTCTGATAGACACAGCTTTTTAAGGAATTAGGTATGTTAATGGTGATGTAGATTTTTGTTCACCACTTTGTTGACCAATCTTTGTTGACATTTTCCTTAACATGCTTTGATTATACTCTGTATTTTAATGTATTCTATGGTATCTTTCATCCACTGTATTTAAGTCTAATGCTCCAATCCATTCATCCAATATGGATACATTTATTACATAAAGCTGGTTGCTTTAAAAACATGTTTATCTATTGTATTGATGTTATTATTTTTTTGGGGGGGGTAAATGACTTTGATGATTTTAAGTAAAGGGGGCTTACAAACACTGTTAATGGATATACCTTATATATTTAAAAGAATAATCTAAAAAAAATCATGTTAAAGTCTCAAAATGAATATCTGGAAAGGATTATGCTTGATGCTGAATTTTTTCCTGGGATTGTACAGCAGCTGGATAAATCCCGCTCCCCGAAAGGCACAGTAGTTGCAGACATGAACTCCCTGAAAGACCCCTACACCAAAAAATCACCTTTTTGTGTTAGAAACACAAAATCCTAGGGCTCTGCCTTAGGATTCAGTAGAAGGTAACGTGCAAACATTCAATTTATAAGGCTGCCCAAACTACTGTGTTCATTAATGTATAAATCAGCCACATGTACTTAAGTGTTCTTATATAAAATACTCAAAATATCTTGAGTATTTTATGTAAGAGATTAGGCTAAAAGCACTTCAATCAAGCAATAAGTAAGCCACTGTGTAGGAATTGTTAATATTATGCCATTATCTATCGACTATCACATAATGGGAGCTGTTTGAAATCATTTGGCAATTATCTACACAAGTAACTGATATATCAAATGTCATAGACTAAATACTGAAGACAAGTATAATTGGGTTCTAAACAGAACAAAACAAATCTGGTTCAAAATAATTGGAGAATATATAGCAGGCTGACAGCATTTGACCTTGGAAATTTTTCCAATGAGAATTTGTTTTTTCAATTTTTTTTTAAACAAGCTCTACGTTTAATTCATGTGTACCAATATTTTTTCATGGTGTTTAATGTTCTTTTATAAATCATTTTCTACTTTTTCTGGAAAGATTTTACCAAAACCATGAATCATATATTACTGCTATGAGATAAACTCAAGGGAGACATAAAAAGAAGTTACATTTGCACTGCAACATATTTTTGGAGCAACAACATTAATGCGGATTTCATCTTCTTACCAAAGCAAACAGCCCTTTGGAAGCTTGTGTCATACATGCAAGATCTCTACTTTATGATAAACTATACGTGGGAGACATGCAAACTTCATGGCAATTTTGTTCCATGACCCACAAATGGGTGTCCATAAAATGAAATGAGCAAGACACGTACAGTTTCGGTTTGACTTTTTTTCTTAATTCAAATGCCAAAATGTCTTCAGCCAGCAGTAGTAGAAAAGTAAGATGCTGATGGCATCAATTCTCAAATGCGGTTAGAAAAACTGCCCAGCATTTTACATTGCGTGCATAAGAAACACAGAAATTGGAAGGGAGCTGGGGGAGAAGGAGGAGGAGGAGGAGGAAGAGGTCATAAGGATTGCTTATTTAAATAGGAAGGCATTGGCAACTCCATTCAAATAAGCGGATGTGAACAGATATACAGTATGAGAGAAAGGCTTATTTTATGTATAAATGACATTAAAGATAGGAAGCACTATCTCCTTTATTTTTAGGTTTAGGTAAGCCTGATAGTTTGGAGTAATACCTAAGCTCACCATATGATTAGCATACTGCAGAAATGGTTGCATGGTAGCTTATAGACAAACAAATGCTCATGAATAGACTTCTTGCCTTTCAGAGTTTACCAGCAGAGCCATCTAGCATCCCTGGAGAATTATTAGGACTGTGTAAGGCAGCACCACATCCTAAAGCTGGATCAACTCTGATTGCCAGTGCAATCCACTTGGAGGAAGAGCCTTAATAAGGTAAACTGAAGTATTCAGCTTCTATAGTTCCAGATGAAAGTATTAAGATGATCCATTTTGCTTCATCTGTTTCAATTTGGCATAAATTTTCTTTCTATCATCTATCTATCTATCTATCTATCTATCTATCTATCTATCTATCTATCTATCTATCTATTTATCTATCTATCTATCATCTGATTGATTTATTTGATTTATAGGGTTGTCCAACCTAGAAAGTGTGACTCTGGGCAGTGTACTGTAAAAAACAAACCAAAACCCAAAACAATTACATGACATGAAATACATACTATATAAAAAATGACAACACATTAATGAAAAAAGAGCCCAAAGGGGACTCCACTCTATTGGATCTGAAACCAGGGGTAGGATTCTACCAGTTCACACCTATTCACTAGAACCAGTTGTTAACATTCTAAGCAGTTCAGAGAACTGGTTGTTAGAAGAAATTACTGGCCTAATCCTGTAAGGAAGGCAGGAAGGAAACAGTCTGGTGTTGCTTACAGAAGCTGCCTCTCTGTTAACCCTTATTACATTCTTGGCAGGACTAGACTTCCTGTCTCAGGAACGTCTCTGGAGTTTTTTTCCCCTTCTTTTCTGGTACTTTGGCTTGTGTGGAGTGACCATTCAAAGTTACAGTGGCACTGAAAAAAGTGGCTTATGACCATTTTTCATACTTATGACTGTTGCAGCATCCCCACAGTCACGAGAGGCCAGGCGAGGAGATGTGTGCCTCGATGTGAGTGATATTGAGTTGGCCATGCCAGCCAATAACATGACCACCAAGCCATGTCCACCCAGTCACATGATCACCAAGCCACGCCCACCAACTAAGCCACGCCCACAGAACCGGTTGTTAAAAAAATTGAATCCTACCCCTTGTCTGAAACCCCGGGGAAAAAGCCAAGTTTTAACAGCTTTCCTAAATATATGGGGGCCTCTTGTATATCAGAAAGTAGCCACCAAAAAGACACACCTCCCAGATCACATAAGATCAAGTTTAAAAGAAGGAAACTGGAGCATACCCTCTCAATGGGAGCACGTTGGACAGGCAGGTGTTCTTGGAAGCAGGTGGTCCCACAAATAATTCATCAGTCCTTTATGCATTTTGTTTTCTGTTTATTCTGCTGAAAATCCTGTTCCAATAGAAATGATTCAAGCAGAACGATTGTTGGAAAAGTGCTGGAAGCTGAACTCCATTCCCTAGTAATCACCTGAGGATCTTTTCAAAGGATTCACATGCGAGCATATGAATTCTTTGAATGTGAGAATGTAGGCAGAAAAGAGAAAGAAGCTGGATTCACACATTATGTAAGCTGAAACTGGTAAATGCTGACTGACATTCTATCATATGATTTCACAAACATACAAACTATGCCTGAAGAAAATGAACTTTCTTTGGGGGAGAAAGAGTATAGAAAGAGTGTTTCGCAGAGAAGGGGAAGCACATTGAAATGGGTTAAGGAACTGGCAGAAAGGATCGGAGATGGTGAAGGTAACTGGTGAGAAAAGTTGGACATAATGGCTGCTGGAGAAATGGTAGGATAGTAGGTGATGAAAATCACAGAAGAAGGGTTTTATTTAATTAGGTTAACAAAACCAAGCTCAGAAAAACCAATGCTTTTCTATCTTGAAATTTTATATATGAAAAAAAATTGGATTGTTTCCCAATTCACTGCATCTTATATTTTGTCTGCCCAATTCTGAGATCCCTTTACCTCTGATATCAGATTTATTTAAACTATGGTTTGTTAAACAAGCTGCATATCATATGACTTCAAGATCTTTTCCGTGCTTAGAGAAAGCTCTGGTCCTATACCCCAAATTAGGATTTGATGTGGATCAATTTAGGCTTAGATACAAAGAATAATGGATAGAAATTGAACAAGGAGAGATTTAACCTGGAAATAAGGAGATATTTTCTGATAGTGAGAACAATCAACCAATGGAACAGTTTGCCTTCAGAAGTTGTGGGAGCTTCATCACTTAAGGCTTTCAAGAAGAGATTTTAACAGATAACAGATAATCAGAGTTGGAAGGGACCTTGTAGGTCATCTAGTCCAACCCCCCCCCCCCCAAGTGGGAAACACTACACCATTTCTGACAAATGGCAGTCCAATCTCTTCTTGAAATTCAACTGGCATTTGTCAGAAATCTCCTGCTTGGGCGGCGGGGGGGAAAGGTTTGGACTGGATGACCTACAAGGTCCCTTCCAACTCTGTTAATCTGTTAAAAAAAGAATTGCACCTGTCATTTGATTGACCATTCATCAGTTTAGAGACCTTTCTGGAGCTTTTCCCAGCCACTTTCAGTTTTTAACACCGTGGATAATTTAACAAATTGTTTGCAAATTTGACAGCTCAGTGCTTATCCCTAATCCAAGATTGTTGTCATTAAATTAAAAAGCACAGTTCCAATGTCAGAACCTTGAGGGAATCCACTTCTTACTTCCTTTCTTTGGGATAATTGCCCATTTATTCCTGCACTTTGCTTTCTGTTTTTTTTCTAAAAACAACTTAGCATTCACTGAAAGGCCAGGTTCTCCTATCTAATGACCACTAAGTTCACTTGAGAGCTTTGCCAAAAAAAGTTTTTGAAATCCAAATACACAATGTCAACAAAACCACATCCTTCCATCTGCTTGCTTTCACACTTGGAAGATTTCTAAAAGG